>NW_026067902.1:8516561-8549218 GCF_014885135.2 Alexandromys fortis
TATATAGTTTATTTGTGTAACAGACCTGGCTGTCCTGGAACTAGCTCTTGTAGACCAGGCTGACCTCAAACTCACAGAGATCTACCAGCCTCTCCTTCCCCCTAGTGCTGGGATTAAAGGTGTGTGCCACCAATGCCTGGCAAAATCACATTCTTTATCTCTCTAAAACACCTTCACATGAATTGTGTTACAGAATTAAATTACTTGAAAAATAAAGTTGCCTCATCCTACAACATATGCACAGAAACAAGGAAATAAAAAAGATGACTCAGTCATATTGCAATGTGGCTAAACTTGCTAATAGGCATGGGGTTCACTGACACTTTGTAACCTTCATTCTTAACCACTTGGCACTGTAATCATAGTATCCCAGTATAATACCACAGATTAAAATAGTTCCAACTTCAATTTCTAATTACCCCCACCACACCAAAGTTTATACCAATTAAAACTAAAGCTGAAGACTCAACGACATAAAGAAACAGAAAGAGTTGGATTTCTTGCTTGGTAAAGAGTTAAGATAGTTTACCTTATGTAATGCCAAAGAATGACCATATCTTACAACCACACTGTTCACAGAATGGTTTAATGGAAGCCATTCCCTAGAAGTCAGGTCATACCTACAAAATAAACAGACCATATTTTCACCGAAACGACAAAACAGAACATCTTGTATTCTTCTATTTATGATACAATCCAGTTCAAAGATTTTCAATAAACAACCAGGAATATAGGGAGGTAGGCACATGCTATTCTCGCAAGCATACTTTATATCTGGGCCCACTGAGCATGTGATAACTCACAATGGGGAGGCCGACTACACAACCCTGGGATACAGACATCTACTTGGAGCTTCTGTAGCCTCCTGCCAACCTCTTCTATATAACAATCTAAGCCATGGGGTTTCTGCTATGAAGGGACTTAATAGCTCACAATAACTTCTACTCATTAATGACAAACTGAAGGCAAGTTCCAACAAAGGGATAATAACTAAAAGAAAATATCTGAGCAGGTATGGCTCAGTGAGTAAAAGTGCTTGCTGTACAAGCCTGGCCACCTGAATTCTATCACTGGGACCCACACAGTGGAAAAAGAGAACTAACATGTGTACGCATAAGCATGCACGCACACTGGGGAGACCTGGAGGGAGTGAAGGGAGAATTTGGGGTAGATATCAAGATTATATGTGTATGAAATTTTCAAAGAATAAATATTTTAATATCAGTATTTCTTTTGATTTAATCAATTGTTCAAGAAAGCTAAAATACAAAATACTTGTAGAGCTGGAGTGATGATGGCTCAGTGGGAAAAAATACCTGCTGAGCAATCATGAGAGTCTAACTTCAGATCCTTAGCACTCCTATAAAAGCCAGGTGTGGAGTCACCTCTCTGCAACTCCAATCGCAGTGGGGGAAGGGTGCGGGCAGGTCCCATGGGGCTGGCCAGTCAGTCTATCCAAAAGTATGAGTTCTAAGTTAAGTGACAGATCCTGTCTCAAACCAGAAAAGTGCCAAACAACAAACAGAGACACCTGATGTTGGCCTCTGGCCTCCATTCATATGCACATGCACAAGTGTACAGACTCATATAGTTGTGTGCCCCCAACAGAAATAAGTTATAGTCCTGCCTGCACCTCATGCTTATTCATATACTACTGAGTAATCACAATCAATTAAAACAGTCATTTAAAAAAAAAAAAAAAAAGAAAGAAAACCCACTGTGGTCGTTTGAGAATGGCCCCCATGGGTTCATATATTTGAGTACTTCGTCTCCAATTGGTAGAACTGTTTGGGAAGAATTAGAATGTATGGCCTTGTTGGAGGAGGTGTCACTCAGAGCGGGTTTTGAGGTTAAGACTTTCCCAGTGTGCTCTTTTTCTCTCCCTTCTTTTGGATCAAAATGTGAGCTCTCAGTTTTTCTTGCCACCATCGTTTTATTCTGCATCACAGACTCTAACCCTCTAAAAGCTCAATTAAGTGCTTTCTTTAACAAGTCATCTTGGTTATGGCATTTTAACCATAGCAAAAGAAAAGTAACTAAGACAATTCCCCTACTGCTATTATAAAATGCATGAAAAAATACAATCAGTACAATAAATAAGCTAAAATGTTTAAGGATGACGTGACACTCCATCACCCAGAAATAAATACTAACAGTAAGGAAATATTATTACAAACATCTTACTATACATTTACAGACAGAATACTGACAAAATACATATATACAAAGGGACAAAAGCTTAAATTTTAAAAAGTTTTAATGTTTATAAAATTGAAAAAAAATCAAAGCACAAAGAGAAACCAACGCCACTGTTTCTTTGTTACCTTAAGTAAATGTTTCTTACGTTTACCCATATAACCTAAGTTTAGGGAAAAAAAAAACTGGGAATGGAGAGATGATTTGGGGGCTAAGAGTGCTTGCTCCAGAGGAGCAAGGTTTGGTTCTCAGGTACTAAGCAGTTTATAACTGCCCGTAACTATAGCTCCAAAGGATATGACACCTTCTCTGGCTCCAACAGCAACTACACTCAGGTTTCATACACACAGTGACTATACACATAAATAAAAGTAAAAGAATATAAGACTAGATTTACTGTTGGGCACCTTGGCTGTGCCTGTAATCCCAGTAGCAGAAGGCTGAAGCAGGAAGAGTGCAGTGAGTTCTTGGCCCACACAGGCTACAAAGTGAATTGCAGGCCAGCTTGAAAAAATATTTTAAGACCCTGCTTCAAAAACTAAACAGGTCTGTGAGGCAGTAAAGTGCCAGAGTGTTAGTTGCCTAATACTGGGCACCACCACTGAAAAGAAAAACAAAAAACAAAAAACAAACCAAAAAAAAAAAAAAACAAGGGCTGACATGGTGGCAAATGCCTTTGATACTAGCACTCAGGAGGCAGAAGCAAATGTATCTCAGTGATTCTATATAATTCCAGGCCAGTCAGGGCAGTAGGGAGATCCTGTCTGTGTAGGGAGGAGGGGGACCAACCAACCAACCACCACTAACAAAACCCAATACAAGGGCTGGTAAGAAGGCTCAGTTGTGTAAAGGTACTTGCTGCCAAACATGAAAACCTGAATTCAATCCCTAGAACCCACATAGTGGAAAGAGAAACCCAACTCCCAAACACTGTCCTCTGCATGCCAGCACATAAAAGCAACAAAAATAGGAAAGAGGTTTATCAAAACATGCTAGTAAAAAGGAAACAAATGTCTACTGAAATTGATTAATAAATTTTATTAATAAATAGGTTGTATAGATAACAAAAACATCAAAAAACATTCGAGAAACATCTCAAAATAAATCTCTAAAATAATGCTAAGCTAAAGAAGCAATATGCAGAGCATCTTTAATATCAGCACTCAGGAGGCAGAGGCAGGTGCCAGCCTGGTCTACAGAGCATGCTCCAGGCCAGACAGGGCCACATAGTTAGACACTGTCTAAAACAAACAAAGGAAGCAATGCACTGAATATAATTTTTATAAAGACTAAACATAATGTCTGTTGATGAAGCTCTGTGTTAGAGAATATCACAAGATAGGCAAACAGATTCATAAAAGTATGAATTACTAGGACTACCACATTTTTACATCTATTTAAAGCAAGTGACACTAACATCAGGACCACGATTGTCTCTGAGCAGAACATAACGCCTTCCTCTGCACGTGGGAACTTTTATGTCCTGACATGGACAGAGGAGAATGAACTGGCATTTGTTAGCTTTTTTTCTCTGAACTTTTTCTTCTTAGTATATACCATCTGAAGCAAACTTATAATTAATTTAAATGGAAACATCTATTAAGTGTGACTAACACATAAATTGGTATTTAACTTGCATATTTTGGAATATTTATTTTAAAAGTAGATAAAAATTATTTCAATTTGTTCTGACAATTACTATTCACTGCTTTTATCAAACTAATTGCGACAATCACTCACTGAAGTTTCAGCAGTATATACTATGTAGTTTAGGCTCTATTAGCTCTCTGCTTTGAAGCTGAAACCTCTAGTACTCACATTCCCAACCCCATTTCTTCTCCTAGTTTTGCTCTACAACGTGCAGTGTCCATGTTCCTAACATTCACATCCCATTCTGAAACTTTAATCCCACAGATTCCGTACCGAGCCCATGTACAAGCTGAGCCTCGTCACAGTCCTCCTACTATGACTTCTTCAGCTTTTCCACTCTTTACTGGTTGGATTTCACTGTCAAGTGGTGTTTTGGTTTTGAGACCACCAGAACCCAGTGATTCTATGACAGCAAGATCTGAACATTCCAACACAACTGAAGCATAAGAAAATGACCTTACACAAACTTATGAAGATGATAGAGGCCCTTACAGAGGAAATGAAAAATTCTCTCAGAGAAATCAAGGAAAAGACAAACAAAAAAAATGAAAAACAAAATCAATAAATTCCTCCAAGAGCCCCCCTCCCAAAATAATCTAACATGTGGAGAAAACATTGGAATTGGAAAGGAAGAAGTCAAACTTTCACTATTTGCAGATATGATAGTATACACAAGTGAGCCCTGAGAGCTCCTGGTAAAATTCTACAGCCAATAAACACCTTCAGTAATGTGGCTGGATACAAGAATAGTCTTGTATTCTTCTTATATACAAATGATAAATGGGCTAAGAAAGAAATCAGGGAAACAACACCCTTTACAAAAGTCACAAGTAATATAAAATATCTGTGAGTAACTAACTGTAACCAAACAAGTGAAACACCTGTATGACAAAAACTTTAAGTCTTCGAAGAAAGAAATTAGAGAAGATATCAGAAGATGGAAAGATCTCCTATGCTCATGGACAGGTAGGATTAACATAGTAAAAATGGCAATCTTACCAAAAGCAATCTACAGATTCAATGCAATCCCCATCAAAATTCCAGAACAATTCACAGACCTCAAAAGAACAATACTCAACTTCATATGGAAAAATAAAAAAACCCAGTATAGATAAAAACAATTATGAACAATAAGGGAACTTTTGGAGGCACCATCATCCCTGGATTTCAAACAATAGTAATAAAAACCTTATGGTATTGGCATAAAAAAAGACAGGTGGATCAATGGAATAGAATTGAAAACCCTGATGTAAATCCACACACCTATGAACACCTGATTTTTTTTTACAAAGAAGTCAAAATTATACAACAGAAAAAGCATCTGCAACAAATGGTGCCAGTATAACTGGATGTCAACATGTAAAAGAACGCAAGTAGATCCATATCTATCACCTTGTACAACACTCAAGTCCAAGAGGACCAAGGATCTAAACATAAGTCCAATTAACTGAATCTAATAGAAGTGCAAATGGGAAGTACCTATGAACGCACTGGCACAGAAGACAACTTTATGAATAGAACACCAGTTTTATAAATACTGAGATCAACAATTAATAAATAGGACTTCATTAAAGTGAAAAGCTTTTGTAAAGCAAAAGACACTATCAAAAGGACAAAACAGCAGCCTAGAGAATGGGGAAAGATCTTCACCAACCCCACATCTGACAAAGGGCTGATCTCCAAAATATATAAAGAACTCAAGAAACTAGACATCAAAATACCAAATAATCCAATTTAAAAATGGAGTACAGATCTAAACAGAGAATTCTCAACAGAAGAATCTAACATGGTCAAGATACACTCAAGAATTGTTCAACATCCTTAGCCACCATGGAAATACAAATCAAAATAACTCTGAGATACCATCTTACACCTGCCGGAAGAGATAAGATCAAAACCACTGATGACAGCTTATGTTGGAGAGGATGTGGAGTAATTGAACACTACTCCACTGCTGGTGGGAATACAAACTTATACGGCCACTTTGGAAATTGATACAACAGTTTCTTGAAAAATTGTTAAGTTAATCTACCTCAAGATCCAGCTATACCAATATTCGGCATATACCCAAAAGATGCTCAACCATACCACAAGAGCACTTGCTCAGCTATGTTCATAGCAGCATTACTTGTAACAGTCAGAACCTGGAAACAACCTAGATGCCCTTCAACCAAAGAAAGGATAAAGAAAATGTGGTACATTTACACAATGGAATATTACTCATCTGTAAAAAAAAAAAATGAAATTTGCAGGCAAACAGATGGAACTTGATTAAAAAAAAATCATCCTGAGTGAGGTAACCCAGACCCAGAGAGACAAATTTGGTGTGTACTCACTCACAAATGGCTCTTAACTGTAAAGTAAAGGATTCCATGCTATAATCCACAACCCCAGAGACTAGGTAACAAAAAAGGCCCAAACAGGGATGCATGGATTTCCTAGGGAAAGGTAAAAAGAAGAGATCCCCTGCTGGATGGTGGTGACAACACCTTTAATCCCAGCAGGGAGTCTGACCTAGGCCCTCTACACGTGCGATAGTTGTGTAGCTTCGTCTATTTGTGGGACTCTTAGCAGTGGAATCGGCCTGACCCTAAAGCTTGAGCTGGCTTTGGAAACCTATTCCTCATTTTGGGTTGCCTTGCCCAGCTTTAATGCAAAGGGAGGAGCTTATTCCTACCTCAACTTGATATACAATGCTTTGTTGACACCTATGGGGGCCTGCCCCTTTCTGAACAGAAACAGCAGGAGTGGATGTGGGGAGGAGGCAGAAAAATGAATGGGAGGAGAGGGAGGAGGAGAAACTGTGGTTGGGATATAAAATAAATGAAAAAATTTAATAAAAAGGGAGGACATAAGATTATTTCAATCCATCAATTTAATAGACACAAAAAATGTCTTGAGATGTGAAATCTCAAGCTTTTGACCTCATATAGCATGCCATACATATCTGAATATACAGACAGGAGAAGCACATTGAAAAGCATTGTAACACTTTTGTAGAATTCTTACTGGATGGTATTTTTGAGAACTTTCTAGGTTTGAAACCACATGCCAACACCTTGAGAGGGCAGAAAGATAGAGGAAATACAGAAGTTTCCAAACATGTCCCACAACATGGAGGTTATTAATCTGTGACTTAATGTATTTTGTTCCTACTTTGTCAGCATGTCAGTGGACGGCCTGTCAGACACTTCAGTGCTGGCACGTCCCCAGCATCTGGGGAAGGTGAACTCCCAAAAGATACTTGGAAAACAGGCTACCTTTTTTCACAGCACAAATGAAGCAAATATAGGAACAGTATTAATGAAAGAGCATATAGAATTCTAAGGACCATAAATTGTCCTTGGATCTGGACAAGCACATATGTGGGGATCCCGGCAAGTGTCCCGGCTGGCAAGGAAAAAAACTCAGTTCAGCATGACTTAGCAGGGCTGGTTCACTTCTGGAATCTGACACTTGAGTGTTTTTTTTTTCATATTAAAACACAGTAAAACTCTGGGGGAAAGCTCCCTTGTGACATTTACCACAACAAAGTTTACAGTATGACTATATCAAACTCCCTTACAAGGTGTATATCTTCCACAGAGCACCTGTGACTTCCACAAGAATGGATTCTACTGACTGGGAAACAAAGCTCAGGATAAGGGTCTAGGGAGCAAGGGTTTGTAAGAAGCCTAACAGCAAACTTTTCTTGCAAAGTACATGAGACTTCTTTCATAAGGATGGGTTACATTGACTGAGAAAGAATGCACAGAAAGGAATCTGGGGGATCTGAGTGAGGGCTGGCTCGGTAGAATAGCAAAAGATCACCAGGGTATTAAAAAGCATCCACTCCAGCCTTCTGGATGATCAGGTGTTATTTTCTTCCATTGAAGAGAAAATCCCATGTGTTTAACAGTTCTGTTTTCTCTAAGTGCTAGCTATAAGCCTGTGCACCCTGTGTCCTTCTACACACATATGCACAGGAATGCAGGAATCAGAAACAGGTGTTTTCCACAGCTCAGCCATCTCCCTCACGAGTCTCCCCAGATGGCTGGCAATACAGTGACCATCTGTGGGGTCCAAGATCTGAAGTTAGGGAAGTGTCTCAGGAAGCCAGAAGGCTAAGGAAAATCTGAGCAGCCACAAAGAGATATGACATACTTTATTCACTCTGGGAAAAAGGCCACTTGCCTTTGTTCTCAAGGGCATATTTATACAAAATTCACACAAAAGTAGCATTTGGCCAGAAAGAGCTATGTAACAGATTCTATCACTGTTCACTCTGAATTGCCAATATTCAGTGTCAGCCATCTTTAGCTGACTCATGGTTCCTCGGATGTCTTTGGCCCATTCAGATATCCATATTGACACCATGGGATCTATACCTTAAATGCCTTTCATTCCCCTCACCACCAGACTAGGGGGCATATACTCCACCCTCCTACAATGTCCGGGCAACCCCTAACAGAATGTTACCACTACCAAATCCAAGCAAAGGTTCTTCAGAGAATGATGTACCACAGCCAGCAGAAAGTACCAAACCACCTAGGGCTTCCCACACAATGATGTGTCCTTTATCCTAAAAGTTCAAGAACTTCATCAAATTAGGTCTACTCACTGAGAAAATGCTGCAAACTTTCCTGAAGCACTTGTGCTATTTCACCCACTTATTATTTGTGGTTCTTTCCCTCGTGGACAGTAATTTTGTGTGTGACACCTCCAGTCTTTCTTGTATTTTTGCCTTTCTCTAACTTTCCAACCATTTTCTCTGAGTTAACTGGAATCATCTCAATCCATCAAACATTCAATTTCTAGATTTTGCTCAATATGATTTATCCCGGCTTCTTTAGATCTAAAAAACCTCCTGCTTCATCTCAAAGATTTTCAGTTTTATGCAGAATTTAAATCTAAGTTATCTATAGAAGAAGCAGTGGAAAGGTGTCCATGCAGCTTCATGTGGGGGGCTGGTGTTACTCACTTCTGTGTCCTCCTCACTTCTCGGAAGTCGGATAAAATGCAGGGACCTGGATGAAGGATGTGCACATGTCCTGTACTCAGGTTTAAGTGTCCTTTTGGTAGTCCACTGTGACACCACTGCAACAGAAGCTGGGGCTTCAAGGGAGTCAGCCACATGCTCCATTTCTCTACTTTTCACCTGGTCCTTTCTAGCAACTACCTCTACAACTGGAATAGCTTTAAACACATCCAATCAGCTTGTTATTAGTTACTTCTACAACTGGAATAGCTTTAAACATATCCAATCAGCTTGTTATTAGTTACTTCTACAACTGGAATAGCTTTAAATATATCCAATCAGCTTGTTATTAGTTACTTTAAACATATCCAATCAGCTTGTTATTAGTTACTTCTACAACTGGAATAGCTTTAAATATATCCAATCAGCTTGTTATTAGTTACTTTAAACATATCCAATCAGCTTGTTATTAGTTACTTCTACAACTGGAATAGCTTTAGACATATCCAGTCAGCTTGTTATTAGTTACTTTAAACATATCCAATCAGCTTGTTATTAGTTACTTCTACAACTGGACTAGCTTTAGACATATCCAGTCAGCTTGTTATTAGTTACTTTAAACATATCCAATCAGCTTGTTATTAGTTACTTTTCTCACCAGTGTCAGCCTGACACAAACCACAATCACCTGGGGAAAAGAAACTTCATTTGAGGAATGGGCACATCTGTGAGGCATTTCTTGATGGCTAATAGATCTAGGAGGGCCCAGCCTACCATGGGCAGTAAGTACATCACTGGGCAGGTGGGTGTGGGCTATATAATGCAAGAAAGCTAACTAGCTGGGCATGAGCCAGTGGGAGGACCAGCAAGCTAGTGAGCAAGCTGGTAACATTTTCCATGGTTCCTGCCACTGCTCCTGCTCAAGTTCCTGACTTGATTTCCCTTAGTGATGGACAGTTACTCAGAAGTGTAAGATAAAATAAACCTTTTCCTCCCCAAGCTGGTTTTGCTAAGTGTTTGATCACAGCAACAGAAAGCAAACTGGAACAAAAATAAAATAAAAAACAAGACTGCCTTTTTTTGCCTAGAGAAAGAGGAAATTCAATTATAAAGTTTCAATGGTAATCTTTTTATTTTATTATTATTTTTTGAGACAAATCTCACCATGCATAGACAAAGTTGGCCTTGCACTCACAGAGATCCACCTGCTTCTGCCCCACGAGTATTGAGATATTGGCATTAAGGTGTGCAGCACCATGTACAGCTCAACTGGAATATTTCTTTCCTTCTTTTGGTAGGGAGAGGTTGAGACAGGGTTTCTTTTTGTAGTTCTGGCTGTTCTGAAATTAGTTCTGTAGTCCAGGCTGGCCTCAAACTCACAGCAATCTGCCTGCCTCTGCTGGTATTAAAGGTCATCACGACCAACTGGCTCAACTGGAATCTTAATGCAGGAGGCCAGGACCATTTACTTTGTAAGAGGATCACTAGGTGACATAAACCGGAAACTATTTTTATTGTGTTTTATATTCTTGAGACAGGGTCACACTCTGTTGTAAGGATGGTCTGGAACTCAGCTAATTTAAACTGTGACAGCTCTCCTGCATTAGTCTCTCAATTGCTAGGCTTACATGCGTGAGCTAGCACTCCCAGATTAGGAACTGTATTTTAATACATCTTCAAACTGTGGGTTAGTAGGGTTGTGGAGGAAAGAATATAAAGGTAACTCCTGAAATACACTTGATAAGAATGAGTGTAAATGACTATAAAATTTAAAACTGAAATTCAATATACAACTTTGCTTTTTGATTTTGAGACAGGATTTCATGTAGCCCAGGCTGGTCTCCAACTTGTTATATAGCCACAGATGACCTTAAACTCCTGATCCTCCTTCTTTAACTCCAGAGTGTTGAGATGACAGCATATGCCACATGTCCCATTTTTGAGGTGCTGGGATGAACCCAGGGCTTCCTGCATGCTGGACAGGCACTCTACCAGCAGAGCTACCGTTTGAGACAGGGTCTTCTTGTCCAAAATACTACTTTAAAAAATAACCTCTATATTCACTGAAATTCCATGAAAACTAGTAAAGCAAGAATTGTGACTATACCAATATTTGTATGAAATATACAAAGCCCTAAAACTCATGTTTTGATTGAGTTCACATAGAAAAGATGCTCTAATATTTAAAAAAAAAAAGGCTTACAGACCAAATGTACCATTAATATATACATCTAGAATACATGTGAAGTAAATGAAGAATTCACCTGCTCCCCTCATGGCTATAAGTACTCACCTGAGCACCTGCTATGAACTACATCCTGAGCTGACAGAGTGAATCAAGCCCCAACAATGAGCATGTGCAATAAGGGCACACATACACATAATTTAAGATAAGTGGCAGTGCTTGAAAGGAATTTAGAACTATGAAAAACAACCACAGGGAGAACCTGTCTGAACCAGACGGTCAGGAAAGATCTCTTGGTGAGACAATTAGATTGACCTATAAGAGTGAGAAGAAACCAGCCTTCAGGCACAGCAACAGAAAATTAGACAGAAGGAACAGTGGTGCAAAAGCCCTGGAGTCAGGATGCACACGGTGCTTCATGGGCAAAGAAAGAAGACTGTTAGGGCAGCACGAAGGCAAGAGAGAAACAAATAGAATGGGGGATGGCAAACAGTGGTTAAATGGTGATACAGGGCCATTATATTCAACTAGATGGTATTAATGGGAGGCTTTTTCTATGTGTGTAGTTTTTGTATTTGTTTTTGTTTTTTGCTATATAGAGCAGGCTAACTCCTAACTCACTATCCTCCTGACTAAACTTCCAAAATTCTGGGAGTATAGGCATGCACAACCTGTAAGTCCCTTGAGGTTCTTGAGTGGCCAGGCCCTGCTCCTGAGGACTTCCAACAGCCAGTCTCCACCCTGGCAATAATGGCTAGGCACAGCCCCTACAGATGCAGGCAGCCAAACTCCATCCTACAGAGTAAAAAGTCCAAACTTAGGACTTGAAGACCTGAGCTTGAAATCCTAACAATCCCTGGGCTTGCCCCAAGATCAGGACTTCAAGTCCCACAAATCCCCACCCTAGAAAGCTCCATCCCCCCCCCTCCTAAGAAATGCTATATAAACCCTGTTTTCTGCTCAGTTCTCTGTAACTTCTCTCCTAAGCAGAGGCAGCCACGCTCCTAGGTTTTTCTCTACCAATAAATCTATTGTGTGAGGTTTGTTGTGTAGTGTGACTTTGTGGTATTCCTTGGGCTCCTAGCTGCCAGGATACCTTTCCCTACAGATTTGTAACACCTGCATTGGAGAAATTCCCCTCTCCAGAGCAGAGCTATAATAATGTATTGGGGAAACCTTCCCCCTCTGAACTATAACACAATGGGAAGACTTTTCCCTCAGAGCCAACGCACAGCCAAGTCTGGCTAACAATGGCTTTTAAGAATATAGTAAGAGTCTTGACCCAGATGCAGAGGAAGCAAGATGTGACCGCCTTGCCAAAAAAGGTACTGAGTCACGTGGCTAACATAGACAAGAATAATTGGCTAATATAAGTTATGAGTTAACAAGAAGCGCTTGCTGATCTTTCAGAGGACCTGGATTCAGTTCCCAACACCCACATGACAGGCTCATAGCTCTCTGGAACTCCAGTTTCAGAGGATCCAACATCCTCTTCTGGCATTGCTTGCATGTGGTATACACACACACACACACACACACACACACACACACACACACACACGAGACCCACATAAATAAATAAATCTTTTTAAAAAAAAAATAAAAGGGAATGAGGAGCTGAAGACATGGCTCAGTTAGCCAGTGCTTGTCACACAAGTTTGGGTTGTGCTTGTAACACTGTGGAGGCATAGACAGGAAAAGTCCCCAGGTTTTGCTGAGTATGCACTAGATTTAGTTAGAAATCCTGTCTCAAAAAACAAAGTGGGGAGCAATTAAGAACGACAATCAACAATAACTTCTGGCTTCCACACGGGAACACACATACACACACAAGGACGGAAAATGATGGCAAGGCAAGCATAAAACCACACAAACGACACACATGGCTCTTACAAACATCTAGTGTTAACCACAGAAAGAAAAATCATTTTTGCAAGTTTAATTTTTCCTTTTCTATTCATGGAAGCAGCGCTAGGGGTGAGAGTAGTCAGCTTTTTATTTGTACATTTGTTTATTTTTGAGATAGGATCTCTGTATGTACCTATAGCAGCCAGAAATCACAATCTTCCTGCCTCTGCACCTTAGGTTCTGGAACTGATGACAAGCACACACCACCACATTCAGCTCTAGATTTAGGGTAGATTTTAAAGATAGTGCCAATAAGACCTGATGATATACCATAACAGTCAGATACTTGAGTACCCACGATACTCCTCACCTCTGCTTCATGGTATAATGCCCTCCCTTGAGTATAAGCAGAATCACTGACTCACTTCTAAGCAGTGGAAAGCAAAGATGATAGGGTGTCATTTCTGTGATGCACACTGTTAGCAAGATTCAGTCAAGTCTCTTCTTGTGGCTTTATCACATAAACATAGGCATGGATGAGAACCAGTGACAACTGGGCATAGAAAGACTTGAGGAGATAAAAGCAACCTCTGTGAACTAAAGGCAGCACCCAGCATGAACTGGAGAATCTTGAGGGTTAAGAGTGCCTGCTGTAATCTTAACAGGACCAAGTTTGGTTCCCAGCACCTATGTTGCAACTGTTGGTAACTCTGCCCAGGTGGATCCAACACCCTCTACTGGCCTCTTGAAGGCAACTGCACACACACACACAGCATTCACTTGCAGAAACACATACACATAAAATAAATCCTAAAAGAAATACATGGCAGGAAGATTTAGGAAAAGCTTGTTTTATTCTAAAATACGTGCATGGATTTACCAAGGAGAGTATATATAGGAAACAGGAAATAGGTTTGCAAATTCTTTTGCATGGAGAATATAAAACAAAGGTAGTACAAGTTTCCTCTAATTGTCACACTTTGGGAGGGTGAGGTTTCATATTTTGGGTATAAGGCTGATAAGATGAAGTGAGAAAAGGAACTCTATGTGTTAGTCTTCATCTTACATTCTCCACTTTACAGATAAGAGACAATCCCAAAGACTTGCCCAAGTAGAGAAACACTCCCATTAAAACAAGAAAACCTGTCACAGACATACATGCAGGCAGACACCCTCACACATAAATATAAAAACAAGTCTTTACAATAGCAAGAACAAGAAGAGATGTGGCTGAGCTGAGGTGCACAGTTCAGAGATGAGTTTCCATGCTGCAGCAGTGAACCCCTCAAAATTTCAGTTTTAAAAAATGACTCCCCAAAAAGTACACTGCAAAACCTGGGAAAGAAACATAATAGAAAGACTTAAAAGGCTGAAGAGGCAGGGTCTGGATTAAGTGCAATAATGGGAAGGCGGGGATTTTCTTGAAGACAAGGAGATTTACAGATATCAACCATACTTGGAAACCTGAAGAAAACTAAGAGTCCAGAGTTCACTAAAGTATTTCTTAATTTTCAAAGAGCTGGCAAAGGAAAGGATAGTACAAAGGGAAGTCTTTATGTGACAGTGACCCTGATGGTAGCAAACTAAAGGAGAAAAGAGATGCTGTTGACAAACTAAGAAGCTTTGCCCTAGGTCTTGATCTTCAACCAATACCTGGAGTCACAGAGAGCAATGGAGAATTGGTGCTTCTCATGAAATGGAAGGATTTCAAAGATGTTGTAGAATATTACTTTAAGATGTGTTTCATTTGTTTATGCTGTGGAATGTTTGCTTAATGATGCAAAGATGTATTGCATTCCTTTATGTTGCATGTGTTTAACCCTGTGAAGCTGTGTTACTCTATCTGTCTAAAACACCTGATTAGTCTAATAAAGAGTTGAACAGCCAATAGTTGGGCAGAGAAAAGACAGGCAGGACTGCCAGGCAGAGAGAATAAATAGAAGGGGAAAAGGGAGGAAGGAGCAAGGAAAGAAGGGGCCAGCCATCCAGTCACCCAGCCAGACACAGAATAAAAAGGGAAGAAAAGATATACAGAAATAGAGAAAGGTAAAAGCCCAGAAGCAAATGGTAGTCAGGATAATTTTAAAAAGCTGGCTAAAAACAAGCCAAGCCAAGGCTGGGCATTCATAAGAATAAGCCTCCATGTTGTGTGATTTATTTCAGAGCTAGCTGGTAGGATCCCAAAGAACAAAGAGTCAAAAGAGTAAAGAGTTAAAAAAAAAAACACAAAGAAGCTGATTTGGTACTGGCAAAATGAAGTGTCCTCAAGTTGTAATTGTTTTTCTTTAACCTTCATTTTTATGTTATGTATACGTCTATGTACTACACATCCTTGCAGTGCCTGCAGAGGCCACAAGAGGGTGTCAGATGCTCTAGAACTGAAGTCCCAAGTGGCTGTTACCAGGATTAAGTGCTCTTAATAGCTCAGCCATCTTTCCATCCCCTCCACTTAATACTTTTTATTATTATTATTATTATTATTATTATTATTATTATTATTACATTTATTTATTTGGGGCAAGAGTGTATATTTGCCAAGGCACCAAGTTGAATGTGCCTTGACAACTTTCATGAGTCTGTTCTTTCTTCCATCCATGTGGGTCTTGGGTCATCAGGCCTGTGGGTCAAGTACCTTAACCTGGCCTCCAATATTCTCTATGTTCTCTAATTTTTTGTTGATATTTTCTATCCTTTCACTTGATTTTTATATGTGCAGCTGCTGCCTTTAAAGTCCTTGTCAGATAATTCTAAAGTATGCCACACAAGTGCTATGGCACATGAGTTCTCACACACAAAATTAATATGTAAATGTAAAAAAATATATAGTGATATTCATTTGTATTTTAAAAAATAAAGCTTGCCTGAAGATCAGAACACAAAACAGCCACACTAGTCGGCCAGGCAGTGGTGGCACACACCTTTAATCCCAGAAGCCACACTACTAAGCCATAGAGGCTGGGCGGCGGTGGTGCGCACCTTTAATCCAGCCCTAGAGAGGAATGTAAAATGGGAGAGGAACTCACTCTCTTTAAGTCTCAAGATTTCGTAGAGGTTAAGAGCCTTCTAGAGGCTTTGCTGCTTTGCTTTTCTGATCTTCAGATTGAACCCCAATATCTGTCTCTGGGTTTTATTACTCGTGCTACAAAAAGATCTTTTAAATTTTTTCTATATGATTTAAAAGATTCCTGTTTCAATATTCCTTTTCCAAGGCAGTATATGTGTCTCCTTTCACATTTGTCTTCAATTCTGAAATTATTTTTAGAATTAACTTTGATCATTCATTTCTGAGTTTGTCTAGTAGACTGTTCTTTCATGATGCACATCACTTTCTTATCATTGAACTTGTTTAGGGAATATTAAAGCTTTCCATCAATTTTATAAGGTTTTATTTCACTGTCCTAAATTACTTTGTGTGTTTTAATGACTATATCTGGGGTGATTCCAAAACTATGTGTGATAGTTTGACTGAGAATGGCTCCAATAGGATCATATATTTGAACATTTGGCCCTTAATTGATGGAAATGTTCTGGGAAGGATTAGGAGGTATGTATGGCCTTATCGGATAATGTCACTGCGAGTGAACTTTGAGGTTTCAAAAGCCTATGCAAGGCCCCGTCTCTGCCTTCCTCCCCGCCCTGCTCCACACACACACCATGCTTGCTTGTGGATGAGGTGTTAAGTTCTCAGCTACTGCTACAGTGCTGTGACTGCCTGCTGCTATGCTCCCTGCCATGATGGTCCCAGAGTAAGCTCTCTGAAACTGTAAGCAAGCCCTTAATTAAATGCTTTCTTCTGCCTTAGTCATGGTGTTCAGAGCAATAGAACAGCAACAAAGACACTATACCACACTGCCATAGTCCTACTCATTTTAAGGTGATTGCTAGTGCTTTATAATCACTAATAGAAAATGCATAGAAAATTTTCCAGACTATAAAATACAGCATTTATAAATTAAGTATTTATAAATCTCTTCTTGAAATCTAACACTCCAAAGCTAACTCTAATGTGATAATGTATAATCTACCTTCAAATAAGCACAGACTTCAAACCCTGGAAATTATTAGACAAAGGCAGTTTATGAAATCATCTGACATATGAAAATTATTAAAATATTGAGTAACTTCTATTTATATAACCCACTATATATCTAAAGCAAAATATCAGAGACAGTATCTTAAAAGATAAATTGTTATCATGACAATGAATTCTTTGGAACTCTCAGTTTTAAATCATCAACTGTGGTGGTTTAAATGAAAATGGCACCAGAAGCTCCTAAGGAGTGGCACTAGTGGGAGGTGTGGCCTTGTTGGAGTAGGTGTGGCCTTGCTGGAGGAAGTGTGAGATTGGAGACAGGCTCTGAGGTATCAGATGCTCAAGTCATGCCAATTGGGGCATTTTCTTCCTGCTGCCTACGGATTCAGAACTCATAGCTAGCACCTTGTCTGCCTGCAGTCAGTCAAACTTCCCCCCATGACGATAACAGACTAGACTTTTGAAACTGTAAGCCAGCCCCAATTTAAAGTGTTTTTGGTTTTTTTTAATGTTCTCCTTTTTAAGAATTGCCATGGTCATGGTGTCTCCTCGCTGCAACAGAAACCCTAAGGCATCAACATATACATATACATGTACAAATATGCAGAGTTTAAGCAGAGATTTTTTTCTCAGTAACTACTTAAGATTTCTTGTCTTTTTAATTATTTTTATGCCATAGTTTTTTAAAGTGTAAACCTAAATTTCTTACAAAAGTATTTAAACCATTTACAGAGCTGGTGAGAGAGCAGAGCATTACAAGCCTGACAGCCTGCACTAAATACCCCAAACTCATGTAAAGATGAAGGAGAAAAACAGCTCCACAAAGCTGTCTTTTGGTCACCACTTACACACCATGGCACACACACTTTCACCACCCCCCCCCATCATATATACACACAGTAATAACATATAAAAAAATTTAAATTATAAAGCCACTTACGCTAAAACCATGCTATAATCTGAGTGATTGAACATATATCCGCCAACAACCCACATTATATTCCCATTGACCACAGCTTTATGAGAGGCTCTGGGGAGCTTTATATCAGAATATTCCTCTCGAATCCAGAAAGACTGGTTAGCTGGCACAGGAACTGAACACCCAGGACCTAATTAAAACAAACAACAAAACAAATAGTTTCACAAAATGCAGCATGAAAGTTTATAATTTTCCAAATTCTAATCTAAATGCAAAGACTATTCAAAGAATAGAGGTTCCTTTAGCATTTAAGCATCCAACATCTTTAACTCGTGGGGTTTTAAAATTTTTACATGTATGGGTGTTTTGCTTACATGTATGCCTATGTACCACTTGCCTTACTGATGCCCACTGAGGCAAGAAAAAGGCATTGGATCCCTGGGAACTGGAGTTACAGATGTTGTGAGCTGCTATGTGGGTGCTGGGAATCAAACCTAGGTCCTCTCGAAGAGCAGCCAGTGTTCTTAACCAATAAGCTTTAGCAATAAGCTTTAACCAATAACCTTTAGCACCTAACTGGTATTCTTAATTTCTTCAAGATACTGAACAAAATCAATCACTCCCTAACAAAATTTAGTATCATACAGTTCCTGATGACTTGGCAATATATTCAGATTAAATTTTCAGTAAAAATCTTGCTTAAGAAGCTCTTAGGGGAAAGGGCCGACCAAGGGGTTATCAATTCAAGTGGAAAAGACTTTATGATTAAAATATAATGACAGATCTAAATCTATCTTCTGGTAAACTCAAGAGCTGAACAGATGGAAGAGAATAGCTCTCACCTATCTCTCAGCTTCATTCTCTGCCCTTCTAACATGAGACCATGGTCCCTAATTTTCATGAATGAGTTACAAACGACATGTCAAACCTTTCCACAATTCTAAGGATATCAATTAACAACCACACAGGTGTAAAATTTAAAGAATCTGGGTAAAGGAGGTGAATGCTTGAATGCCATCTGATACATGATTAACATAAAACATACAGCTGCTAAAATAAACTACCTTAAGGTTCCCTAAATTACAACCTTCTGAGACCAAAAGGACAGCTCCTACCCTGCCAGTGGGGGGAGCAGGAGCACCCTCTGACATCACTTGCATTACAGACGCCTCGGTGAGGAAAGCCACAGTTGTCTGTACAATGAGGAATGTCACACGACTCCCCTTTCCAGTTCTCAGAGCATTCACATTCGACAGTATTGCTGCTGTTGCTGCTCTTGCATTCTCCTCGGCCTGAGCAATTATTCGGACACATGTCAAAACTACAGAGAGGAGAAAACCAAGTCAATAAAAGCAACACTTCAATTGTAATCAGAACCTCCTCCTACACAGCTGAAGGGTCTGACTGTCTTCAGTTCAGTCACAAGTATAACCACAGGACTTACCATTGAGCCCATGTGTGCTCACTGAGCTCTGTGTAGCTAGAGCCCAAGGTTCAAGTAATGAAATCACATCAACTCTATTGGATTCACATATGAAGAAGGTAAGAATAAATAACTCAAAAAGTTACAGTAATTACAAAACAAAAGAGATTTGTGCAAGATCACCCAGACTTGGCTCTAGGTTGGGAACCAGGATCCTATTCTTCCTGGTAGCTCATTACTAATGAGTTCTACGAAAGTGCCAAGTTCATGTTGGGAAATGGCGGAAAGAAAGGAATCCAATGAACTGCCAATATGTTCATGGTACACAGTTAGTTCTCTGTAAAGACTCTGAGAATTAGTAGGATTTAAGATTACTGCCCAGTGATAGAGTTAAAGATTTTTAGTAACTTTATTAACTCATGTCAGACAGAGAAGAACAGTAAACTTCATGATGAGTTTAACTGTGTCTCATAACATGACTTAAGATAACAGTATTGATAACTTTGAGATGACATAGTTTAGACTTTTTAAAGGACTGAATTAGTGGTCTATTATAACAGTTTAAGAATAAAGACTTCTACTACTGATTATTGCTGAGACACTACCAGTCTTTGTGAAATGCACAAAGCAAACGGCTGACACTTTATTCCAGCAGCAAGAACAATGCCCCTCTCTTCCAGGAGATGCTCAGAGACAAGATCTAGAAACTGTGGTCCCAACCTCTGGGGCTGACATTTCTTTAACCTTTTAGCTCCCATGTCCTCAATTATACAATGACAAAAACTGAATATTTAAAAAAAATATTAGTTAACAAAGTCCATATTAATTTTTAGCAAGATACCTGACTTGCTGTAAGCCAACACACTAGCATTATTAAAATAGTCTTTTGAATATTATCAAAAATATTAAATCTAAAAATCTTACTTGTAAGTGATATTAAATCCAGTCAGATTATAAGCAGCATCGCTGAAAAAATGAAGCAGTGCATAACCTGAAGTGACAGTGACTTCTGGGGCCGTCTCATTGCCATCTCTTTCAGGAACAATGAGGCCACTGAAATGCAAACACAGACCAAATTACAGCAATTTCAACAGAATTCATCTCTACAAATTTCAGTCTAAGTCTAGTCAGTCGTGGATCTGCTGAGAAGCAACCCTGAGTCTGCTGGGCTTCCTCTAGTCTGTTGTCGCCACTACTGTTTGTTTGATCCTGCTGTTCCTGTTGTTCTCACAGAGTCTGAATGTACTCTAGTTGGCCTCAAACTCACAGACCCCACACACACCTTCCCTCCTGAGTGCTGGGATTACAAGCATGCACTACCAATGCCCAGTTTCTAAAACAATTTGAAACCAATGACTTTGGGTTTTTTGTTGTCGTTATAAAACTTTTTATGATACTTTCAAGCAAGACCCTACAATCACATAAATAACAAAATATGAACTGATAATTACCAAATATGTACTGTTGAAAGAGAAAATATTTTATATGTTTATTTAGTAATATATATCATATTACATATGATACACTTACTATCATACATACTACTTACTATATACGTAAATAAATACTAGATACATAGTAATATATATCACTTTTTTATTTATATTTTTATATAAACAATTTATAAAAGTTTTATGTCTCAGTAAGTATATTTTATAAATGGTTTATATAAAAATATAAATAGAAAAGTGAACTGAATCTATAATCCTTATACTATTAGCTTTCAGATGCATATTCTTTGCTCAACTGGTAACATATATTTTATGTCCCACTTTACAAACAATACACAAGAAGCATTTCTGTCTCTGAAGGCTCTAAAAAGCTCTCCCTGGGATCTTAGTAAGAGCCCAGTAAATAATATTCAAAGTATTTGGTGGGTGCCAGTAAATTCACGTGAAGTAAAGAATTATTGAATCAGAAAATACCATTTTTAAGATATTTGGCCCATAAAACCATACCAACTTGTTTTCTAAAAGCTATATGTTAACTTGAAGGCTGGGAAGGTAGCACATGCCTTTAACTCCTGTACTCAGGAGGCAGCTACAGAGATCTCTGTGAGTTTGAGACTAGCATGGTTCCACAGTGAGTTCCAAGCAAATATGTATGATAACTTGAAATCTCAATACAGAATGAAAGTATCCACACCCATCTCACATCACCAACAGCAAGGAAGATGTTGGTATTGCTAGTTTCATAAATGATATACTTCCAAGGTTAATTATTTTCACGTTTACTTGCTCCTACCTTTTTTGCCCCAGTATCAATTCACTACAATCACTGCCACCAATCAATCAACACCAAATGCCATGTAATATGCTCCACATATACAATTCTACCCAATGAATAAACAACTTATCCCCTATTACCCTCTCCCTTTCACTCACTCAACCCTTAGTACCCTCACTTTTCTGAAGGTTACACCAGGTAAATTCCTATTTCAGGGCTATGGCCATCTTAAAATCTCACTGACTGGCCTAGAAATTCTCTTTGTAAAAGAGATACTTTCTCATATTCACAGAAAAAACAATGAATCTTACTACAGCACTATTTATATGACAACAGGTTAAAAGAATCACCTAACTTGTCATTCATAGGAGCTGATTAAATGAGTCAATACAAACCTAGGTCTACAGGACTAACAAGAGGCTTGTGAAGACAATATACAGGTAGAGCAGGGAGGCACACAGCAGACAACAGGCCTAGTGTACCTGCATATTCATGTGAACTTAGGCGAATGCACATAAAGATGACTGGAAGACTACATAAACAGGGACTGAACACGAGAAGAGGATGGGGCTTTTCATTTAATTTGTGTGTGAACACGTGTGTATGCATGTTGTCTGTGCCTGTTGGGGGATTACATCTGAGTATGCATGTAGAAGCCAGAAGTCACTATCAGGTATCTTCAATCACTCCCCACTTTTTTCTTTTAGAGACAGAGTTTTGCTTTGTGGTGCTGGCTGGCCTGGAACTCACAAGGCAAACCAGGATGGCCGGAATTCTCAAAGAGTCACCTGCCCTGCCTCTTGAGCGCTGGAATTACAGGCATGTGCCACCAGATGGCTCACCTCATTTTTTGAGGAAGGATCTTACTGAGCTCACTGATTGGCTAGACTGGCTGGTCAGCCAGCCCCTGGAATTCTCTTGTTTCTGCCTCCTCAACACTGCAATCAACATGCTCACAAACCACACCTGGTTTTTATGTGAGATCTAAATTCAGATCTTCATGTTCCTGTGATAAGCAATTTAACAACTGAGCCACCTCTCCAGTCCTTACTAAAATTTTAGTCTGAAGATAAGATTCTGACTGTACACAAGGGCACACTTTCTACTGTGCATCAGTTAATAAACACTAAGTGCTTGGGCTGGAGAGAAGGCTCATTGGTTAGGAGCACTTGCAGAGCACCTGGGTTCTGTTCCTAGCATCATCTGACTGTAACTCCAATTCTAGAGAATTTGCCTTCTTCTTGGCCTCTGCAGGAACAAAGCAATAATGTGGTGCACATACATGTATACATGCAAACAAAACATTGGTAAAATAAAAATCCAATTTTTTAAAATCTACTAAATATTTAACACACTTGAGGCATTGTTCTAGGTACCAGAAATACAACAATGAACAAGACAATGTCTTTGTCCTCATGCAATTCAGAGAAACAAGTCTATTACAGAGTACCATACAAGGGTGTATATACACACAATACCATTCAGAGGTAACTCAGTGCAAGCATCAACATAGGAAAAGGACAGAAAGTGCTGCTTTGGAAAGAGAGAGGAGGACTGGAAAGAGGTGAAGTGACTTTTGATCAACATTTAGGTGAAACTATTAGCCATATTGGTGGTTTAAATAAGAAATGTCACCCACAGTGTCAGGCATTTAACACTTAGTCCCTGGTTTGGTGGCGCTGTTGGAAACAGTTAGGAGGTAAGGCCCATCAAGTGGGGCAGGCTTTGGCGTAAAAAGCCTCACGTATTCCAGCTAGCACTCTGCTCTGTGCTTATGATAAAGCCCGTAAGCTCCAGTTGCCATACTTGCTGCTTACTGCCTCCCTGCCAGGAAGGACTTTTCCTCTGGAGCTATAAGCCTGAATAAACTCTTTCTTCTGTAAATCACAGCAAGAGAAAGCAAACCAATACAATCTCTCATTGTGTTTTCACTGGTTTCATGAATAGAAGATGAATATCCTTTATTTAAAAGTGTTAGAACAGACATGTTGCAAATTTCAGAGTTTTCATATTTGGGAGTACGTATATACACAGAATAAAATACCTTTGGGATATTTCTAAGTCTAAACAAAAAACTTATATATCGTATTCCTCATACATATAGTCTAAAAGTAATTTTATACAGTATCTTTAATAATTTTAAGAAATAATGTTTCATAGTGCGACATCTTCCATTTGTGGCATCATGTAAACACACAAAAAGCTATGGATTTAGGGGCATTTCAGATTTTTGGATTGAGGATATTCTATTTGTAGTAAACTCCCTCAAAACAATGAAGGGCTGTGCATTTATAAGGTTGGGCAGTCAGCACTCTTAACCACTGAGCCATCTCTCCAGCTCCATTTTTTTTTCTTTTTTTTTTTTTTTTTTTTTTTGAGACAGGGAGTCTCAAGTCTGAAGTTCATCAATTCAGGAACTACTTGTTCACCTCCTCCCTCCAAGTGCTGAGGACACTGGCAGGTACTACCAGGCTCAGGAGTCTTCATGCTTTGCCAACTGAGCCATCTCTCTAGCCCTGGAACCAGTTTTGAAAAATCACAGTACTAAAGGTATTTTCCTCATAAACCAGAAACTCAGCATAGCTGTCCCAAGCTAACACGGGATCTCGACTGCATCTGAAGCATAAGCCGACCTCACCAACTGTACTGTGTACATTTTCTAGTGCATCAGCCAGGCTTATCACTATGACCAAAGACCTGAGAAAAACAGTCTAAGGGCCAACAGGCTTGGACGCACATGCCTACAATCCTAGCACTCGGGAGGTAGATTCAAGGTAATCACTGGCTGCATTGAGTTTAAGTACAGCTGAGGTTACATGAAATCCTGCCTCGAAAAATAAGCAATAACAAAACTTAAGAGAAACAGATTTATTTTGGTTTCAGGAATTTCAGCCCATCATCACACGGGAGGGCATAACAGGTAAATCCCTCAGCTCACAGCAGTCAGCAAGCATTTGGGAAATTTTACTCATTTTCTCCCATTTCCATTAATTCATCCTGGCCCCAAGTCTGTGATAACCCAATCCATATTCAGGTGGTCCCTCTGGTGGTTTGAAGGAGATGTCACCCATAATAAGTTTCAGCATAATACATGGCCCTCACTTGGTGGCCATATGGAAAGGATTAGGAGGTGCGGCCTTCTTGGAGAAAGAATGTCACTGGGGTTGAGCTTGAGGTTTCAAAGCCTCCCACCATCCCCAATATGCCATTCTCTGCCTCTTACTTGCCGTTCAAGATATGGGCTCTTAGCTGCTGCTCCAGCCATCTACCACCTGAAACGAGTCCAGTACGGTGGTGCAAACCTGTACTTGTTGCACTTGCGAGGTGGAGACAAGAGGTTCAAGGTTAACCTCAGCGACATTGTAGCATACACAGAAAATGACCCAGTACATAAATAACAAGTGAAGAGACCATGCCAGGGACAGAACTCATACTTACTCCATGCAATAAATGTTATGGAATGATAAAAGTAAATCCAGTATGGAATCAATCCTGGAGACACATTTAAATTCAGAGATCAGATAATGGATAAGCTTACCTAAAGGCAGCAATCAGAGGTGCATAAATTGAATCCCCATCATAAACATATAAATGGTCCCAGCTACATTCTGTAGCAAAATGATTGAAACGAAGTCTCATTATTCTATTTGGCCTAGAAAAATAATTAAGTGATTTATAATAATCATAACATTAGATACTAAGACAGACTTTTAAAGAATTTATAATAATATATAATATAAACATATAAATATAAACAGCATTCCTACATTTGTTGGAGATCTATTTAGTATTTGTATAAGAGGACATTAAACAAAAGAGGCACTGGCTCAGACTTCATGGGCCTAATAAGAATGCTTACAGTCTTGTTTTTAACAACACAAGTCCTTCAATTTTTACATTTCTTTCCTTACTCATCTTACTTAAGATTTCATAACACATCACTTTATAACACACATTTTCTAAATTTACTGGTGTCTCTGCCTTTTCATGGCATGGTACCAAAAAGTCCTGTCTTAAGGGAACTGTTTACCAACTCTGACTTAGAGTGACTCGAAAGAAAACTAAGATGTCTTGCAGAATGTCACAGTAATGGGCAGACTGGTTCCAGTCCTGGTCTCCCTCATCACTGCACACGGCACTTTGACAATTTCAGCAACCGCATCAGTGACATTCTCCCTGCTCTCCACATTCCCCACTCTCCACAATTGCTAACTAGCCCCACCTTTGTATTTTACTATGCTCAGCATCTCAACAAAAATCCCTAAAATTTTCCAAAATAGATAAACCTATCAATTTTTCTCTCCAATATTTAACTTTCCCTCCTATCTGGAACTATCTCATTCATATGTAAGTTTGTTTACCTATCGTATTTAAAAACAACAAAAAAAGATCTGTTCTGACCAGAAAGAGATTTGTGAAATCTAAAAACAACGCTACTTTTTAAATTTTCTTTAAATATAAAGAATATTTTTCATCAATAAAAATGATATTTAGGGCCAGGGACTTAGCTCAGGTGGTAAAAGCTTGCCCAGAATGCATTCAGCTCTGGGTTTGATCCCAATACCACATAAGAAACTGGGTGTGGTGGTACACACTTATAATCCCAGTATTCAGAAGTCAGAGACAGGAAGACTGTCACAGCGCAAAGTCAGCTGGTCTACACAGTGAGCATCATGCCAGGCAGTGCTTATCAGTGTGATCCCGTCTCAATAAAAATAAAATGACGCATTTCTGCTAATATGTAGTAGGTCATAATTGTTGCTTTTAAATGAACTAACAAACAATATTTCTTGGTTTGAGTATCTAAAATGGTAAAAAGTACAGAGACACAACAAATAAGCAATAATTATTTGGAATCTTTGAAGTTTTGTCCAGAGACTATAATGCTTTGACAAAGCTGCCTTAAATGACAGGTACAAAGAAGGAGAAAAGAACTGGGCGGTGATGACGCACACCTTTAATCCCAGCACTTGGGAGGCAGAAGCAGGCGGATCTCTGTGAGTTTGAGGCCAGCCTGGTCTACAGAGCGAGTTCCAGGACAGGCTCCAAAGCCACAGAGAAACTTTGGGGGGGGCCAAAGTCAGGACACCAGCGAAATCGTTTCTTCCCCAGCAATTGCGTTGTTTACTGCCTACTGAGCCAGAGAAGGGTGAGGTAGGGGGGGGGGGGGGGGGGGGGGGGGGGGACGACGACAAGAGAGGAGACAGACAACTGGAAGGACAAGAGGGCCAGGGAATAGGCAACAGTAGTTATTCTGATGGTTGACTTACCATTTTGTCTGTAATAAAAATCAATACTCAGAAAAAAATGACACATTAGCATTATTGTATAAAGATTTAAACAAACCATTAAAAAGATTTTAACTGATTTTTTAAGCTAATAGAATTAAAATATATAAACTTCTGGTATATATAATTCATTGTAACATTAAGTCAAATTGGAACTTAAAAAACCTAAACTAAGGGCCACTTACTAATAAAGCACTTGCTTAGTGAGGTCCTAGGTTCAGTCCCTGGCACCCAAAAAAGAAATTTTTTATTTCTTATTTTATTATTTGCGTGTATGTGTACATGTTCAGGTCATGTTCAGGAGGTCAGAGGACAGCTTTCAGGAGCCAGCCTTCCACTGTGGGACCCAGGGATTAAACTCACATCACCAGACTTGCTCAACAAGCACTTTACCCACTGAGCCATCTCCTTGGCCCCCCAAAAGTAAAATTTAAAAAGTAAAACCACTTGCCAAATGAAAAGCTATTAATGAAAGGTATTGCAGCACCAATGCATGGTGGTTCACACCTACAAACCTAGCACATGGGAGGCTGAGGCAGCAATATCAAAATTCAAGGTCAGCCTGAGTTACAGTCTCAAGAAACAAATAGTAACACATGCTTAAGTACTTTATGTTAGAATGAGCTCTCATAATAAATAAATTAAAAGAAAGTCAGCCATTATTACTTACTGTCCTTCAATGAGCCATGTGCACTTGGTTTTATATTTATAATTCCCAGGTCCGTCTGTTACAAATCCAGAAGATCCAGTTAGTCTGTAATTTAAATAAAAAATGTCAGTCAAAAATTCATACAGCATTATCTTTCTTGGTTATAAACACAAAATAAATAGATTTGTACAATGTGCATATTACCACTAGAAGAATGACTGGAGAGTTATATTCCAACTGGATGAAATAAGTAATTGCCACACATATAAAAGGATATAAACATTCAAAGTCACAGAAGTAAACACTAACTGAATACCTAAATAATTCTAGCTATGAAAGGAAAGTTATCCTTCATACCATAAAAATGCCCACAAAAGCCAGGAGTGCTGGGCTCATGCCTGCAATCCACAAACTTAGAAGGCTGTGGCAAGAGGACCACCAGCCTGAGCTACCTGGACAGTTCCAGGTCAGTCTCAGCTAGGGTGAGACTATGCCTCAAAAACAAATAAATAATTTAAAAGTCATAAATACTTTACAAAGTTTTTAAACTCTTAGTTGAAAAGCTAAAACTACATAACCATAGGACCAAGCAAAATACAGGTAAAAAAAATACAAAAGACAGCAGATTATGGTGGTGCACAACACACAGAAGACCATCCAGACCCCCTGCTTCTGACGTGACTGGCAACCTACCACCTTGCCATAGCAGCATGCATCAGAACCTCTATTTCCAATGTGATAGAGTTCCTGGATTTTCATACTTTTAGAACTTGCTCATGTTAGACATATCTGGAATCTCCTTAATGTTTAGACTCCACTAATTCTAATGCCTCGGTATTTTCTCGTGTTTTTATCTTTTACATTTTCTTCTTTGTAAATTAATGAGAATTTTACACAAGGAGACCGGCACAGTGGTTGAGAACACTGGCTGCTCTTCCAGAGGACCTGAGTTTGATTCTCAGCACCCACATGGCAGCTCACAACCATCTGTAACTCCAGTTCCAGAGGAACTGACACCCTCCTCTGACTTCCACAGGCACCAGGCACACACATGGTGCAAACATATACATGCAAGCAGAACATCCATATACAGAAAACAAAATAAAATTAAATTCTACTATATCCATTAACCAAAGCCCAATTTGATAGCTTCTTTCCCAGGTTAAGGTTAACCGCTCTTTTATAGAACAAATACCTTTTCATGTGTCTATTTTCTATAAAATATATATTCTGAGTTTGCTTTTCTCTGTTATGTGTCAAGTATCTTTAGCTATATAAACAATAGTATGCAATAAATATGCCATGTTTCCTCATTTCCATCCAAGATCATTTTCTCCTCCTCTTGCACCAGCTGTCGGGCTCTTTAAAATGTGTCTTTCATTTGATGTGCCCCTTACTGTGGAAGTAAGCTGCTGACATTGCAGCTACCCTTCCTCAGACACTGAGGATATTAACAGACCATCCACATGTAATGTAAATGTTTATTTACATTAACTTCTGACGGATTTATCCTAAACCCAGCTTCTCTCCTTTGGGGGAATTTGTTTTTGAGGAAAGGCATTGTGTAGTCCAGGCTGGCCTCAAATTTGCTAAGTGACAGAGAGTGGCCTTGAACTCTGGCTCCTACCTCCCTATTGCTGAGCTTAAAGGTCAGTGTCACCCTGCCTAATAGCCTCTCCATTTCTTACCCTTACCATCTTTTCCTTTGCCCCATTTTAACCACCCATTCTTCTGACCCTACTATTACTATTAACAGTACTGCCAACAAGATTTAAATTCTAAGCTTCCTCCCCTGAACACTGTCTCTTATATCCCATAGGCTAGTTCAGTGAGTCTTCCTCCCACAGAGACTACCAAGCTACTGAACCATCACTTCTAATCAACACCCACACATTCTCAGCCCACTAGTTAGGATCTTATGTATAGACCATGATAAAACCAATCTCCCAATTCCCTCAGTGTTCCTTCCTTTCTCTTCTATTGCACTTGCATGATGCAGATAGCTATGTACTCTGTCAACACTTACTACACCCCAAAAATGTTAGTCTAAACAACCGATTCCCTTGTATTCCTTGCCAGTAAATTTTGTTGTTCTTGCTGTTGTTTGTTTTTTGAGATAAGGTTTCTCTGTGCAACCCTGGCTGTCCTGGAACTTTCTCTGTAGACCAGTCTGGCCTCGAACTCAAGAGATCCACTTGTCTAGGCTTACCAAATGCTGGGATCAAAGGTGTGCGCCATCACCACTTGGCTCCTTGCCAATAACCAGAAATACATACTCATTTAAGGTTAAATTTTAATACACTTAGCACAAAAGAAAAAATACCTAAAAAGTATTGGCTGAGCTAAAACATGAAATCCAAAACTGCGCACCCCGAAACACGTAAGCAATCTCATAATTATCAGTGACTTGAATGTTCTGTAACCTTCTTCTGTCAACCCCAACACTTGGCTTCTACCTAAAAACTTGGAATTAAACAGACCCACTCTACCCAGCACAAAGAGGAAAAGAAAACAAAGGGCACACCCTGTCCTAAGTCCAACATGAAAATTCTATATATAACCATTAGCCACAAGTGACAAACACCTATCTACATGTACAGGAGGGCAGAAAAATTTAGCCATTATGCTAACAGATGCCCCCAAACCCAGGATTCTCTTTCCCAGAAAAGCTGACAATGGCTATAAAAGGTAATTAGTAATCTTTGTTGTAGCGTGTAATCTAATGCTAAGATATGAGACAAGTCTGGTGGACAACACCTAGGAAGTATTTTCTCATTCTTAAGAAACACAGGAAGATATGCTAACTAAATTCCCTGTTCAAGGAAGGACTTGCTGCCAGCTATGGCAGTGCACATCAGTATGTCTTTCAGGGACTGCACTACCACAGGCCACGCATTTACCAGGACAGCCCAAATTTTTGAAGGTTTAAAGGTCCAAGCACTTCAATCTAACATGAGACACCTCTGATAGGCAATCCTTGTTCAAGGTGGTCCCTGACCAGTGAGCCCCTAGTACCCACCCATCTTTGCAGCCCCTCGCAAGCACTGGCTACAGGTGTGCACCATCACACCCAGCTTGTCTGTTAGTTCTGGGTCCAAACTCAGGCAGTTGTGGTTACGCAACAGGTACTTTACTGATTGAGCCATCTCCTGAGCCACCTCCTCAGATCTAGTTTTTGGGAAGCATTTGCTAAGTCAAAGTTTGTGGCCCAGAATTGTTGTAACAGCATGAGAGGAAGGTGTGATAAGAAACCAGCAGGATTGGGTAAAGGAGGCAGTTGAGCTTTGGCAGCAGGGAAGCTCTTGCATAAGGATTGCCTGTCAGAGGTCTCCCGTGTTGGAACACTAGAGCCAATCCCAGAACTTGAAGGGCAGAGAATCTGCAGTTCAGAAGTCTAAGTCAGCAAACGGCATGCTCAATTTCAGAAGAAAAATTAAATTCTCCTTTCACAGGTGAAAGCAGAGCTGCCGTATTCTCACCACTGATTCTGACTTTCTCAAAACGTCTCACCAACATGTTCAGGAATGATTAACCAACTACCCACGTCCAAGTCTCTACCTCTGGGGCCTGTCTCAAGGTCAGGTGGTTGGTCTGTCTCTCTGTCTCCGTCTCTCACTTTTAAATGGCTTTAGAGAAGGAGTTTGGGGAATGCTCTTTCTGTTTCTGTCTTTTTTTAATAGTTTCAGAACACTGACTGCAAACCTTCTCTGAATGTCTGGTAGAATTCTGCTGGGAATTCATCTGGTCCTGAACTTTATTTTTTTCTCTGATAGACTTTTTAATTACAATTTCAATCTCCTCATTTGCTCAGGTTGTTGACTAATTCTTGGTTTAATTTTGGTAGTTTGGCTGCGTCTAGAAATTCATTCACTTCTTCGAGTTTTCCAACTTTAATGGACTAGAGATTTTTATAGTATTACATTACAAAATTCTGAAGTTTTGGTGTCTGATGTAATGTTTCCCTGTTCATTTCAGATTATGTTACTTGGATACTCTGTTATTTTGGTTAGTTGAGCCAAGGGTCTGTTGATTTTTATCTTCTCAAAAGGTCAAATTCAGAATCACTGACTCTTTGCTTTTTTCTTTGTTTCTAATTTATTAATTTCTGTTCTCATTATTATTTCTTGCCATCAACTAGGTTTAGTTATGGTTTGTTCTTGGTTTTTTTTTTCAAAATTTTTAGTTGTCATATTAAGCCATTTATTTATGCTATTTCTAATTTTTTTTAAATGTAGGCACTTAGAACTACAAATTTCTTTCTTGAGTAGAATGTGTATTCTTTGGAGTTTTGGTGGAATATTTTGTAGATATCTGTTAAGTATATTTGATGTGTGATAACAATTAACTCTCATGTTTATTTTTTATTCAGATGGTATTAGAGATATTAGATGATATTAGAGATAGTGGAATAGTAAAACTACTACTATGGGATTGATGTTAATCTGTATATTTAAACCTAGTGGTATAATTTTTATAAAATTGAGTGCACTAGAGTTTGGTGCCTACACATTTAAAATTTAAAAAATCCAAAGTCTCTAAAATGTTCATAGTCTCTCTAAAATATCCAAAATCTCTCTGAAACTCCAAAATCTCTTTTAAATTTCTTAACTGTAGACTCCTGCAAAATAGAAAATAAGTTACATACTTTCTTACTCCAAGAGGAAAAAATCAGCAGTGACAACCAGGCCAAAGCAAACCAAAGTCCACTAGTGTAAATAAAGTTCAGGTCAGACTTCCGAGAATCATGGTCTTCGGGCTCCAAAGGGCTTGTCTCCTAGCCTCAGGCAGGCTCCATCTCATACCCACTGTTGTCCCTGATGGTCGGCTGATCCACGGTACTGGCTTCTCTAAAATGCTGGAGGTATCTGCAACCTGGCTGCACCTTCACCAATACCTCTCATAGGTTCTCTTCAGGACTGACCCCACCACATGGTGTACCAAAGCCTTAACTTCTCTCCATGACCCATTCAATCCCAGGGCTTCAACGTCAACGGAGACTACACATTCACCAATGGCCTCTCACTGTGCCAAGTAAGCATCAGCTTCTTTCCATGACCTTAATGCCTTCAAAACCAGCACCACCTGGGAGACTCTTACACAAACACCAAGTTTGGCTGTCTGCACGAGGTACAACCATGCTGTACTTACAAGACTACTGTACCAGAAGACAACAGCCTTAGGGTAACGTGGTCTATATCAGAGAGCTTGTTGAGAGAGAGAGAGAGAGAGAGAGAGAGAGAGAGAGAGAGAGAGAGAGAGAGAGAGAGAGAGAGAGAGAGAGAG
>NW_026067902.1:8549883-8587745 GCF_014885135.2 Alexandromys fortis
GGAGGAGGAGGAGGAGGAGGAGGAGGAGAAGAAGAAGAAGAAGAAGAAGAAGAAGAAGAAGAAGAAGAAGAAGAAGAAGAAGAAGAAGAAGAAGAAGAAGAAGAAGAAGAAGAAGAAAGTGGTAGCTGGAGAGATGGCTCAGCATTAAGAATACTTGCTTCACAATCATAAGGACCAAACGAGCCAGGCATGCTCACAAAGCTGCAACCTCAGCTCCAAAGGGGGCAGAGAGTCCTGCTTCAAAGGTATAGGCAAAGGGTGATAGGAGATACTCCATGCCTTCTTCTGGCCTCCACCCATGTACACAAGCACTCATACTCACACACAAACATGTACACACTCACACATACAAATCCATATATCCTTCCACACATACATACATACTTACAAAAAGGTATAGCAGTAAACGTCTACAGGCTACATGGAACAATCCAGTCCCAGAAATAAATAAGTAATGGCTGGTTAGATGGCTCATCATGTAAAGACACTTCCCTCCAAGCCTGCCAATCCCCAGGACCCAAATGGTGGGAGCAGAAAAGGCAACTCTGGACGTTATCCTCTGACTCCAAACATACACAGCACATGCACGCCCTCATGCACACACATTCGCATACATACAAATGAATGGCTGAACTGCACAGCAGCACCAGTCTACAATTCAACATAATGGAAAGACTGAGCTAGGAAGACTCTGTAGGTTCAAGAACTGGAAGATTATCCTAGACAGCACAAGAATTCATCTAAAAATAATCAAAATTAAATAATAAAATTCAAATCCTGTATGCTACACTTATCAATTAGATTAGTGTAAAGACAACAAAACTACATACCTAGGGATAAACCAACAAATGTCATACAATTTTGAAATATATATCTATTTCAATATATATGTATACATATTGAAATACATGAGCTCTAAATAAATGAATACATAAAATATCCTTCTAAAAGGCTTTTTAAACATCTTTTATAAAGAAGACAGGGGATAAAAAGATGGTTCGATGGCTAAGAGTGCATGAAAGTTCAAGCACTCATATAGAATGGCTCACAACTGTCTCTAACTCCAGATCCATTAATTGCCTCTGGTCTCCATGGGCACCTGCATATATATGCAAATAACCACACACACATAATTAAAGATAATAAAACTTGTCAGGTGGTGGTGGTGCATGCCTTTAATCCCAGCACTCAAGAGGTTGAGACTGGAGGATCTATCCAGGGATACACACAGAAACCCTGTCTTAATAATAACAATAATAATTAAAGCTTAGATAAAGACAACAAATTTCCCTGGGCTAATCTCAGTATCGGTTATTGAAATTAGGAGACAAGACGGCTAAGAAGAAGCAAGACATAAAGTGTTCTATGACAGGGTCTATTTCAAAACTTTGAGGAGAAAAGCACACTAATATACAAATAGAACTGAGAAAAATGCTTACCTTTTATAAGATTCTTTATTATGACTAGGTAAGGGCATCAAAACAATCAACTCACTACATTACAAGTAGACAATCAGAATATGAAAAAGCAAAGATCTCTGCAAGGTTGATACAAAAAGAGAACTCCAAAATATGAAACAAAAAGCATAAGCCATATAGGAAACTGAGCTGAAAATTGAACACAGTTAAAGTTGAACTTTCCGTCTGTGCATTGAGCTGTTACAGACCATTTTCTTAGTGTGCATGACGCTGTAGGTTCAATTCCTAGCATCACAAAAAAGCAAAAGATGCCATAAAATGTAAGACAAACTAGGAAAATCTGTGCTGGATATGATCTCAAAATTATATAAATTTATAATTATCTTTTAAAAACATATTTAAGAAATTATGGGGAGATCTGAAAACATACTACAATGATGCCAGTAATTAAGATAGTGTGATGACATGAAAGAAATAAAAATGGATGAAATATAACATAAACTAAAACTAAACCTATTTATCTACAGTAAATTGTTTTGATAAAAACTGCAACATCATTCGATGATAGGGGAACAATCTCATCAACAAATGAGCCCGAACTGTCTACTCACACAGCAAGAAAATAAAGTTGGACCACATATTATATACAAAAATTAAGTCAAAATGGATCAAGGCCTTAAATCAAAGAGTAAATTCTATAAAACTCTTGAAAAGGATTATAATATGTGTCAATCTTCATAATCCTGGATTGAAAAATGGAGTAAAGAGAAATGACTTCTAGTGGACATAGGGCTTCTTTTGCACACAATGAGACGTTCTAGTATTAAATAAGGACAGCTGTGTGACCTATGAGTACACTCAACATCATAGACTTAAACACTTTCAAATAATGAAGTATATGGTATGTGACGCTCAAATCAATGAGGCAGAACTGATGATCAGATTATATCAGGGAATCAAATCAGATTATGGGGTTGAAGAGATGGCTCAGCAGTTAAGAGAGCTTACAGCTCTTTCAGAGGACATGGGTTTGGTTCCCAGAACCCACGGGTGGCTCTATCTATAACTCTAGCTCCTTCTCAGAAATCCAAATCCTCTTCTGAACTCTACAGACTCTTGCAAGAATGTGGTACACACACATACATACACATAAAATCAAATAAGTATTTTAATGAAGAACCATTATTTTAAAACAGATTACATAAAAGAGTTTAGATCAGTAATTTAAGAAAAAAATTCAAGATTTTCAGTCCTAAACAATATATTTAAAAAGTAATATAACAAACTCTTCTCAGAAACTATAATGTACCAGAAATTATATCTTTGCAAGTATATAAATATATTTTTAGAAAAATGATAAGTGCCAACTACACATCAATCTAAATTAAGCAAGGAAATAAGTTAAAAATTATTTGGAAGGAGTTTTAAAAGTTTGATAATCAGTTCCCAGCCCCTCAAAAATAACACAGTTGCAAATTACACACAAGTGCATGAAGCTATGTTAAGAAGGTTAATCAGGAGGCTGGAGAGATGGCTCAGTGGTTAAGAACACTGGTTGCTCTTACAGAGGACCTACGTTTGATTCCCAGCACACATAAGGCAGCTCAGAACTGTCTCTAACTCCAGTTCCAGGGGATCCGATGCCCTCTTCTGGTCTCCACAGACACCAGTTACACACATAGTGCACAGACAGACATGCAGACAAAACACCTATACATACAAAATAATTATTTTAAAGGTTGAAAGAATATCTTTAATCCTAGTACCCTGGAGTCAGCAGTAAGTAGAATTTCTGTGAGTTTGAGGCTAGCTAGCCTGGTCTATATATATCAAATACAGGCTAACCAGGACTATACAATGAGACCCTGTCTCAAAAACAAATAAATAATAAAATAAAAATAAAAAGATTATCTTGTTTTTAGAAACAAGATATTGTATATTAATGTAATAAGTACATATTTTTATTATATGCATATACACACAGAAAAGTGGAAACATACAAGTGAAATAAGCATAGTGTCACATACTAGCTACCTCAGGAAGATGGCAAGAATAGTTATGGAAGGATAATACCAGGTCTTTGATATCTGTAATTTACTACTTAGAATAATAATATGAAAGAAATTCAGCAATACCTGGAAGTTCACAGATGTTCATTTTGTTAATCTTTTCATCTCTTCTATAGGTTTGAAATACAGGATTGAGGATGTGGCTTTTGGTTGAGTGCTTGCCTAGCATGCCTTGAACCAAATAAAAAGCCAGGCATGATGGCTCTCTTAGTTACTTTTCTATTGCTGTGGTTTAAAACACCATGACTATGGCAACTTATGGAAGAAAGGACTGATTTGGGGCTTATGGTTCCAGAGGGATAACAGTCCACGAAGCAGAGCAGAGGCCGCAGACAACAGGCAGTTGGAGCAGAGAGTTCACATCTCCATTCAAAATCAGGAAGTAGAGAAAGCTAACCTGAAATGGTATGAGTCCTTTGAAACCTCAGAGTCAGCTCCCAGTGATGTGACTTCCTCTAGCAAGAACATACCTCCTGATGCTCGCAAATAGTCATCAAGAACCAAGATTTATGAGGGACATCTTGTTCAAAACACCACGGTGACACATCCCTATAATCCCAGCACTCAGAAGGTAGAGAAGCAAGAAGGTCAGAATTCAAAATCCTTGGCTACATAAGACCCTGTCTCAAAACAAAACAAAACTCTAAGAACTGGCCCAGCATCAAACATCTGATTACTTTTAAGCAACCAAATACTTATTGCCAATGTTGGTCAGTGTTTCTCAACCAGAGGTCCAAATGCCAATCCAACTAAAGGGCTGTAATGACATTTGTTAAAGAGAAGTATGATGACATTCAAGCACAAGCTATAGAAGACTATTATAAATCAATCTAATTCGAGAACTTTGCCCCATAATCAACTTTGCTAAGCTTTCTGACCACAATCTTTCATAACTTTGTAAAACATCTCTAGTATTAAACAAACCAAAAAAAAAAAGATAAAAAATAAGAACTCCACAAAGTTGTTTTTTGACCTCATGGCATGTGCACATCCATATACATATATCATACACACAATAATAAATGGAATAAAGTAATTTTTAAACAAGAGAAAAATCAAGTGACAATTACAGTTGGCTTGGTCTTTTCATTTATAGGGAAAAGGGAGAAAAAAACTAAATAGGAAATATGCCATTCTGCAGAAAAAATGCTTATCAATACTTGGAAACTATCATGTAAGTTAAAGCAAAAAAAATTCTATGAGGTAATTTTTAAAGCAACTAGAACAGAAAAATTACCTATTTTTAATAGGAGAAACAGTCAAATTCATTTGTTTTTCAAGACAAGTCTAAACTCAATATTTTTAGACTAATATTACATTATTTTAAATATAGTATAAATATTAATATATGTTCAATCTCAAAAAAAATACTTGTGGCACTGGGAATCAAACCCAGGGAGGGCACATGCTAGCGAAAAACATGGCCACTGAGCTTCAGTCCCAGCTCCAGCCCCTTTCCACCTCAAGCTTGAGAGAGAATCTCGTGTACACACCCACATATGCACACACACACTCATGATCCTCTTGAAGACATTTAGACCTGCCTTGAACTCTTCTGTAGACAGGAAGCCCTTGAACTTGTAACATTTCTACCTTAGGCCCCAAGTAGCTGGGATTATAGATTGGCTTATGCCACCAGGTCAAATTTGATCTTAAATTAAATGTTCATTTTAAATTATCTATGTCTTGGGGCTGGAGAAATGGCTCAGAGGTAAAGAGCATTGCCTGCTCTTCCAGAGGTCCTAAGTTCAATTCCCAGCAACCACATGGTGGCTCACAACCATCTGTAAAGGGGTCTGGTGCCCTCTTCTGGCCTGCAGGCATACACACAGACAGAATATTGTATACATAATAAAATAAATAAATATTTAAAAAAAAAAAGTTTAGTTCCCAGAATTAAGAAATGTGGCCTTGTTGGAGGAGGTATGGCACTGAGGGTAGGCTGTGAGGTTTTAAAAGCCCATGCCAGTCCCAGTCTTTCTCTCTGCCTCCCCCTTGTGAATCAGATGCCAGCCCTCAGATAATGTTCCAGTGCTATGCCTACCTGCATGCTGCCATCACACTTCCTGCCACGATGGTCATGGACTCACCCCCTCAAACTATAAGCAAGCCCCCAATTAGATGTTTCCTTTTATAAGCTTTATTTTACCTTAATTATGGTGTCTCTTCACAGGAATAGAAAAGTAACTAAGACAGGAACATTTTCTCTTATATTTTTGGTTGTGAGCCTAGCCTTTAACAGCTACGTCATCTCTCCAGCCTTAGGAGCATTTTCTCAATTAAGGTTTTCTCTTCCCAGATAACTTTAGTTTGTGTCAAAGTGACACAACTAGTCAGCACAATTATGATCCTTATTAACAAATTACCTTTACAAGATTTATGGTGCATGTCTGTTATTATAGTACTACAGGCTGGGCTAGGCTACACACATAGTTCAAGAGCAAGCCTGAGCTACAGAGTAAGGCCATTTTAATTGGGGGAAGGAAGTGGCAGGCAGGTATGTGGTGATGGTGGGGTGGCTGCGCACACCTTTAATCCCAGCACTCAGAAGGCAGAGGCGGGAGATTTCTGTGAATCCAAACAGAGCCTGGTCTACATATCAAGGTCAACCAGAACTATATAGTAAGATCCTGTCTCAAAATAACAAAAACACAAAACACGATTACAAAACAGGGGCTGGAGGGATGACACTATAAGAAGGCTCTTGCTAACAGTTCGAACCCAACACCCACGTAAGATAGCTCAAAACTAGATGCAACTTCAGCTTTAAGGGATCCAACCTCTTCTGACTTCCTTGGGCACCCATGCAGATGTGGACATACTCTTAAACACACAGAAGTAATAATTAATAATAATAATAATTTAAAAGAAAAACCACTCAGAGTATAAATCTCAGCAACTTCCCAGAGGAGGACAATGAGGAGAAGAAAAGCCGGGCAGAAAAGCCAGGATGGGTGTTGAGGAGTGGGGGATGACAAGATACACAATGGCAGGGAGAGAGGGAGGGAGGAAGGCTTTAAAGGAAAAGTAAGGAAGCCCAAAATGTGGGCAAGCCCAAAGTGTTAGGAAGAGCATGCCTAGAAAAGATGATAATTTAGAAAAGCTGTGGCTGGGTAGACTACTGCCAAAAATAAAATCTTCTTTAAAAAGAATACAAAAAAGACCAAGAGGAATTAAATGAAAATTTCATTCACTTAATAACTACCATATGGTGTTCATTTCAAATTCTAAAATAAAATATGCAACTCATCCATGACTAAAATTAATTTCTATAAATGAAAAAATAAAGAATTTTAAACAAGTAAATATGCAGATACAGTCAGACCTAATGTTCACTCAAATTGTAACTTGAAGAAGAGGAAAAAATCTGAAAACTTGAAGAATTAAAAATTGGAAGGTTAAAATCAAACTATGATCTCAAGTGATAAAAGAAAAGCAGTTAGTGCCCCAATATGGAGGAGTGTGACATCAGCCTCAGAAGGCTGGCCCACACAGATAGAGGAGCGTTCAGGGACAGCCTGAGCTACACAACTCTAAGTCTCAGAAGGAAGAGATATGGTGTTAATAAAATAAGGGAAAAAGTACAAGAAAGCAATCCTAAGTAGAAAAAAAAAAAAGCTAGAAAATGTCAAGTCCATATTCCTGTAAACTTAGGACTAGTTTGAAAGTGTGAGGAAGGGAAAGGGAAAGAGCTACAGTGCAAAAAGACTGAACAGTAGAGAAGCTACTGACAGAAGTTATTTTTGTCAAACTGCACTTGAAAAAAATCACATAAAATAGTAAAACTCTAAGTGGAACCCAGTTAGGTCTCAGAGGCTGCTGACTATTCAGACCCAAGCACTTCTCACTACTGCCGGAGGCACGTTCACGCTGAAACCAAATTAACGTGAAATTTCTGTTCAACTACAGCCACTCTGTATTTAAATAAAAACTGTTTTGATCATAAATGTACTCTGATTTTCCTATGTATATTTATATTCATGCCTCCATACGTAAGTAAATAAAACTATTTGGCTGTCTTGGGGATCTTTAACAGATGCTGTCTATGGTAACGTGCTACAGGATTGGGAGCTGAGTAACCCTACTTGGCTAGCCCTCCCTCCCAATCAAACTTTCCATAGCAAAACTTTCCTTTTCTTTTTTTTCCCCAAGACATTGTTTCTCTGTAGTTTTGGAGCCTGTCCTGGAACTATTTCTTATAGACCAGGCTGGCCTTGAACTCACAGAGACCGCCTGCCTTTGCCTCCAGAGAACTGGGATTAAAGGCGTGCGCCACCACTGCCCAGCAAGCAAAGATTATAAGTGACAAGACGTCAACTCTAAAATGTGGCTCCTCAGGAGAGGCCTGAGGCAGATGCAGTAAGTCCTCTGCCATCCTCCCCCTTCTGGAATTCACCTGGTCTGAGGTGAATTCCTCTCCAAACAGCGGTAGCTATAAAACTCAATAGCTGGTCACCAGCAAAAGACGACAAAGGCTCTCCTTCACACACACCCACAGAGAAGTCCCCAGCTGTCCTGAGAGTCCCTTAAATCACATGCCTGAGTCAGTCACTACAGCCAAAAACTGCCCTGCCTTGATGATGGGTATATATATCCTCAGTCAAGGACACAATCTAAAGCTGTGGGCTGTTAATAAAAGGCCACAGCAGGGTCACCTTCCATTCCCCCTTCCTTCCAATACACCTCCACCCCCCACCCTGAGCACACACAAACACTGGCTTCATCAACAATATTCATTTATGTTTCAGTTCCATTAACTGCTGTGGGTTGAACTGTGTCCTACAAGAATGTGTGCTGAATCCCTAACCCTGGTCACCGTGAATGTGACTTTTGGGACTTTGCAGATACAATCAGATTTGGAAAAGGTCAAACGTGTACATCCAGTGTGACTATGTCCATAAGGGAAGAGACTCTGTAACAGTACCATGTAGATTGCCAAGGAATGGCAAAGACTGCTGATACTCCGGAAGCTAAGACAAAGGCATGGAACATATTCTCTCTGGTCTTTAGAGGCAGGCATGCACTATTTTTACCTCATTTCAGACATGTAACCTCCAGAACTATGAGGAAATCCGTTGTGATAAGCCAGCAGTGTGCAATACAATAACACACTAGGAAATCAAGGCACTCAGTCTGATAACCCATGCTTTGCTTTTGCCTACGCAAAAACTCTTGATTCTGTAAGGTCTTTCTCCCTCGGAGTGTCTAACCACACTCAACCTCTTGGATTTCCCCAAAGTCCTGTTCTCTGGGATGCCTTCCATGAGAGCCCTAAGAAGACCGAGTCTTTCCAACACAACTAGTCCAGGATCATAAACTGCCTGGGTTTCTGTCTTGACATTCTAAGGGCCTATACCCACATCTATCTCCCACTCAGAATTCTGGACTCTGAAGGAAGAGCAAGGCCTAATTCTCACCCTCTTATTCTCAAGGTAGGGCACAATATCTAACACCTAATAATCATTGATAAAAATAATCTATGAATTGAACAGGTTGATGGCACATCTCAAAAGAAGGTAATGCTGTAAGAAGAACCGACTCCTTTTATAAAGGACAAAAATACACCAGGCATGGTGACAGACACTTTCAATCTCAGCACAACCTATGACCTCAAAACCAGCCTGGTCTACACATAACTGTGTAGACCAGTCAGGACTATACAGTGATACCCTGTCTCAAAAACTTAAAAAAAAAAAAAAATTTTAAATTTTAAGGAACTGAAAATAAGGTCTGGCATACCCCTATAATCCCAGTATTTGGGAGGTGCAGGCAGGACCAGCAGTTTAAGGGCATCCTAGGCTACACAGGAAGTACAAAGACAGCCTGGAAAAGCCATTTAAAAATTGGGTTAGGGGGGGCTGGAGAGATGGCTCAGGGGTTAAGAGCATTGCCTGCTCTTTCAAAGGTCCTGAGTTCAATTCCCCGCAACCACATGGTGGCTCACAACCATCTGTAATGAGGTCTGGTGCCCTCTTCTGGCCTGTAGACATACACACAGACAGAATATTATATACATAATAAATNAAATAAATAAATATTTAAAAAAAGAATGTGTACAGATCCATATTCTTATAAAAAAAATTGGGTTAGGGTTTTAACTCAGTAGTAGAGAGTTTGCCTGCCAAGGACCAAGGGCCTGAGTTCAGCCCCCAGCTCAGTAGTGTGTGTGTTGGGGGAGTAATAAAGGGAGGGAGTAACACGGAATTCAACAAAGACCCAAAACAAACCAAAAACCTAAAAGTAGAAAGATTTGAGTGGGAAAGGGGATGTTTATAAAGGAATGGGACCCTAATACTCAAGGCCATTCTGCAGATAAGAAGAGTCTTGCTTGGTTCTTTTGTGATCTTATTCATTCACCGAAAAAAGAAGTACTCACGTATGTCACACTGTCCATGTGTGGAGGTCAAAGAAAAACTTTCCAGCACTGGTCCTTTCCTCCACTGCGTGGGTATTGTGGATCAAATTCAGATTGTCTGGCTTGGCTACAAGTCCTTTTACTTCCAAAAGAAAGGCTTTGAAAGAATTATTCTGGCAACCATGGTGGCTAATGTCTAGAATCCTAACACTTGGGAAGTTGAGGCAGGAGAATCACAGTGAATTCAAAACTACTCTGAAATACAGAATAAGACTGTGCAAAAAGAAGACAGTTTTCTGAGCATAACAATGACACATTTTTAGGAGATTTATAGAGAACACGTGGGATGGTTAAAGGTCTGAGGGACCAGTTATTTAGAATGCAGCACAGACAGGTCAGTGACAAGGTGAAGAAGGGTCAGGTGCTCTAGAGAGCAGACAGTCAGAAAGGACAAACTAATAGAACTTTAGACAGGTGCCAAGAGCCACAAGTCTACATTTGGGCTTTCCTTGGCTAAAATAGAACTTGCAACTGAAAGGGAGGGAGGGAGGGAGGGAGGGAGGGAGGGAGGGAGAAAAAATTCAATGAGGATAAGAAGTTTGTTTGGTGTTAGGCTCAGCTCAGAAGCTGACAGCAAAACATCCCAATAAAGAAGCCAGGAAATGACCGACGGTAGAGAGGCTCAGGAGAAACAGAAGACAAAAGATAGTATCAGTCATGTGGCTGATCCTAAGAAATAAAGAAGCTGGACAATCTCAGCACCTGAGAGGTCAAACCAGGAGGATTTCTGCAAGTCTGAGACCAGCCTAGACTACATAGAAAGCTGAACCAGGCCAATACCAGACTCGCCCCACAAATAATGTACAGGAGAATCTCAGCCCCCAAGCACTCTTCCAAACTCTGAAAACATAGCACTAAACAAGACAGATAAAAAACTAAGTTGGGTCCATGAGCATAAAGTTAGGGCTTCCAGTTAATACCAAGAATTACCTAGTGCGTATTACAAAAACACCAAACTTGCCATTTTCTTCGAATTTTATTTTCAGAATTCTCTCTCTTGTTAGAAGGGAATTTCTGTCCTCAGACAAGCAGCCAATGATTCTGGCAGATAAGATGCTTTTATGCTATTTTTTTCTATTATAAAAATCTACTTTGTTTCCCCTATTTTTCAAAGACTTTGCTGGAATCAAGACAGTCCTTCCAAAGAATAATCAAAAAGGTAACTGAACTCAAACAAAAACGAAAGGCCAAATGCTATCACAGACAGCAGGATTTCAGAATCACACAAGACCTAAGTTCAAATTCCAATTTTACACAAGTTCTATGGCCTTGGGCAAGTTATTCAATAGATCTGCAATTTCTGTACTTTTGTGTAGCTCAGTGGTAACAAACCTGGCATGTAAAAAGCCTTGAGTTTCTTCCACAGCAGAGAAAGAAGGAAAAAACAAAACAAAAAACCAAGAACATTTCAGGGTAGGTCAAAGAGCTCAGTAAGTGAAGGTACTTGCCACCTAGCCTGACAACCCAATTTGACCGCCAGAGCCCATGTGGAAAGAGAATCAACTCCATAAAATTGCCTTCTGACCTCTAGACAGGCATGTGCACCCATATATAAATATTCTGCGCTAATACACAAGCAATGCTCTTTTTAAACGCCCGCTTCAAACTCAGTTTACCTACCTTTGAAATGGGAATATTAAGAATTAAAAGGATAATTTCTAAAAGGACATTTTAAAGGCACAATGCTGGTGGAAAGTAACTGAAATGAAGGAAGATGCTGTTGTGACCATCACTACTGTTACAGTATACACTGACACAAAATAAATGCTAATATATTCTTTAACTCGGCGATAACGTTAGTAAAATTTAACACTTCATTAGTCTACATTTCTTTCAAGTAACAAAAAAGACCTACACAGTCTTCTAACACAGGAGTTACATAAATAAGTCTTCAAACCTGGCCAGCGGGATGGTTCGTGGGTAAGGCACTTGTCACACGCGCCTTACAGCCTGAGAGCAATCCCCAGAACCTAAGCTGCCTCTGACCGCCACACAGCAATCTTCTCGTGTAAACTGAGCGTGTGTGTGCGCACACACACACACACACACAAGTCCGCTGGCACACAAAATTCAGACAGACACCTTGACTTGATGCCATTCTAAACCAGAATGGGAGTAGTGGGAATGTAGCTCAGTAGTAAAGTGTTTACCCAGCCCACATGAGGCTCTTGATTCAAGACCCAGCACTACACCGAAAATCAGAATCAAGCCAAAAATGTATCCATGGAAGGAAGGAACGAAGGAAGGAAGAGCTAAGTTAAACCAGGATACATATTACTGTAATCAAAAGCAACATTTAATTCTTTACCCATTCTCAAAGATGAATCATTCAACTAAAAGACTGTAACTTCCTCCTCCTTTCTGAGTATCTATTTCTTTTTAATTTCTGAGAGAATCTCAAGTAACCTCATGTCACTCTTAAACTGCTATGCAGCTGAAGCTGGCCTTGAACTGTCCCTCCTGCCTCCGTCCCCAAGAGCTGTGATTACAGGCGTGAGACAGACTACTCTCTCAGAACATATGTACACATATATTTTAAAAGTAGTTTTAGATTTATTTTATGTGTACCGAGCACAGGCATTGCCTAGTACCCATGGAGGTGAGAAAGGTCATCAGCCAGGACTTACAACCACTGAAGCAACTCTCTAGCCCTATTTTTTTTTTTTAAACCAGACTCATAAAGGCCAGACTGACCTCAAACTTGCTATGTAGCCCAAAAGCCCAGGCCGACTTTGAATTTCTGATCTTTCTGCTTCTGCTGCCAAAGTTCTGGGTTTACAGGTGTGTGTCACCACACACTTGACTTTTCATTCTTTTAAAACTTCCAGAAGCCGTCTAATAGAATGGTATTGTCAGAGGCAGTCATAATTGTTTGCCCAGCAAAGCACACTCACAGCAATTAGAACAAGCTCAAAGGGAATGTCTGTAACAGTCACTTACATCTCAGAGTACCTGAGGCATTATCAGGAGTGTCTGCCCTCTGTTTAAAAGGCTCATCTCTGAACTGTTCATGTAGACACTCACAGCCTTTTTCTCCCTGTCGATCCCTTTTACGGGTAGATGACCCTGACCAACACTTCTATGCCAAGTACATGGCATGAAAGCAGCCCAAACTCAATGTGTATAAAACTAAGCTTACCTCAGCCTTCCTGTGGCCCTGTGTCTTGTAAGTGGTATCACTCAACCGCACAAAATAAGATCTACTATTTTCCGAAATCTCTCTCTACCATCACTCTCTCTTCCAAGAACAAACCAGTCTAAAACAAAGACCTAATCATTTTATCACTCCAACACCACACAATATCTACCACATCTCCATTACCATTGCCTCTGACCTACACCAACAGTCTCTATCAGCTGCTCGTGACTTCTCACGCCCAGTGAAAACCCGCCTACTCCAAACAATACAGATGAGCCTCCTCAGTACCCAACAGAGTATCCAGATTTTGAGAATTTGAAGATCCCTCCATCCATTGATCTTGGAAGCACTAAAGCCGACTGGCCTTCAAGGCTAATACTGTTCTGGCTCCAATCAATAACTCTATAATAAAAACAGAGTGACCTGTTGCATTCCATCACTCTCGGGTGAATGTTCAAAATTCTAAATCCACTTCCTACCTCTACTTGGCATGACACAGACCTCTCTGGTCTCTGGTCCCTCTAACCAGTCATGATACCACTCATTCCCCATCTTGGCCTTTCTACATCAGCCCTCAGGAACATCTCAACAGAAAGATGAATCTTAGTCTCACTTTGAAACAAGTTAGCTTCTGTTGCTATCATTCACCTCCATACTCATGCAAAATTACAACAGACTGATAACTGGACTTAAAATACAGTTAAAGAACTTTTAAGAATGATTTATTTCAGCCAGGCGGTGATGGCGCATGTCTTTAATCCCAAAGCTCAGGAGACGGAGACAGATGGATCTAGACTTCAAGGTGAGCCTGGTCTGCAGAGCTAGTTCCAAGACAGCCACAGCTACTCAGAGAAACCCTGTCTCAGTGAGGGGAAAAAAGATTTATTTATTTTTATTTTGTGTATAAGTGTTTTGCCTGCATGTGTGCCTGGTGTCCTTGGAGGTCAGAAGAAGGTGTACGATTCCCTGAAACTTGAGTTACAAACAGCCTTGAGCCACCATGTGGGTGCTGGGAATCAAATCCAGATCCTCTGCAAGAGCAATAAGTGCTCTTAACCACTGAGCCATCTCTCCGGCTCCATTATGGTATTTTTATTCCCAAACTAAAAGATAAGTTCTGCAAGAACAAAATAAGATCGGTCTTGTTTATCACTGTATCTCACAGCCTAAAAGAGAAGCACTTACTTAAGAGGTCATCTTGTCACTGTTCTCTGAGTCCCCTAGAAGACCTGACATTATCAGCCAACAACTTAACATTCCAAACTTCTCCCTCACAACTGTCTTCTGCAGGGGCGCCGGCAAAACTCCATCCACCCTCTGGCCTCCACCACTCTGTCTGCACCTTTCTTTCTATCTGGATTCTTTTCCCCAGTTGCACATTTGCAAATCCTACTGAACCTCAAATGCCCAAGTTCAAAGCCACTTCCTCCTCCAAATCTTCTCTACCTAACCATAGCAAGCCACACACTCTCTGCCCCTTCATTTCCAGAGGTGCTCCTGTACCCCCTTCAGGTCTCAGACCAGACAGCACTCACATGAGTGGTTTCTAACCAGCTGGTCAGAATCCTGTTAAGACCACCTGCTTGTATTCTGTTGATAGCTACTGTCTAAAATTATCTCGCTCGTCCCTTTTGCCTATCTTCTTGTCAACTGCCTGTCACCCTTCTGTAGAGCGTACGATCAATGGGAGCAAGAGCCCTATTTGTCATTGTTCACATTTCCTCGCTCTCCCATGTCAGTTGGAGAACAGAGTCCACAAATACCTGCCAAAGATATGAACGACTCTAGTTCTTCTAACTTGGGAGTCTGTACATAAACTTCCCTTGCTGTATTCCTAACTTCTTGTGAACCACACCAAACTCCGGCAAATCTATCTACTTGTGTGTATTATCAAGAAATCCTGTCACAATCCTGTCACAATCCTGAAGCAAGTAAGAGATAAATGCTAATTAATTAATAAGTGATCTCTCCAAGAGGTTCTGCCAGGCCAACTCGTAAATGTATGTTAAGGGGAACCCTGGGCTAACAGGAATCTCCTCTCTGGACAGCCCGTTCCAATATGCCACCAACAGTGAGGACCCCAAAAACTGGTTTCTTCACTTCCCTTTGAACGTCAAACACTGGTAGGTCTATCCTAAAATCTCACAATCCAGCGCTACCCTTCTGTTTCCACCCAACATGTCACTTCCACTACTGTGTTTCTAGGTACTTACATCTCCAGTCTCTTGGGATGATAAAGGTAGTACTGACGGACTGGCTTGCTTGACATCTTCTCCTTTATACCTCGTTTATCCTAAATAGACCGGTTTTCAGGGCCGGCTTTTATACTCTTCAGGACCCAAATCTAACCCACAGCAGCAACAAAATGCCTCCAGAGTGTTCCCATTCCTCCTCAGCCTTCCACCACAGTAAGACCCCAAGGCGACAAATGAACGTCCCTCCCAAGAGGCAAGCGACCATCAAACACAGTGGGGCAATCCCTATCCTACCGAGTTCATGCCCCCCACCTGCCTTGGGCCTGGAACGTCGGACTGGGCCTGCACCCCTCACGCCCCGCACTCACCTGAAGCGGCCCCCGCAGTGCTGGCATTGCTCGCCCACCCAGCCCGCGGGGCAGACGCACTGCCCAGTGCCAGGGTTGCAGCGGCCGCCGTTGACACACGGCCGGTCACATTCCTTGGCCTCGGCTGCGGCCGAGCCTGACACCGCCGCCGCCACCGCCGCGGCCTCGGCCTCCCGGGGCAGCAGCAGCAGCAGCAGCGAAAAGAACAGCGGCAGCAGCAGCGGCGGGGGCAGCGCCCGCGACAGCACCCACGGGAGACACAACCCGGCGCGCGGCCCCGGCCTCCAGGCCCCAGTCGAGGCGCAGAGTCGGTGCTGCCCGACCTTCCTGCCCGCGGGCGCTGCTGTCGCCTCCGTGCTCCCCTTCAGCAGCGTCTCAGTCGCCGCCGCCGCCGCCGCCGCCACCATCTTCCTGGGGCTGAGCCGGCGCCCAGCGAACACATACACACCCCGCACGCCGGCTCTGCTTCGCCTGGCCGTGCTGGGCGGGGCCGAGCGACGGTGGCCCGACCAGTCCATACCCAGGGCGGGGCTCGGGCTACGCCGCGAGCGGGGGCGGAGCTGGCGTGCGCGGTGGGCGGGGCCAGCGCCTGGGTCCTCGGGCTTGCAAAGTGTCAGATCTGACTCAGTCCCAGGGTCTTGGCGCGGCTGAACGCCTCTAGGGTGGCAGAAGCCCTTTTCTTTTCACGTCGCGCCACACCATAAGATAGCCAGTGCCTCCCTACGGCGGCTGCCTGGCTCTGCTACACAAGGTGACTGCGGTAAGTGTTACCCTTGGGATGCCTCCCGCCCATCAGCCGGTTTCCCCAACAACATCTTGGTGAGAGACAGGGCTTCGAAAAGGCTGCCTAATGGTGTGGTATGTGCTAGCTGCGACCCTGCAGAAGTAGTCCTGCATCCGAGTTTCTAAAATAGGGATAACGAAATGGCGCGTGTGTTAAGAATCTGGCATTTGAATAACTGTGTAACAAATGGAATGCACACACATCCAGGCCTCCCCTACCAGACCTATGTACACCTTTAATGAGAGGGGAGAAGTGTGAGGTTGTCTTGTACCCCACGACCTACCCATACTCTCTGAAGAAATTACAGCCCAGAATTACCTGGAGCACTGCCAGCTTGCACATCAGCTCCAGAGAGAGCCCTTCTTACTAACTTCTTACTAACTCCCCCTCTTCTCTCAACAGTATAACCTTGTGTGGTCCTCTACCCTGGAATCCACACTGGACCCTTGACTTCACTGAGCCAGCAGAAGAATGTAGGGAAGAGATAATGGGTCAGTTCCAGCTCTGACCTTAACTTTTTGTTGTTTGCTTTAGGTTTTTTTTTTTTTTTTTTTTTTTCTTTTTCTGGAGATGCTCCTGCTCTTCCAGCTGGGAAAGATTCCTGCAGAGGACAAGTGGAGAGGAAATGCCCCAGGCATTTGAACCTTGTGAGCCCTTCCTAACTGGAAGGTCAGTCATTTCGTGAAGAAGCCATCTGGGTTGTTTTAGCAATCTGTATTAGTCAGGGTTCTCTAAAGGAACAGAACGGATATAATGAATATATCTATATACACGTTATATTATATTATTATATATTAGGTTGATTAGGTTGGCTTACAGGATGCAGTCCTAGGATTCAATAGTGGTTGTCTCACACTAGAGAAGATGAAAGTCTGGTAGTTGTTCGATCCACAAGCCTGGACTCAGCAGTCCCAAATTGGTGCTGGAGTCCTAGAGGAGTCTTTGGGAGCTGCTGGTCTTCAGTCTACACTGGAATTCTAAAGAAGTCGGTTCTAATATTGGTGAGTTGATGCCTCAGGAACAGGGTAAATGAACTTGCCGCCAAAAGTGAGGGCAAGCAGGCAAAAGCAAAGTTTCCCTCTTCTGTGTCCTGTTATCTCAGCTGTCCTGAGAGGCGCTGCCCAGATGTAGGGTGAGTCTTCTTGCTTCCGATAATCTGATTAAGACAATTCTTCGTGGTTGGGTGGTGACACATACCTTTAATCCCAGCACTAGGGAGGCAAAGGCAGATGGATCTCTGTGAGTGTAAATCCAGCATGGTCTAAAGAGTGACTTCCTGGAGAGTAAGGGCTACACAGAGAAATCCCCTGTCTTTAACAACAACAAAAAAAAATTCTAGCTGATTCCAGATGCAGTCCAGTTGACAAGATTATTCATTGTGCCTACATTATCTAAAATAGGAACAAATCTAGCCAGGCAGTGGTGGTGCATGTCTTTAATCCCAGATATATCTCTGTGAGTTCGAGGCCAGCCTGGTCTGCAGAGCAAGTTCCAGGATAGATAGATACATAGATGGAACAAATAGGAACAAATCTCTCCTACTATGCCTAATCCAGTGATAAACCCTTTGCTATTTCAAGCCTGCTTTAAGGAGGTTAATCAGAACTTTGCCTCTTAACTCTTGGACTGTGCAGAATATACCTGTGCAGATACTTCGGAGTTTGGACATCTGTTTCTGGGAAGGAAAGGAAACCTCAAATGCACCTATGGGAGCTTTCTGATTAACCTACAGGATTCTAAGAACATCTTCCCAGACCTGCCCCAGCGTCAGGCTCAGGTCCTGACCTTCCCCCTCTGGTGGAGCTGAAGGCTCCAGCTCCAAACACTCGAGCTCTGGGTTCTAGTTTTCACGTTTATTTGCATCCTCTTCCCACCACCGCCCCCTGCAGTGTCCTAGGTAAGGCTGTTTGGAAAGCATTAGAAGGTGTGGCCTTGCTGGATGATGTGTGTCACTGGGAGGCTGGACTCTGAAGTTCCAAAGCCCATGCCAGGCCCGGTCTCATTCTCTCTGCCTCCTCTCTCAGCTCCTGCCTGTGGACCGGGATGTAAGCACTTAGTACCACGTCAGCCTGCCTGCCACCACACTTCCTGCCATGATGATCACGGATTCACCCTCTGAAACTGTAATTAAGCCCCAATTAAATGCTTGCTTCTATAAGCTGCCTTGGTCATGTTGTTTTTACACAGCAGTGGAACAGTAACTAAAACAGGGCCCATTCTCATTCAAACCGCCACATGACCTGTGAGCAGTGCTTACACAGATGGGTTAATTAATGCCTCTGCCACCTGGGTTCTTACTCTCCTGACACTGGATTAGTTTCCAGGAGACCAGGTTATTGTACAGTGAGTTCAGCTACCTTGGGTTTCTCTTGCTTCTCTCTGTATATATTCCCTTTCCTGCTTCTTTCCGCTGTAGGTTGACACACAAGGCTCTTAGTACATCATAATCAACCTTTTCCTTATCATTTTCCAACTTCAGATACTGTGTTTTGTTTTGGGTCTTTGTTTGTTTGTTTACTTGCTTTTTGGGAGGTTTTTTTTTTTTGGGGGGGGGAGAATTTTTCTGTTTAGCCTTGGCTGGCCTTGAACTCACAGAGATCTACCTGTCCCTGCCACCAGTACCCAGCCAGATATTGTTAATAACAACAGAAAATGGACTAAGACAATTAATTCCTCTAAAACTGAAGCCTGAAACATCATTTGAAGAAATGACTTATTAGGAGAATGCTATCATAAGAAGCACAGTGAAAAATCAGGAAAGGTAGCCAAGCAAAGTTGTGGTCTTTCTTATTGGAACTGAAATTCAGCCTGATCCTGAGGAGAACCTTGGAATGTGAATTGTGCCAGAGTTAAATCTACTTTGAAGTAATGGAGGGACATCCTGCCCCTATCTCATTAAGCAGACAACACTAACAATAAGAAGGAACCATATAAGAAAATTTGATAGGCGTGCTAATAATATAGTTGTTGTATGTCTACTGAGTACAACACCTACAGTGAAGCAAGGTTAATTGTTGCCCTATTAAGAGCTATCTGATTGGCAACCTGACTTTTCCCAAGCATCCCCAGACCTCTTTAGGCACATTGAAAACATCAGTATATTTTGGTATTCCAAACGTCACCTTATATTTTAGTTTATGTGAGGTTAGCTGTTTCTCTGACTGTAATTGTCATGATTTCACCCAGCAGGTAACCAGTAGGTCCTGTGCGACCTCTGAAAGAGGCTGATCCTGAAAGTTTAGAAAATGCACACTGGGAAGGCTCTAGATAGTAATGAGGCTCTGTTGGAAGCTCCCCTGGGTATCCCATGTGAGGAATGAAGAAAGAGTCGATTTATAGATGTAAGGTCCCAGCTAGTCCTTAGCAGACTCTAAAGAAACATTTTCAGAAGACCTCGATCTGCAAACATAGGGTCAGTCTCTGAGCTATTGGCAGAGTTCCCTCTGGACTCACAAGTAAGCCCTATAAGTACAGGAAATGACCTTTAGATATACTCAAGGGCTCACCAGGTTTTAAGATCCATCAGTTTAAAGTCAGAGGACTTGAAATTTCCTCCTCTATGTAGTCCTTTGTTTTGTGGTGCTAGGGGCCAAACCCAGGACCTTGAGTGTGCTGCACAGTTACTCTGCCATTAAGGTACAGCCCAAGCCTAGAGTTGAAGTTTCTATTGGATGAGCTGGATTTGCCCCTCCTCCAAATTGCTGCAACAGAGAACAAGAGGCTTTTCCTACATATAGAATAGATATCACAAAAACAGCAATATTGTTGAAAGAGATAGTTTTTCTAAGTGTGTCTGTAAAGTAGAACATAATATTAGAAGTCCCCAGGTTTTTTTTTGTTTTTTAAATATTTATTTATTTATTATGTATACAATATTCTGTCTACGTGTATGCCTGAAGGCCAGAAGAGGGCACCAGACTTCATTATAGATGGTTGTGAGCCACCATGTGGTTGCTGGGAATTGAACTCAGGACCTTTGGGGTTTCATCATCTTGGTTCCCTGTGGATGTCCAGGCAGGGAAGTGAACTGTGAAGAGATGAGAATGAAAACTCAGCTCAGATTGACTTCATCGAATTGGATCAAGACTTCAGGGAGTCTGATGGCATGCAGTTTATTCCCAACAAATTTAAACACAGTATAATTTGGAAAAAATGTTTCCTGGTGTAATACAAATCCCTGGTGCACAAAGAGGCATAATTACATCAAAACTCAACTTGGAGTACATGTCATTTCCTTCCAGAAGTTGGCTTCTAGAGATAGCTTAAGGGCCTAGGGAAAGCACGGACCTGGTTTTAGCCATGCAGATAGGGTAGAGGTCATTTGGGCTGTAAGCCATCTCTGATCCTGGTTGTAAAGTTTGGTATGGCCTGGCCCAACAGATAACACAGATCACCAGGCTGTTAATCTCTTCCAGTTCCTAGCTTTCTGGATGGAAGAACAGGTTTTTACATTTTTTTCCCCCACTGGAAATCCTGATTTCTCTGAAGATCTGTGGAGCAAGGACCTTCATGCTGTGCTCCCAAACCCATAGAGGCCTTGGTGGTTCTAAGAGAGGTTTTTCAGAAGGAAAGAGAAAATATGGCTGTTCTTAAAATGAAGGAGTTTATGCTCAAGATGAACCTGAATTCTACTTAGGTGAGACGCGCATGTGTATAAAGCAAAGAAGGAGGAGGAGGAGAAGGGGGAAGGGGAAGAGGAAAAGAAAAGAAAAGACAAAAGATGAAGAAAGAAGAGGAAGGAAGGAAATGGAACAGGTGTCAGGTTTCTTGGGCAATTCAGTAGAAAAGAGAGGGGCTCGAGGAAGGCACTGGATTTCTTCCTAACAAGCACAAATAGGTTTTCCTATCCCTAATGAAAGAAAGAAGAGTTGATGCTACAGGCTGTGTTGCTTAACTACAGGCTATGTTCAGAGAAATGTGCTGTTGATGTGATTCCATCACTGTGCAAACGTCATGGACAGTCCTTAACCAACCGAAACGGCAACACCATCACTGAGGTGATAAGATCTGTGGGTTCACTGTGTGTCTATATGATAGGTATGCCTATTATGTGGTGTGTGACCAATATAGCCCACCAATGGTTTCTATCTTATTATATAAGAAGAGAATAGAAAACTCAAGCAAGTTGGTCAGGAATAGAAGCTGGAATCACTTCTCGGCCTTTTCATTAGGATCAACTACAGAAACAGAAGCTTGAAAAGATCACATGATCCAAGTTAGAGCTAGCTATCGATCTAAATATTGTGCTTTTTCAAAAAACAATCAGTAAATTCTTTGGCATCCCCTTTAAAAGTTAAAGAGCTGTGTGCCTTAGGCTGCAGTAAAGGTAGGAGCACCGTGGTTGGGAAGCTGTGCACATTAGCAGTGGTCTTGCATGCCCACATGCCCTTCACAGGGCCCAGGCCATGTTCCTGAAATCATCATCTTGTTTATAGCCCTGTTTCTCCCAGGGTTCCCTATACAAATGTTGTTGCTATTCAGCAGGTTCCCTGTGGTTTATGCAGCAGCTCCCTGGAGCAAACCCTACTTCCCAGCCCAGCTACACACTTAGCACTCCTTGAATAGCATCCAGTTCCCCCACCAGGGGGTCACCATTGTCCTCCATGCCCACTCTTACCACAATGCCATGTCCCAAGAATGTAGTAGTGCAGGCATTTAATCCCACCACTCAGGAGGCAGAAAAAGGCAGACCTCTGTGATCTATATAAAAAATTCAAGGTCAGCCAGGGCTACACAGGGAGACCCTGAGGAAGGAGGAGAAGGCTAGGGATGGGATAGAATTCAGCCATGAACCCAGGCAAGTCAAGGCTAAAGGTGTTTGGAGGGAGGAAAGGGAAGGGGTAAATGATATAATTGCATTACAATCTCAAAAAAAGTAAAATTAAAAGGCTGAAAGTGCCAGTTGTAACCAAGGTTCAATGAGGGCTGAAAGAAGAGACACCTGGAAGGTCTATAAGCAGCTTTGAAATATGTGCCTGTCATCTGGTCTGTCTTTTTATGCACTTTTTTCTCTTCTGGGAAGTTCTCACAGTCATCAGGGTTCAGGTTTTACCCATGCTGGCATAAAAACCAGGTAGATTTGATAATAGTATAAGGTCTCCCAGAAAGGAGTCCAGAGGCAAGGATTCAAGTACAGCATGCACTGTGTGTGATTCCAGGGAGCAGTTAGCATGATAAGGAAATGAGATGGGAGGGAAAGGCAATTGCTACACGGTATACTATTGTGAGCCCACAAGGATTACACAGTAAACACACAGCTGTCGGATCCATTGGACTATCCATGGGAAGTGTATACGTACACTCCACCGGGAGAACCCGGTTTTTCAGAGCCACGGGCACACTTGTCCTTTGGATAAGTCACTATCTATCCTGTGAAATGTTGTGAAATCATGGCGTTTCTCCCTTCTGTGGTATCCCATCAGTGTATAAACCTGATTTTTTTGTAGGGCAACCCGATACCCACCCCCACATCATAAAGCCTTGGTGTGAAAAGGATTCAGTCAAGCCCTTGTTTTCACAACCAAAATCTACATAAAAATAGTCCCCCACAGACTTTATTGACAGTGGTCACTAATGAGAAAGGAGCCTCTTATAGGAGGTAGTATGTCTGCACTAACAGCAGGCTCAGGAAGGTGTAATCTACTGGTCGTCTGCTCTGACTTAACAGGTACTAATATTCTGTATTACCTTTACTTGGTTTCAACTAACATAGGATCATTGTAATGGGAAGCTGCTCATTCGTTCCCAGCCGCACAGACCCGAAATAATCACACAGAAACTATATTATTCAAAACACTGCTTGGCCAATAGTTAAGTGTATTGTCAGCTAGCTCTTATATCTTAAATTAACCCATTTCTATTTTATATTTTACCACGAGTGTTGTGGTTTACCGATAACGTTCTTGGGGCACGTCTGTCTCCTTCAGCGAGTACATGGCGTCTCACTGACTCTACCTACTTTCTCCCAACATTCAGTTTAGTTTTCCTGCCTAACTCTATTCAGCACTATCAAAGGCCAAAACAGCTTCTTTTATTCATTAACCAATAAAAGCAACACATATACAGAAGGCTTCCCACATCAGATCATAGCCCAGGAAATTAATTGTTTATACAGGACAAAGGCTTGAGTCGCTAAAACTAGCTTCAGAGAGAAAAATTCTCACCTGGGCACCCTGCTGGAGTCAAAAGCAAACTCCCCAGAAGAGATACTTTTAACCCAAGCCTAATGCAAATCAAGCCCACAGGTTAGTATAGCTACCAATGCTGTGTTCCCAGCCACAGGGGAACTTTACAGCCATGCCCCTTCTGAGACAGAAAGGCATCTCCTTGCCAGAGCCACAGGTTTCTTGTGACTCTGAAAATGTATGTTTGACACTATTGTTACCACCTGTGGGATTGTTAACTTGTCTGTATGCCTATATAAACTGAAAGTTTTGTGGAGATCGCCCCTTTTTTCTTACCTTCGCCCTTATGCCCCTATGCTGCTGCCTCTTTTTCTCCCTTCTTTCATCTTCCCCCCAAAAATAAAGAAACATACAGGTAAACCATGCCTGAGTCAGTCAGTTTGTTTTACCCCTCAGATCCTGTTCCCAAGCCTGTCTTCGTTTTTAGTAGAAGTTCAGAGAGTGCTGAGCCTGGTACTCAGTAGCTCTGCATATAATATCAAACCAGTTACTCTTGAAAACAATTAGGACTTAAATTCGGGAGAGACTCTCTGGGAAATGGTGTGGGAACCAGAAAGGAGAGAGAGCTAGAGTTTGGGGGCGGGGGTGTACATGTGTGATTAGTTCAAGGGTATGACCTCAGACACACAATCTTTGGATTCACAAAGCTCCCATATAAAATGACATGGTAGTCCATGACCAGCGCTCAGAAAACTAAACCAGGGTGGTCACTGAGCTCAGGAGTTCAAGGCCAGCCTGGGCAAAAAAGCGAGATCCCAATGCAAAAGAATATAAAATAAACAAATGTCAAAGGAGAATAATGATTTAAAATCTGCATAAGCGCGATACACATGCCATTTTTGTTCTGAATCATTCTGATTCAGGTTGAATCTGCAGGTGCTGTGGGCTATATTTATATGTCAACTCCAGTTAGTCGTTGTTGAAGCCACTAGACACTAGGATGTTGATCGCTGTGGGGCCTAACTCAGAGAGATTCAGATTCTGTGTGATATTTTTTTTTACTTTTAATTCTTTTATAAAATAATTGGGTCTTAAGGGTTGCAGATATGGCTCAGTTGGTATAGCATTTACCTAACATACAACCCCAAGTTCAGTATCCAACACAAGGAAGCTGGGTGTGGTGGTGTATCCTGAGTGACTCGCCTCCAAGCCAAGCAACCACAACCTTGAAAACAATTATCCCAACTGGGCTTGTGTTTACATCCTCTCGTGGAGGAGTGGGTAAGGTCATGAGAACCTCCCTTGAGCATAACCGTCTGTTATATGCAACTATGGCAACTATGCCCTAATTGCATGTGGCCTCTGGGAAGGATAAGGATATATAGACCTGGGAAGACTAGGGGAGGAGGCTCTCTATATGTAGTCGCAGGAAGACCCTCGTCCATTCTAAAGATTTTCAGGTGCAGCCTACTGGGGGAGGAACACATCCCTTGTAACTAACCCCCAACCTTACTCTGTAAGGAAGTCCAATAAATTTAGTGTTTCCCAGAGCAAATTTGGTGGGATCATGCCTCCATTTGTTGTTGGGACCTTAGGAAAAGGTGTAAATGTTGATTACCTCTCCTGGGAAAGAATTTAACAACCTGGTGAATGCCTCTTATCCCAGTATTCCAGAGGTAGACGTAGGGTCAGAAGTTCAAGGTCATCTTCCTCTACGTGTTAGGTTGGAAGCTAGCCTGGGCTACATGAAACCCTGTCTCAAAATTTAAAAAAAAATGAGGCTGGAGAGATAGATGCTCAGTGGTTAAGAGTAGTAGATGCTCTTGTAGAGGTCCCAGGTTTGTTTCCCAACACCCACATGGAGCTCACAACCATCTGTAGCTGGAGTTACAGGGGATCTAATGCCATTTTCTGGCCTCCATGGGCACAAGGCTTACAAACGGTGCATAGTCATAAATGCAGATAAAACACCAAAACACATACACCAACAGGCAAATTGACTCTTGTACTGTTGCCTAGTCTAGCCCTGAAACCCTAAGTTCATTTGTCTTCCTGCCTCAGCACTTGAGTGTCAGGAACTACAGGAATGTGGCACCATGCCCTGCTTCTGAATAATCAATCTTATATTGGTTTATTGCTTTTTTCAATCTGCTCTGTGTATTGTACACTCCTATCACTGACTCATTTTCCTATTGGGTTATGTTTTCTTGTTGATTTTAGTATATATTACTTATATATTCAGGTACTACTTGTTTCTTCATTATATGTGTAAACAATATAACTTTTCAAATTGAGGTTCATCATGTAATAAAATGAAGTTATTTACAATCTCTGGGTTTTCTTTTTATTCCTTGTTTAAGAATTCCTACCGTGATGGATGTAGTGGCACATGCCTTATAATCCCAGCTCTCTGAAGGCAGTGGCAAGAGGATCTCTATTAGAGGCTAGCACATTTTACATAGCAAGTTTCAGCCAGAGCTGCCTAGCAAGATCGAATTCCAAGGAACAGGAAGAAAAGAGAGAGTGTACAAATGATCAGATAATCGCAGATACTCAGAAACCTATATAAGAAGATCAACTGCAATTTCAAGACCAGCCTGGGTTATATAGTGAAATCCCGTTTCAAGAAAGGTGATTGGGAGGGGCTGGGCAGAGGACTTAGAGGCTAAAAGTGCGTGCTGCCTTGTAGAGGACCCAAGTTTGAGTCCCTGAATCCATCTCCAGCAGCTCACAACTGCCTGTAGCTCCAGCTCCAAGGGATCTAATGCCCTTGCAGGACCCCACAGACATCCACACTCACGTGCACATACACACAGCCACAGACTTTATATACATAATTTTAAAATAAAAATAAATCTTTTAAATGGGGATGTGTGGTTCAGTGGTAGCATGGGTAAGGACCAAATCCAACCCCTGGCACTGCAAAAGCCAGGTCCCAGAATGAGAATTCCTTTCCTGGAGTGAGATACAAAATATGCTAATTTAAAAAAATAAAAAACAAAAAAAATTAAAAAATAAATATGTTAATTTATTAGGGATTCTAAACTTTAACCTACCTAGAAATTATTGAGGTAATTATGCATTATAGGAATCCAATATTCAACTTGGTTTTTTAAGATGTATTTATTTATTTACATTAGGGTTTTGCCTGCATGTGTGTCTGTATGAAGGTATCAGATCTCCTGGAACTGGAGTTAGAGACAGTTGTGAAGCACCATGTGGGTGCTGGAAATTGAACCCGGGTCCTTTGGGAAGAGCAGCCGGTGCTTGCTTTTAACCACTGAGCCAATATTCAACTTGTATCATAGAAATTTTCAAAAATACACAATAGCAGACAAAGGAAGAAGGAGATACAAAGAAAAGTTGCAGTTTACCAATATAGCACTATACAATATGGTATATACATATACTACATGGGGTATATAGGAGACCCCATGTTCTGTCTCTAGCTCTGAAAAAAAAAAGGAGAAAAAGGAAGAAAAGAAAAAAGCATAAGCTCTGTAACAGGGCCCTAGCCTCCAGACCTTAGCACAACTGACTCCATGATGACCATAAAACTCAGTATTGAAGACAGCACCACCTACTAGAGAGATCCTGTCTCATGAACAAACAAACAAATAAATACAACAGAAAGTTAGTGGCCATTTACAAACAGGACATGGCCATGACCCGATTTAGGTTCACTTCCATCTGTCCTTTACAAATTGTACAGTTTCTAAGAATCTTCAGCCTGGTTTGGGCCCTTTTGCTCTGACCAGGTAAAAATTATGAGTTGGCGAGGAGAACCTCTTCTGGTGCTGGGCCTCATGGGACCCTTGAGTGTCACATTCTAGGGGATGTATTGTCAGACCCCGATGCTTACAGCTACAAGTGTGAGAGCCGGAGGCCCATTTCTCCAAGCCTCAGAAGCCAGAGATTTACTGTTCCAGGCCCTCAGGTGGGAGGCTTACTGTCCGGGCTTTGAGTGCCTGGTGGTCCCAGCACCTGGCAGCTATTACAGTCCCTACCTTCCAGCAGGAGGGAGCGAATAGCAGCGAGGAGTAGCAGATGGTGCCTTCTGCTGTTACAGCTCTCATACAGACATCGGCTAAAAGTACCCTGAGCTCTACAGGGGCAGGTATTAGAGCTCTCAAACATAGGGTATCAGAATTCCCAGCCCTTGACAGTGGCTGCTTTTCTAACTCTCAGGCCCGGTGGATACCAGGCACTTGGCTCACACGGTTTAACAGATAGACCCTTGACTTCAGAGATCAGAACTACTCAGTTTTTTATTTTCTGTATGTAAATATTTTTTTAAGAAAAAAAAAACAAAAGACAGCAAATGCACTGCTGGTGGGGAGTGTAAATTGGTGCAACCAGTGTGGAAATCACCCTGGTGATCTCTTAAGAAAATAAAGAGAGAACTACCACAGGTCTCATGAGCATATACCCAAATCACTCTGGCCAGAGAAGAAGCAGGCACTCATTGAGAATCCACAGGCCATTCCTGCCAGGGAAGCTGGTAGGTTAAAGGGAGACCCTTATGTCTCCCTACATTCCTCCAAATCCACCCTCCAGCCTCACCCCCAGCTCTGTAGCAGGTCTTCTGCTGTGCCTTCTCCTCACTCTCTGCTCCCATTCCTGGCGGACTGACTAAATAGATCCTGGTGGGAAACCCTGCTCCCTCACTCTTATAAAGCCCTTCTACTGCCCACAGCTTGTCCCCATTTCTAAGTCTCAGGTCCTAGGAACACATTTACCTGGAACCTCCAAGTGGCTACCCTCTCAAGATTCCAAAAGATTTTCCTACAAGCAACCATACACAGCCACTGTACTTTCCTACAAACTAGAGGAAAACAAGGGGCAAAACACCCACCCAACAAAGATAAAAACAGATAGCAGCACCTAGATTTGCAGTCTTCCCAATTCCAGAAGCCTGGATGCCAGAAACAGCCAGGACAAATACGTCTGGGATGTGTCTGAGTCGAGCAACCCTATCATAGAAGGTCCTGAATGTGCCAACATTATTTGAAGCACAAATAAAAGACCTTAAGACAGCCTTTATGAGTATAATAAAGGGCCTTTATGATTACTATTCTTGGTTGTCAACTTGACTATATCTGGAATGAACCACAATTCAGAAATGGAGGGCACACCTGTGAGTTATTGTCTGCTTGATTTGAAGTGGGTGAGTCCACTTCTAGTCCAGACCTTTGAGGTAGGAAGGCACACCTTTAATCTGGGCCACACCTTGTGCTGGAAGCCTATATAAGGATGTGAAAGGAAGGAGCTCTTAATTTTTTTTTTTTGCCTGCTTGCCCTCACCATGCTAGCACATCCATTCCTTCACTGGCTTTGGGGTTCCATCATATACAGAAGGCCATCTGGTCTGGACAACTACTACTAGATTCTCAGGTTTTCCACTCACAGCTAGTCAATATTGGATTAGCCAGACTGCAGCCTGTAAGTCATTCCAATGAATTCATGTGTGCACAGGTGTGTGTGTGTGTGTGTGTGTGTGTGTGTGTGTGTGTGTGTGTGGAGAGAGAGATTCATTCCATAAATTCTGTGACCCTAGAACACCCTAATACATCCTTACAGAGGAAATGAATAAATGACTTAAAGAAATCTATAAGAACACAAACAGTGGAAGGAAATGAATGGAATATTTCAAGACCTGAAAGTGGAAATTGAATCTATAAAGAAAACCAAAACTGAGGGAAATCTGGAAATGAAAACTTTAGGAACTTGGAACAGGAACTACAGAGGCAGAATGCAAGAGATGGAAGAGAGAATGTCAGGCAATAGAAGACATGAATACATTGGTCAAAAAATATTAAATCTAAAGAACTCCAGGAACAAAATAGCCATGAAATCCGGGACACTATGAAAAGACCAAATCTAAGAACAGTAGGAATAGAGGAAGAAGAGAAAATACAGGTTAAAGGCACAGAAAATATTGTCAACAATATTTTCAGAAGAAATCATAGAATTTTCTTAACCTAAAGAAGGTACAAGAAGCATACAGAACATGAAACAGACTGGACCAGAAAAGGAAGTCCTTTGGCACATAATAATCAAAATACTAAACATTATAGAACAAAGAAAGAGACCTTGGAACGCTCATTCCTAAGTGGGATGTCTCCATCAAATCCCTCCCCTCAGAGCTCAGGAAACCCTGTGGGAGAGGAAGTGGCAAGAATGTAAGAGCCATAGGGGAGGGAAGACACCAAGAAAACAAGGCCCTCTAAATCAACATGAGCAAAGCTCCTAAGAACTCGCAGAGACTGAAGGTGCATGCAAAGGTCGTGTACAGGTGTGCACCAGCTCCTCTGTGCTTATTAGTTATAGCTTCCAGTTTAGTGTTAATATTGGATTACTGAGTTTGCAAATGAGTGGTCTCTAATACTTGTGCCTTCTCTTGGGCTCTTTTCCTTTTATTGGTTTGTCTTGTCCAACTTCAATGTGATATTTTTGTGTTATTATATTTTACTCTATTATATTTTAAAAATGAATGAATGAGTAAATGTAAGTCTAGCCACTAGTATAAAGGTTAAAAAATATTTTCAATAAAAGAAAATTTTTTCATGTTAGTCTCCTTAGTGGGAGTAGAATAATACATGAGTCATTAAGAAAAAAAAGTTTAAATTAGATTATAAAGTAAAAAATATGACTCTCCTACAAAGAAATCCTGTCTCAAAAACAAAAAGAGAGAGAGAGAGAGAGAGAGAGAGAGAGAGAGAGAGAGAGAGAGAGAGATGACTCTCTAAATTCTACCACAGAAATGCTTGTGCATATCCATGTTTATTACAGGACTGTTCACAAGGAAATGGAACCAGTTTAGATGTTCATTAAGAGATGAATGGAAAATGAAAACGTGGTACGTACACACAATAGAATTTTTTAAAAATTTTTTTTTTCCTGGGTGGTGTTGCACGTCACCAGCACCCGGGAGGCAGAGGCAAGTGGATCTCTGTGAGTTCAAGGCCAGCCTGGTCTACAGAGCGAGTCCAGGACAGACTCTAAAGCTACAGAGAGGCCTGTCTCAGAAACCCCTGCCCAAAATAATTCAGGGGATAGCATGAACTCAGTCTTCCACTACCACAAATTATGTATTCAAGTTTCCCATTTGAGGAAGTCATAGGGGCTATCCCATTTGGAGTGCAATGGAGGAGCCTCCTATGAGAAAACCACCTTCATGTGTAGGAGGAGATTGCTTGTTCGAAAGTTTCCTCGCCAACCAGGCCTGAAATAATCACATAGAAACTATATTAATTACAACACTATTTGGCCAATAACTTATGCATATTTCTAGATAACTCTTACATCTTAAATTAACCCATTTCTATTCATCTGTAAATCACCACAAGGGTGTGGCCTACTGGTAAGGTTCTGGCTGGTGACTGGCGTCCTTTTCCTTGGCATCTCCTTGACTCCACCTACTTTCTATTTTTCTGTTTGGATTTCTCTCCTGGCTTTACTCTAATAAGCTATTAGCCAAAACAGCTTCCTTAATAATCAATGGTAATAAAACATTGATAGCATACAGAGGGGAATCCTACATCATTCATAAATCATGGGTTCTCCCCTGCCAGGTAAGTATTACACAATAGAATTTTATTCAGCCAAAGAGAGAAACAAAGCCATAATTTTTTCAAGAAAATTGATGGATTTTGAAATTATTATATTAAATAATCCAAAGTCAGAAAAGAAATCACCATGAGTCTCTATGATATACATGCCATAGATTTTAATTTTTATGTTTGTGTACACATGGAATTTATAGGTCATGAAACTAATTAGAAAGGAGACCATGAGGAAAGTGGAAGAAGTCTTAGGAATGGAAAATAACAATTGAAAAAAATCACTGGAGGTGAGAATGAGCAGTAGAATACATGTGATAAGAAAGTAGAAACCGGGGCTGGAGAGGTGGCTCAGAGGTTAAGAGCACTGTCTGCTCTTCCAAAGGTCCTGAGTTCAATTCCCAGCACCCACATGGTGGCTCACAACCATCTGTAATGAGATCTGGTGTCCTCTTCTGGTGTGCATACATGCAGGCAGAACATTGTATATGCAATAAATAAATCTAAAAGAAAAAAAAAAAAAGAAAGTAGAAACCCCGTGGAGGGAAGGCATAGAAAAAGAGGTCAACAAAACAAATGAGGAGGATGGGCGATGGTGGCGACGCCTTTAATCCAAGCACTCAGGAGGCAAAAGCAAGTGACTCTCTGGGTCTATAGAATGAGTTCCAGAACAGCCAGGTCTACACAGAGAAACCTTGTCTCAATCAATCAATCGATCAATAAATGATAGGTAGATAAATAAATAAATAAATAAATAAATAAATAGTGCCATAATGAAACCCATTGCTTTGTGTACTAATTATAAAACTGAATAAAATTTAAAAGTAGCCCTCCCTCTCAAGCCTGGATGAAGCCGCTTGCCAGAGTTCTGACACAGTTAAGAACATTTGTGGCCTTGTTGATGTTGCAGAAATGATATGATTTCCCAGTGAGAAGTCACTCTGTCCACTTAGATTAATAAAGGAAAAGCCATTCCTTGTGGAACCTTAATGACTCTTGATTTTACTTGCTCAGGCTATAAACCCAACCAAGGAACCGCCAATGCTGCCCTATCATCCCAACAGTTTCTTACTTAGCATCGTTAGGATCTGTCTCGAGCACCACCAAAATGGTACACTTGGCTCCTGGGAAGATTCTTCTGAGTAGCCACATCCATGCTCTCGGGTGTAGCGCACCACACCCGTCTGTGCTCTATGCGCTACCATAGAGTTTGTGAACTGGGCAAAGGGCTGGAGATTGAAACACACAAAGACACAGACAAAGAGAGACACGGGTCGTCCTTGATGCCAGAATGCCCCAAGAATGCCCCCTTTATTGTGTCCAGGGGCAGCTTATATAGGGATCCTTAACTGATAGCCACGCCCCAGCCAAACCCACCAGAAACCACTCTCCTGCCATCAGGAACTCCTGAGGGTCTCATGCTCAAAGCAGCTTGCAGGCTGTCTCAGAGCAGAGGAAATCAAAGTGGTTTACAAGAAATTCAGGATCTGGGGGTTCACCGCTCCCAACCCTCAGGGGTGCTTAACTCTTTTCCTAAGGGCCTTTCTTTCTTCAGTGCACTCTGCTTCATACTGTCGCATCCTGAAATTTCCATGTGGAAGTCAAGGATCCCTCGAAGTGCTACAGATGACAGAGCTGAGACACCACCTGTTGCTGGACACAGGTGTCCCTTGGCTTTGCCTGTTCTGTCCCTCACTTCTTTATATATCCCCAGGAGCACTCTAATAGCTCAAGGGCTGCCAAAATTCCATTTTAGTTTCTGCTTCTAAGATATACAATACAATGATGACTTCCGGGAAGACAGAAAACCCTGGTGTGGCTAGTCTTTTAAGGTATTGACATGGACTCTAGGGAAAAAAATATGTCTATCTTCAGTATAAAGAAATTCACCTCAGGAGGTGAGGTAGGTGGATCTTTTATTGTTGTTGTTGTTGTTGTTTTGGTTTTTCAAGACAGGGTTTCTCTGAGTAGCTTTGGAGCCCATCCTAGAACTCGCTCTGTAGATCAGGCTGGCCTCAAACTCACAGAGATCCACCTACCCCTACCTCTGCCTCCCAAGTGCTGGGATTAAAGGCATGTGCCACCACTTCCCAGCAGAATTTTTAAATCTTAATAATCAAACAGACCATCCTTAAGTCCTATTTTTCACTAACTTAGTATAACTTTCTTAGACCTTTTGTGACTTTGCTTTAAGCTTTCATGGTTTTGTTTTTATCTGTTATTGACTTATTGTAAACTGTTTAAACAAAGGGAAGTGTTTGTATATGTTGTCAAAGTTACACCTAAAGGAAGTAACTCAAAATAAGTTTAAAGTAAACTTGAAAAATATTTTTATGTAAAATCATATTCAAATTAGGTAAATTAAGAAAAAACCAAGTAATGAAAATTTGAATGCTTGAGTAAAATGGGTTAAATTTACAATGCAATTGCAAAGCAGGACACCTCCAGGCTCAAGTAGTTCCTTTTCCTATGAGATAAAGGCTAGCCTAGTCTACAAGAGCTAGTTCCAGGACAGCTAGGACTGTTACACAAAGAAGCCCTGTCTTGAAAAACCAAAAGGAAGAAGAAGAGGGGGAAGAGGATAAGGAGGAGGAGCAGAAGGAGGAGAAGCAGGAGGAGGAGGAAGAGGAGGAGGAGGAGGAGGAGGAGGAGGAGGAGGAGAAAGAAGGAGGAGGAGGAAAAAGAGGAGGAGGAGGAGGAAGAGGTAGAAGAAAGGAGAAGAAGGAGAAGAAGAAGAGGAGGAGGAGGAAGAGGAGGAAGAAGAGGGGGAGGAGGAGGAAGAGGAAGAGGTAGAAGAAGGGAGAAGGAGAAGAAGGAGGAGGAGGAAGAAGAAGAGGAGGAGAAGGAAGAGGTAGAAGAAGGGAGAAGAAGGAGGAGGAGAAGGAGGAGGAGGAGGAGGAGGAGGAGGAGGAGGAGGAGGAGGAGAAGAAGAAGAAGAAGAAGAAGAAGAAGAAGAAGAAGAAGAAGAAGAAGAAGAAGAAGGAAAGAAAGAAAGAAAGAAAGAAAGAAAGAAAGAAAGAAAGAAAGAAAGAAAGAAAGAAAGAAAGAAAGAAAGAAAGCAGAATGGAGAATACTGACATACTGACAGTGTCATCTGGCACCCAAATATTTGGGGCTAACCCGTGTGGCCCACCACGAGTCTGGGTGCTTGTACACCTGCCCAGGAAGGCAGGTAGATTGGGTCTGTTAGATGTTCACAGACAGGAGGGCATGATGGATTCCCATCATCATACACAGAGACATTTCCAGGCCACGCAGCACACTGCATGGCAGATTTAGCTTTTACTCAGACAAAAAGGGTTTGTGTGTTGCAACTGCTTCCCAGAGTTGAGGTGCTGAGCTCAGATCCCACTCAGAAGTCCCAGAGCTGGAAATGAACGTACCTCCACCATGTTTGTGGGAGACTTACTGCTCCCTGGATCAGTTTTACCCACCCTGTTGCGCTTGGCTTCTCCTGCTGTTCTGATCTGTCAAATACTAACTCTGTAAGGAGTTATTGCTCCATTGTTCCTGTGTTCTGAACATTCATGCTGTAGTTAGGGACTTTCTACCTAACTATTAGACCATGGTTAGGTTGCCTAATAAGTTGCCTAGTTACCCATATACACACGAAGAACTTTCTCATTTTCCTTACCCTATATTCACCTGATTATTCCCTTTAATAAATGGGACTTGATCAGAATCCTGTCTTGCTCCATCTCTTGTGTCTCTTGTCCCTTTCCATTCTCATTCCCCCTCTAGGGTCTCCGTTGACTTACCCATGGGTTGGGACACATGTTAAAAGGCCAAGAGAGGCAGAGCCAGCATCCAGGGCCTCCACAACCAAGCTGCTTACTATTCAAAAAAAAAAAAAACATAACCAGGTTTTTTAAGGTCAGAAAAGGAGTTTCAGATACACAATAGGAAAGATTCAGACATAAAAGACCTCTAAGCAAGTCACAGTGTGTTTAAAAAAAAATGTATGTAAGCTTGGGAGAGAGGGAAGAAAGAGTGTAGACAGTTATAAAAGGAAATAAATACTTTTAAAAATAAGATAAAGTAAAAATAATATAAAACAAAAAAGGCACATAAAGATGAAACATATACAGAGTCTGGATTATGTATATTATTGTGTTTTCTTTAGAATTTTCTGACTGTTAATGAGTTAACTGTTGAAAAACATTTGATTCTGGGATTTGCTAAGCTAAACCAACACATATATTTTAAAGGTATCTTGACCTTTAAAATTTTAAACTCAAATCAAAATTTCAGTCTAAGGATATGTTGCTTTGGAAAAGAGGGTCTGCTTTTGTTTACACAGAGGATAGGAACCTGTGGATTCCTTCTAGACTAATGTGGTTTAATGGAACAAAATCCCCCAGTCTAAGACATTGGCCAGACAATTGTAACTAACAATAAACCCCAGAGTGCCTATTTCATAAGTGGCTGCAGGAGCTAGTGAGCAGGACCTGGTGGGTGGAGAGAAACTAGTCCAGGGGGACCAGCAGAACAGAAAATACTGATAGTTACACTCTAGGGATAACCCCAATGGCTTCTCATAACTGACTCTGACAAAATTTTACCAGTTCTGCTGGATCTACCATCACTGGTATGATTGAAATTCATGGTTGACCACCTTACTCATAGGCCGTAGATATCACCCCATCATTCTCCAAGTAGATCTAATGATTGGGTCCTACTCAACTAACTGACTGTTATCCCGTACTTGACCCTTCATTAAAAAAAAAATCAAAGATTTAGCTCATTGGGCTGACGAGGGAGGGGGACTTGATTGGGGGGAGGGAAATGGGAGGCGATGGCGGGGAAGAGACAGAAATCTCTAATAAATAAATAAACGGAAAAAAATCAAAGATTTAATCATAAAAATCAAAAGACCTTTAAAGTTAGTTATCCTTCCCTATATTCCCTCCTTTTTCCTGCCTTCTATTCTCCTGCTCATTGAATCACCCTGTTCTAGTTTTCCCTTTATAACACTGTGGTGGCAGGGTGATGGTGGCGCACGCCTTTAATCCCAGCACTCAGGAGGCAGAGGCAGGTGGATCTCTGTGAGTTCGAGACCAGCCTGGTCTACAGAGCAAATTCCAGAACAGGCTCCAAAGCCACAGAGAAACGCTGTCTCGAAAAACAAAAAAAAAAACAACAACAACAAAAAAAAAACCCACTGTGGTGGTTCAAAAGTAAATGACCCCTAAAGGGAATCACGCTTTTAGGAGGTGTGGCCTTGCTGGAGTAGGTGTGGCCTTGTTGGAGGAAGTGTCACTGTGGAGGCAGAATTTGAGTTCTCATATATGCTCAAGCCACACCCAGTAAGACAGAACACTTCCTACTGCCTGCAAGCCAAGGTGTAGGACTCCCAGCTACTTTTCCAGCACCATGTCTGCCTGCGCACCACCATGCTGTACCATGATGATAATGAACTAAACCTCTGAAAATGTAAGCCACCTCAATTAAATGTTTTTCCTTTATAAGAGTTGTCATGGTCATAGTGTCTTCACAGCAGTAGAAACCCTAACAGAATAGGTGACAAGGACTGTGGACTTTGCCCTAAAGAGTGAAATATGTATCTCAGGTTGGCTTCCAGTTGCCACTAAGTCAAAATGAGCTTAAAGAACAGACCAGCCATCCTGACAGGCAAAGAAGACAAAACAGGATAGACACACCAATTATAGAAATAGTGCTCTCCGGGAAGAACCTGTCCAGGATGCATCCTGCCATTCATACAACAATTTGGCCGGCTGTCCAATCAAAACATAATTTCTCAAACTGGAGAGATGGCACAGGGGTTAAGGGCATTGACTGCTCTTCTAGAGGTCCTGAGTTCAATTCCCAGCATCCACATGGCAGCTAACAACTGTCTGCAACTCCAAGATCTGACACTCTCAAACAAACATATGTTCAGGCAAAACACCATTAAAACAAAAATAAAAGAGAAAAACATAATCTCTCATATATTCGTGGGAGGTAGAATCAGAAAACCAGGTCCTCCTTTATTGGCATCCCAATAAAGAACAGAGAAGGAAAGACTCTTCATGTGTTTCCTTCCCAAACTTCCATGAGTTTCCTCAACGAGACTGTCTCCCTTTACCCTAAAGAGGATTCCCCAAGACAGATCCTCACATGGCCTATCTACTTTAACCAGATCTGGTACACAAGCCTAACCTCCTGGTGTCAGAAGGACTCTATTTATTTTGGTGTCTGGGAACACAGTATTCCTTCCCGACCAGTCAGGGCTAAGCAAGAGCCATGGAGCCCTGGCATGTTTTCAGGGGACACTGGCTATGGAGGTCCTGACTGAAACTAAGTCCCAAGGTGGTGTAAACTGACTGGGGGCCTCCAAGAACCAAATAATCCATGTGAGAAACACAGACCATCACAGTGATTACGACAATTAAGAGCAATTAGTGACAACTAAATCAATATTTTTTGTCAGTGACCAAGCCAGATGATGCCTCAGAAGCTGCCTTAATGTCCAAGCTCAGTGACACAGCATTTTTAAAGGCAAAACCACAATTACATCAGTGTTAATCATGAGTCAGAGTAACCTTGCAAAATTTGTTTCGACAGAACATAGTTATTTCAGACACAAGACAATTAACTTTTATTTATACCATTTTCAGTTATAGCAGTTTATGTCTCATTTGTATAAACAGTAATTATTTTGATCAATGCATCTGGCCAATGGCCAAGGTCATAGAAATCCCAAATGTGTTTAATGGGTTTTCTTTCTTTTTATTTTGTTTCTTTTTTCTTTTTTTTTTTTTTTTTTTTTTTTTTTTTTTTTTTTTTTT
>NW_026067902.1:8589331-8641000 GCF_014885135.2 Alexandromys fortis
CCAGTGCTCCAGTGTGGGTCTCTGTCTCTATCTCCATCCATCACCAGATGAAGGTTCTATGGTGATATGAAAGATATTCGTCAGTATTGCTATGGGATAGGGTCATTTCAGGTTCCCTATCCTCCGCTTCCCAAGGGACTAACTGGGGACATCGCCTTGGGCTCCTGGGAGCCACTCTAGGTTCAAGTCTCTTGCCAACCCTAAGGTGGCTCCCCCAACCTAGATGCCCTTCAATGGAAGAATGGATGAAGAAAGTGTGGAATTTATTTCCAAATTCCAGCTCATCTCTTAAATGATGTTAGGGTTACCTCGTCAGATTGGGAGATGTTAAGAGTAACTTTGATGAGGGTTCTTTTGAGGCCCATGAAGGGAAAGCTATTTCCTCCTGGTCAAAAGAATGGAATTTACCTCTGACCTTGGGTGGTGACCTAACATTCCCTGCTACCTAAAACAGAAGGGTTACAGAAACCCTGCCCACAGTGCAGTTGTTCACGGAGCGGCTGCCGTGCACTGGACTAAACCTGCCTGTTGTAACTTTTTCCTTTTCTTTGAGTGCTGGCTTTAGCCTGGGTATGGCTTCCCAACATCGGGCATTCTCACTCCTTTTCTGTTGCTAGCCCCACACCTGCTGTCTTGAGGCTGCTTTACAAAGGACCCATTGTCCTCCTCTGGGCTCCATTGTCCTCCTCTCCAAGCAGTTTCAGATTTACAGTTTGCCTGTCCTGGGGTTTTTCTTTTAAACTCTAATAAAATTGTCCTCAAGGTTCCTAAAATTGTCCTCAAGGTTCCTTCTGAGAACATTCTTAAGTTCCTTTATTAATGAGACCAAGAATCCTGAGTGGGGACCCCAGTTTCTCTGGTAATGTGGCAGCATCCCAGTTGGTGCTTCCCAAAATTTCTAGAAACATATCTATGACTGTATCTCCCACACACATACCATTTTGTGTAGTACGAATTCTAATTGGTTTTTATCGTAAAAACCCAGAGTCAGATATTGGGGTAAATGCTGAAAGATCAGAGAAGTAAAGGAGCCAGCCACTAGAGATACCTTTTACCTCTACCAAATTCTCAGACTAAAGGGGGCAAGATCCTGTCTCCACGAATCCTCAGACTAAATGTAACACAGGCCTGTCTCCTCCTGCCTTATATTCCTCTCTCCACCCAGTCACATTCCTGCCTGTCTCCAACTCCCTAGTGCTGGGATTAAAGGTGTGTGACTTCTAAGTACTGGGATTAAAGGTGTGAGCCACCACACCTGGCTCCACTTCTCATTTAGACAGATTCTAAATGAGAATTTACAAAGTCTTGCTGCCTCTGCCTCTGCCTCCCAAGTGCTGGGGTTAAAGGTGTGTGCCACCACTGCTTGGCCTCTATGGCCAACTAGTGACTTAGCTCCACATTCTGATCTTCAGGCAAGCTTTATTTGTTAGATCACAAACAAAGTATCACCACAATTTTGCTCTTGTTTCATAGATACAAAATTGTCTATAATCTCTGTAGGAAATAATTACAGAGATTTTAAAAAGGCCCCAGGAGCCCACAGATACTCTCACTCAGAGGCTTAATATTAATTACAAATGCTCATTCAATAGCTCAGGCTTATTACTATCTAACTCTTTTTTTTATTTTCGAGACAGGGTTTCTCCGTAGCTTTTGGTTCCTGTCCTGGAACTAGCTCTCGTAGTCCATGCTGGCCTCAAACTCACAGAGATCCGCCTGCCTCTGCCTCCCGAGTGCTGGGATTAAAGGCGTGCGCCACCACCGCCCGGCTACTATCTTACTCTTAACATTTAAATTAACCCATATTTCTTATCTATGCTTTGTCACATGGTTTGGTACCTTCTCTCAGCACAGCATGCCCACCTTGCTCTGTCTGCATTTGCTGGCCACTCTCTCCCACCGCCCTTTTTCATCCCAGTATCCTGAGTTTGATTGGCCTACCTACCTTTATCCTGCCTTGCTATAGGCCAATCAACTTCCTTATTAACCAATGAGAGAAATACATATTCACAGTGTACAGAAGGATTATTCCACAACAGGTTCCTTTTTTCTTTTTCTCGTCGTTGTCCATTCCCCCGGGTTCCTTTATTATGTAGTAGGGTTTTATTGCTATGAAGAGACACTGTGACCATGGCAACGCTTATAAAGGAAGATATTCAATTCGAGCTAGTTAACAGTTCAGAGATTTAGTCTATTATTGCCATGGCAGGAGTCACAGAGGTACACGGGCAGACATGATGCTGAAGTGGCAGCTGAGATCTACATCTAGATCCCCAGGCTGCAGAAAGAGACATTGAGACACCAGGGCCTTGCTTGAGCTTCCGAAACCTCAAAGACCTCACCTACTCCAACAAGGACACATCTCCCAACTGTGCCAGTCCCCGTGAGCCCGTGGAACCACTTTGTTCTGTGACATTATGTTTGCTTGGGTCTCTGATTTTTCTGTTGCCAACCTTGCTCAGCCGTTTGATAACCTCTGTTCATGTGCCTGTGAGCTGGAGCTTTGTATCTCTGGGTGGAGTTTATTGACCGTGCTCTTGTGAGGTGGATAAGGAAGAGGCAATTTGTTGAGTGGACTACCTCCAAATATTAGTTTCTACTTAAAAAACAATTCTGTGGGGGTGAAAGGCACAGGTGCCCCAGTGTGCCTGTGGGCACCAAGAGGACAGCTCGCTGCAGTGGGTTCTGCCTTTCTGCTATGTTGTTCCCAGGCATCGAATGCAGATCATCTGGGTTGGTGGAAAATACCTTTACCAGTGAGTCATCTCACAACCTAGAAATGTTAGCTTCTGCATCTATCCTGATCAAATTTTCTAAATAAGTCATAACTTTTGCCTAATGAGAGGGGTTATAAGTAGAAGGGTGTCGGTACTAGATAAGGATGTATTTTACTGTGAGCTGAGATCTAATACCAAGGTTCAAAATGTAAATTCATTCAGTTTCTCAGTATCTACTACAGCAGCCCTGCTCTCTAAGACTAGAGTTTGGGGGGTCAAATCTCCTTGGAGTGAAAACTCTAGTTTTTTGCCCAGGTTGAGGAGGTCCAGACAGTTCAACGATGTCTTCCAGTTGCCTAACTAGGCTGTATCTCCGACAGCACAGCTATGTAGTAGCTATGAGCCTTTCTAGAATACCCTCATGGCACAAACCCCATGGCTTCCCTTTTATTGACTTATCCTCATCGCTTAGGTAAACTCAGAAAATTGAAATTTTTATGCTGGAACCAGAGTTCTGTTCCAGAGAAATCATGTATTGGTTCAGAGCTGCTTTTCAGAAATTCTACTCCCAGGATTCCCACTGTGGCTCACAACTGTTTGTACTTAAGTTCCAAGGGATTGGACATCCCCATCTCGACTCTAAGGTCACCAGGTAGTCAAGTGGCAAAGAGACTTACAGGAAGGCAAAACATCCATGCACATAAAATAAAAATTGTTTTTAATTAAATTACTAAAATTTTCTAAAGATAAATCAAAATTATCAGGTGAGATTATGAATATTTATCAAAATATATGTAACTCTTACAGGAAGGAGCAATCAGGGCCAAAAAAAAAAAAAAAACGCTAGTTGGTTTGAGCTGAGAAAACAAACTGAGCTCAGGGCCGTGCAAACAAGTGCACACTGGAGTTAATGGGAGGAATTCCAAGGGTATTTTCTAGGTGTGACTCAAGACTAGCTAAACTTCTATGGGACAATAAAACCCTGTCCTCTCACTATACCATAAGACTATAAAATGATAGGGTCTTTAATTTATATAGCTAAACTGTAACTTTATAGAGCCATAAAAGTGTCACCTCAGACATGGTGCATTAATTAAACAGACCGTGGCCCGGGATTTCATTCCTCTGGAGTGTGTGACCTGGGTAAATTCCATTGTACAAGCTTCCACTTTTATTCAGAGTTCAAGAACTCTGGAATCAGGCAATGATGATTTTGCCATTTTTTTTCAGTTAGGAATACTTTTCTATTGTTTTCCTGTGTCAGAAAAAAACATCAAAAATATTTGATTATTTATTTATGTATTTATTGTTTTTTGTTACCTATAACTCACTGTGTAGCCCCACCTGGTCAATGTATAAGAATACATAACTGGCCGCAAATTCATGATTCTCCTGCCTCAGCCCCTTGAATGCTGAGCTCATAGGTGTGTACCACCAGAGCCAAGTTTAAAATATTTATTCTTTATATTTCTTGTCTTCCTGCCTGTTCTGTTTCTCCTTGTGGCTTTGACCATTCCTTGCCGTTTAATGCTTGTTTGTTAACTTTAAACATCCAACCCCCCCCCCCCAGCCAGATCCTGCATAACCTGGTTCAGGGTCTAGCCAGACACAGCACTAACAAAAGAAGTCTACATGCTCAGATCTCATTGCAGAAATACAAACAATATGAAGAATCAAGCCAGTATCTCCTCTCCAAACCCTACAAATCCTGTAGAAATGTTTGCCAATGAGAACACATATGTGAACCTTAGCACACAGAATTTAAAGAGAACAATCATGAACCTCCTTAAAGAATCCAAAGGTTTAAAGAAGACCCAAAGGAACGGTTCGATTAGATTACAGAGACAGAGCTGAAGGGAATAAACACCCGAGTGATGTCCAAGAAAACACAAGCATGAGGCTTATGGAAATGATGGAGACCATCCAGGACTTGAGGATGGAAGTTAACCAGGAGATACAAACCTTGAAGAGGACTCTTTCTGAAATGAAAATGGGATTGTAGTAGCCAATAACCTGTTGGGGTCCCTGCAGGCATCACAATCTATATGAGGTTAAGAATAAACTTGGCTCAGCACCACTATAGCTGGTGCTGTGTCAAAAACTTCTGGAGTCTGACCAAGCGGGTTATTTTCTTTACAGGTTTAAGCTCAGTAAAACATTGGGAAAGGTTTCCATATGACAATTATCACAGCAAAACCTTAAGCTCCAGTCTTCTGGGTGAGCAAGCAGCTATTTCCTTCCCTTGAAGAAAAATGCCTTGCGTGTTTAACAATTCTAGATTTTTCTAATACTTTCTGTGAGCTGTGTTTCTACACCTCCCCATTTCTATTTTTTAAGAGAAAACTAGCCACTGTAACAGAGGCCATGGTTGAATGCATTGTCACCATGGTTAGTCTAATTGATGTGGCAGGCATAAAAGAATTATCAGAATAACGAACAGAGGACAAAGGAAATGGGAAATCCATCTTAACCATGATGACTATTCAAAGGTCACTTAAGAGATTTTGTCTATCTCTTAATGCAAATCATTAATTTGTCTATCAATAGTATGGGGAAATGTGACACAGTAAAGCAATACATGTTGGAAAATTGTTGACAATCAAGATCATGCTGAAGCAACAAATAATATATTATAAAACCATGGTCTTCAATTCTCCCATCTCTTGGTTGATTTCTGATAATATCTTTGTTGTAATATTAGTAGTAATAATCCTAGTCAAACAGGCCATTTTTGAGACCTCTGTTGATTTCCAGTAACTATTCCTGGGAGAGGCAATAAAAAAAAAAAAGCTCAATGGCAATGGGTTTTTGATCCTACTGTACCTATTGGTTTCGTGGGATGCTCACCTTACTAGACCTGGATGGAGGTGGGTGGTCCTTGGACTTCCCACAGGGCAGGGAACCCTGATTGCTCTTTGAGCTGACGAGGGAGGGGGACTTAATTGGGGGAGGGGGAGGGAAAGGGGAGGCGGCGGTGGGGAAGAGACAGAAATCTTTAATAAATAAAAAAAAAAAAGCTGTTGTGACTGCAACCATTGCAGGAGCCAATGGATGCAAATAACCATCCCTGTTCTCGTGAAGTGCTCTCCTATTTCTATTGATTGATTGCAAAAATCTGCTGAGCAAAATAGGTGCAATATAGTCTGTCCCACCAAAACTTTTATAACCTGCAGGAAGGGCAGTACAGGCAGCGTTACCACAAATAATAAACAAATAGTAAAAATGGTCTATCCCGAAGGTAGTTATTTACCAGAGGGAAAGGTGTGGTTAGAAGTATAATTGCGATCAGGGTGCATAGAAGTAGGTTTAAAGCATAGACAATGGTAGAGAACCGCCATTGACAGGCATATCAGAAGAAGTCCAATAAATGTGAATGTGAAGGGTTCTATACTGTCCCCTGTTATTTGTACACGGTGTTTGTAAATTACTCTTGAGACATATAAATTTCATTTGGAAAGCCTGAGAGTAGACAGATCATCTCTGGTTCAAAGTGATCATTCTTGCTGACTGCCGTGTGCCAAATGAAGCGAGAGGTTTTTCTTCTAAATCACTGGAAAGAGTATTATGCTAGATACAATAATGTCAACTTTGGTAGTCATTCCATCAGGTATTCCTGTTGAAATAGGAGCGGCTGGGCTGTGTCCCCGGCACCCGGCTGCCCGCATGGCTAGGTTATGCCCCGAAATAATTACACGGAAATTGTATTCTTTCAAACACTGCCTGGCCCGGCTAGTTCCAGCTTCTTATTGGCTAGCTCTTGCATATTGTTCTAACCCATTTCTAATATTCTGTGTAGCCCACGAGCTGGCTTACCAGGGAGGATCTTAACCTGCGTCTGTCTGGAGCGGGAGAATCATGGCGACTCCCTCTCAGCTTCTTTTTCCCACAATTCTGTTCTGTTTTCTCCACCCACCTAATTTTCTGTCCTATGAGGGCCGAGGCAGTTTCTTTATTATTACAAGACCCACCTCCATCATTTCCCCTTTTTCTGTTTAAACAAAAAAAGAAAGGCTTTAACTTTAACATAGTAAAATTACATATAACAAAACAGTTATCAAGTAAGAATTACAGTTACAATATTTATATCTATTTTATCTCTTATCATAACTAAGGAAAACTATAACTATCCATTCTTCAACTCCATCAAAGACTCCAGAAGGATATAATATTACCTATCAAACAAGAAATAAGAAAACTCTAGAAATGACAGAGACATCTCGCTGCCTGGACAGTCACCCAAAGTTCCTCTGTACCGTTGGGGCATCCATCTTCGGCCTACAGGCCCATAGTATCCAGCAGACATTCTCATCAAGCAAGAAATTCCAAAGACAGTTCAGTCACTTTTTGCTGTGTCCTGCAGAATGTCTCACAGACTCTTTCATGAAGCAGGAACCCCAAAAGGTCATCTCACCTTTAGGCAAGTTCAGCAGTCCTCTCTCTGCGGGTTCTCTGTGTCCAGTTTATGCAACAGTCCAGGCAAGAGCAGTTTCTTGCCCAAATGGCTATCAAACTCCATAAGGATTCTCTTCGATGCCCATCTTCCTCTTGAAATAGATTGGTGCTGCCAGGAGCAAATGTGTCTCATTGTCATGAAAAACCCTAAGTTATTAAAATATCTTAAATGCCATATTCTGCAGCCTTTGAAAGATATGAAGAATGCCTATCTAACTAAAATATCTCTCTATATATCTAGAAAATCTAACTAACATGACTACAAGCTTAAGTATTAGCGATGATTATCCATTAACAACCTATATTTCCTAATTATACATTACATTTTTAAATGAACTACACAATCACAATACCTTAATCAAGATCAAAAATACATATACATATAACAAAATTGACCATAAAATCCATACCAATGCAAATTATTCATATCTATATCATATCCCCCTTTAAATGTAAAAGAACATTTATAAACAATATTTGGGAACATGGGCGTAGTTTTTTCTCTACAAACTGCTTCCTGCTGAATAGGGGCGTCGTTAATTAGGTTGTTCATGATATAACCTGTATGCTAGTTTCATCTCAGTTGGCAATTGAGCGAAGCAATTTTTTGAGGGTATTCACAGCAACCTTTCAGGAGGGCGTGGTCTATCATACCAAATCGGAATAGATGCAATCCACAGGGTCTCATCCTCTGCAAAAACAAAAGAAGACCCTCTCCAAAGCATCATATCCTTAGACCCAAATTCTGAAATCATAATACCCTTATATCCATTTTGGTTTAGATTGGCAGCCCATGTAATGAAATGTCTCTCTGTACTTAGCTCCTTCACAGTCAAAAATTTTAAAGAAAACACAATGTACATAATCCAGACTCTCTGTGAATTTTCCATTTTTACGTGGCTTATATTTCTTTATTTCTTTTAATCTATAACTCTCTGTACTTCTGTACTCTGTCTCTTTAAAGACTTTACCCTTTTTCTTTTTAAGACATTAACTTTATTCTTTATATTCTTTTTCTTCTCTTTCCCAAGCCTACGTACATTTATCCAACAGTGTCTGAATCTGTTTTATTGTGAATCTGTAATTTCTTTACTATACAGGAGCATTTCTTAAAATGTTAAGCATTTCTTAAAAACTTAAGTTGCACCATTTACAGGTAATACGGTACTGCCTGTGTCCTGCCCAGTCTAAACCTTAACTGCACGGTTTTAAGGTAATTACGGTAGTTCCTGCCTGAGATCAGCACAGTTCAGCATGGAGCAGCCGCTCCTGCCTCAGAGTCATTTGGTGCCCCTGAACCATTCACAGTTTCAGGCACACAGCAAGTCCACATTGGAGCCGCACTCAGCAGTTTAACTCTGAGACTGAGTGTGCAGCACAGAAACTCTTTTCATCCAAGTTACAGCCAAATCTGACATGCAGAGCACTGCGCAGTCTGAAAATGCGTCTCTGTATAGCGGCAGGAATCCGCCATGCTCTTCCGCCTGCCTAAGCCTGATTCTGCCTTCTGCCCAGGTGCAGGCGGGGAGCTCTGAGCCATCTGCACGGTCTCAGAGCACTCTCCTCCGATCCCAAGCGGAACACAAACATCCAGTCCCATAAAAGCCTTGAAATGCTTTAAAGCCAGAGTTCATGCTGGCAGCACAGCCCCCAGGAAGCCGCGCTTTAAAATGATGTAGCTTATTTTTCTGCTGTTGTAGCTGAATCAGGAATCTCTCTACAGCACGCCACCAACAAAACAGCAAAAATCTGTGTTAAACTCTCTCTCCCTTATTTTTAAGCCTTCTCAGGTTTTTAAGTGGATTTAGCCCATCACGTCTGGGCGCCATCTGTTGAAATAGGAGCGGCAGGGCTGCGTCCCCGGCACCCGGCCGCCCGCATGGCTAGCTTATACCCAGAAATAATTACACGGAAACTGTATTCTTTCAAACACTGCCTGGCCCGGCTAGGTCCAGTTCCTTATTGGCTAGCTCTTACATATTGTTCTAACCCATTTCTAATATTCTGTGTAGCCCACGAGCTGGCTTACCAGGGAGGATCTTAACCTGCGTCTGTCTGGAGCGGGAGAATCATGGCGACTCCCTCTCAGCTTCTTTTTCCCACAATTCTGTTCTGTTTTCTCCACCCACCTAATTTTCTGTCCTATGAGGGCCGAGGCAGTTTCTTTATTATTACAAGACCCACCTCCATCATATTCCCTTCCTCATCTTCATACAGCTATAGCTTTCACTATCAGAACTAGCCTGTCCTGGAACTCGCTTCGTAGACCATGCTGGCATCAGACTCACAGAGATTCACCTGCCCCTGCCTCCCAAGTGCTGGAATTAAAGGTGTGTGCCACCATCGCCCAGCTAGCAGAACTGTTGAGAGTACGTCCATATTATTGCATTTGGACTGATCAGTTAGATTACCAAAATATCTCCCATTCATGTGACTAAATATTTATATACCTTCTTTTGTCCAGACAAATGGTCCTAAAGACTAATAACAATCCTTGGCAAACAATACCATGCTGTATCCCATAACAGGTGTGCTTTTTAATCCCATGCCCTCACAAAAGGCATTTACAGTACTGCATTGACAGGCTGAGACTTAACATGTAATATGGTCAGTAAGGATAACAACATCATTTTGGGTCAGTAATATTGTAGCCTTGCTGTATCCCCAAAGTCTCAGCTTGATGAGTTAGAATAGCAGTTCTTAACCCTCTAATGCTGTGATCCTTTAAGACAGATAGATCCTCATTTTGTGGTTACCCCCAACCATAAAATTATTTTGTTGCTACTTTATAACTGTATTTTGCTATTGTTATGAATTGTAATGTAAATACTTATTGAGATAAGGGTTTCCCACGGGGGTCGTGACCCACAACTTGAGAACCACTGAGTTAGAATCTTGCTGCCTCCCCAAGTTATCAGCTTGCTCTCCCTTTTGGAACATCTTCTTTTTGTGGGCTGGTTTGTCATCTACCTTCACGTTTCATTGGTCTGGTGGTCAGGGGCCATCTGGGACTTTGCTCATTTTCTGGAAAGACGCAAGTATAACCTTGCCGCAATGATAACATCAGCTTCTTCCATTGATTAGTTTTTAGATCTTTTCATTTAGCATATACTTTATGTGTCTGCTCTAGGGAAGAATGCTTTGGGGCTGCAGAAAAAGCATTATCCTTTAAAGTGAAAAAAAAAGGTTTGGGTTTATTTTGTTTGTTTTTCTGTTTTGTTTTGTTTTTCAAGACAGGGTTTACAGATGTGTAACATTCCTAGCTGTCCTGGAACTCGTTTTGTAGACCAAACTGGATGTGAACTCACTGGCATCCACCTGCCTCTGCCATCAAAGTGCTTGGATTAAAGGCATGTGTCACCACCCAGAAGGAAAAAATTAATTTAAAGTTAGCATAACCAAGTATAGCACAGTATGAGTGGATATAGGTATATGAGTGTATATACTCTCTTTTTACTTTTAAAATTTGTCAAGAAAGTATTTGATGGTGCTTTATAATAGCTTGATCCTGTGGCTAGTCAGGGATTCCAAAAATATAATTAATATTTTATAAATTTCAAAAATTTAAAAAATGTCTGTTAGGATTAGTAATACAATCACTAGTATTTAGTTGTAGTAAGTCCTAGAAAGGACATGTAGAAGAGTTATATGGCAAAGTCAAGTGTCAGATAAGACACATTTGTTTGGCTGCTGTCTCATATCAACAGAATCCTAAGTTATTTAAGTGCCATGTTCTGCATATCTTTGAAGTGGTTGAAGGTAAACTATCTATGCATAATACAATCTCTATGTAACTAAAGAACCTAATTAGTCTAACTAAAAGTATAAAAACATGAATGACTATTGACCTATAGTACTTACTACTTATATAACTTAAAGATTAAGACTTCATATCAGAATATTAAACAATATTTAAACAACTGTGCAGTAAAGAAGGACAATGACATCAAAATGTAAACAATGTAGAAATATCTTAAACAGAGGTAGAAACATGCATGTATACAATATGACAAAATAACTTTGCATAGGTGTACAAATATTATAAAAAGAAATAACAAATATAATTTAAACTTGTATAATATAGAAGAAGCTATACCAGTGTAAATTGTCCATAAATAATAGCTCATAAGTATTCACTCTATTATTCACTATTATTATCATTATTAGTGTAAATAAGTTCACACTATATTGCCTGTTATCCTATTTAATCTTTCTTTTTTTTTTGAGATCTCTAGGCCTACATAATTTTCACCCCAACCCCCAACCCCATGTGGGTAATAATCATCCCTTAAATGGTGTCTCTAACTGTGAGGACGAGCTTTGTTGGGAGATGGAATGTTGCTTTCTAAAACTGCTTCCTGCTGTCATGGGGGTGACAAGAACAGATCCCTGCCCCAACCCTTATGAGGTTTTCTTACCACCTGTATGGTTGTCACCTCTGTGGATAAGCCATCAGTTCTCTTTCTCAAGAGGTTTCTCTTTTTCAAACTGAATCTTTATCAATTTTGATGGTATCCATAGCTTTTCTTTTCCTGTGGAAACAAGAGCAAAAATACTTCCCCAATGTAGCACATCTCCTGGTTTCCATTGTGAGAACAGTACATCCTTGAAATATACTGGCTGATTTAATTTAGAAGATATTTCTATTATTCAGTGTCTCTCTGCTGCTGTTGTTCCTTTCTCATTAGCATTAAGAAAATTCAAGGTTAATAAAGCATTATGCAATTTATTTCTGGGGGTATTTTCCATCACTTTCTATTTGTTAGAAATATAAATACAAAGTATATTCTTTATAGCTCAATTTGATCTTTCTATAACTACCTGACCCATAGGATTGTTTGGTATACTTTTAATATGCCTTATAATAAGCAAAAAACTGTTTCATTGTCTGTCTTTATTTCTGAAGATATATACATGATGGCCATAACTTCTAATAAATGCATGATTACTTATATATCATCTTTTCTGAGATCAAGGCAGTTGTCCATTGAAAACCTGAATAAGTATCAATGGTGTGGTGTACATATTTTAATTTTCCAAATTCTGTAAAGTGGAACACATCCATCTGCCAGATTTTATTCCTTTGAGTACCTTTGGGTTACTCCCTGCTGGCAATGGCATTTGGTTATAGAAAGAGCAAGTAGGAAATCTCTTTATACTCTCCTTAGCTTGTTGCCATGTAATCGAAAACTCTTTCTTTGCTATTGGCACGATGTTTCTTATGAAATTCTGAGGCTTTCAGCACACTTTCAATCAATAATCAATGAATTTCTATATTACCTTGTGCTAGAGGATCTGGAAGACCCATATGGGATTGGATGTGTGTTATGTATATGGGACAAAGCCTATTCCTGATTATATCTTGAACCTGTATGAATAATTAAGTCAATTTTGTATTATCTGGTATAAATTCAGCAGTTTCAATATGCACAACAACTCTTTCTGCATATTTTGAATCAGTAACTATATTGAGAGGTTCTTTTTTTTAGATTTATTCATTTATTGTGTACACAGTGTTCAGCCTCCATGCCTGCAGGCCAGAAGAGGGCACCAGATCTCATTACAGATGGTTGTGAACCACCATGTGGTTGCTGGGAATTGAACTCGGGACCTCTAGAAGAGCAGTCAGTGCTCTTAACCTCTGAGCCATCTCTCCAGCCCCTTGAGAGGTTCTTTAAAATCTCTTAGTACCATGAGAATAACATAAATTCTGCATTTTCGACAGAATTATGAGGGCTTTGTTCCACCTTACTTAATTCTTCTGATTTGTAACCTACCTTTCCTGATTTACTTGCATCTGTATAAAAATATACGGGCTTCAGTTATTGGTGCATCACATACAACTCAGGGAAGAATCTAAGAAGTTCTCTTTAGTTAATTCTATCATTTTTGGGATAATTGCCATTAATCTCTCTCCTAAAATTAGCACAATCTCTTTGCCAAGGTTCATTGTCTTTCCACAATTTTTTAATTTCATCAGCAGTAAAAGGAACTATAATCTCTGCTGGGTCTATACCTGCTGATTGATGACGTCTTGATTTTCCTTTTATATTTAATTCAGAGATTTTTTCCACATAAGGTTTGAATTTTTTTACTTGGTTTATGTGGTAAAAAGATCCATTCTAAGATAATATCTTCCCTCTGCATTAAAATTCCTGTAGGGTAAATTCTGGAAGGCAATATGACTAGAATACGGTTAAAATTTGGATTCACTCTATCCACATGTACCTTCGTAATTTCTCTTCAATAACCATCAATTCTTTTTCCACTTCAGCTGTTAATTCTCTGGAACTATTTAAGTCTTTGTCACCATCTAAGATTTTGTTTACATGAACTATTAGGTAAGGTGTTATCCCAACCTGGTCATAGACTGGACATATCTCCTAACAATCTTTGAAAGTCATTAAGAGTTCACAGTCACTCCTAATTTGTGCCTTTTGTGTTCTAATTTTCTGCAAACCTATTTTGTAACTTAGATAATTGACAGAATCTCCTCTTTATATTTTTTCAGGAGCAATTTGTAATCCCCATTACTTCTTCAAACATTCTTTCTAAAGTATCTGCATTTGAGTCAGATAACATGTCATCCATGTAATGGTAAATTATAGACTTAGGAAATTGCTTGCATATTATTTCCAATGGTTGATTTGCAAAGTATTGGCACAGGGTGGGACTATTGAGAATGCCCTGTGGGAGGATAATCCTCTAGTATCTCCTAGTAGGTTGAGAATTATTATAAGTAGGCACTGTGAAAGTAAATTTTTTTTAATCCTTCTCATGTAAAGATATAGTATAGAAATGATCCTTTAAATCAATAAGTATAAGAGGCCATCTTTTTGGTAATAGAGAAGGCAGAGGAATTCCAGACTGTAGAGGGCCCATAGGTTGGATAAACTTGTTGACAGCTCTTAGATCTGTCACCATTCTCCATTTTCCACATTTCTTTTAAACAACAAGTACAGGAGAATTCCAAGGGCTGACTGATTCTTCAATATGGTAGACATCTAATTGCTCCTCCTGTACCAGCTGTTCTAAAGCCTGCAGTTTGTCTTCCATTAAAGGCCATTGTTTAATGCATCTGGATTTCTCAGTTAACCATTTTAAATGAGCCATAAAGGGCCTGGAGATCAAAAGAACACCCAAGAGACTTGGATCATTCATGAAGAGATAATGCCGAAAGCCATTTATCCAAGCTTAGGAAAAACCTTATGTACCTAGCTGCTGCACAATGGAATTCCCCCCAGGCAGGTGGGAAATTACTAAGCCCCAAATAATGGCCATATAGCTAACTACCAGGGGGCAGAGGGAGCACAGGAACAAACAGGATGTTTAGCTGGAAATTGCAACAAGATGGCTGGCCAGAAACTGTCCTCAAGATAAACTCAGAGAGTAAGGGTAGACCTGTGGGACCTATAGGTCTTAACTTCAGACTTTCTTCCAGCTAGTTTTTATAATTTAATTAACCTATAATCTAGGTTCTGCCATGTGGCTCAGTTACCTCTTCTTAGTACAGTACATCTGACTTGGTCTGGGACTGCTGGCAAAAATCCAAGTGTCTAGATTCTTCTTCCTCTTCCACTCTCTCCTCAGAAATTCTGTCCATCCTCTCCTGCCTAGCTATTGGCCACTCAGCTTTTTTTTTAAAAAAAATGGAATTTTATTTTGATGAAAAACTCGAGTTTACAATCATTTAGTAAATGAAGAGCAAACAATTCGTTTTCCTATCCCATAACTCTTAAGAAAAGAAGCATTAGTAAATAGATATCTGAGCTGATTAAGGGTAAAGCAGATTGGACAGTAAACCATCTCCTGACGTTCACCCTTCCTGCACATGACTCGCTGTAAAGGGGTTCAGGGCTCTGGAGATGAGTGAACCAACATTAGGAGAATCAGATCTCTCCTTGTCACTCAAACAAACTCAAGATAAATACGTTTCTGCTTCTTGTGGTCCAACTACCCATACTGTACTGAGGAATACTCTGATAGAAGCACTTCTGTTACACTGTGCACCATCACTCTTAACACGGCGTCAACAGCTCCATTTAACCACCCTCTATAAAGTGCAACTCTTAATATTCTGCATTTTATCTGGGGCATGATGAGTATCAATCTACAGTGAAAGTACCCCAGCTGCCAATTCCCACGACTTCCAAGAAGACCGAGATGTGTGAAAAAGGACTGTCCCCTTACAAAGAATCAATTTCACAAACCTACTGGTAAACAAATGCATTTATAGAACTGGAAACAGGATGCTAAAGTTGTACTCATTTTTAAAAAACCATTCAGCTACCTTTGGTCTTAAAAAGCCTACACTGCAGTATCCTAAACACGTGCATCTCACAATGAAGAAAAGTGGCCTCGCGTGCAGAATGAGGAATATGACATCACTGCAAGAGTAGCATGCTATGGTTTCAGGAACAGCAGCATCACAGCATTGGATTCTGGGCACCAGGATCGAGGTCATTATTGGACGGGGCTCGTCTGCTCGTCCACCTTTGGAGTAGGGTGCATGACTACCAGCTGGTCCTGAGGAATGTCTGCCGCAGGTGCCGCCAGGTTGGTGATAGGTTTACTCTCTTCACACACTGAAAGTCTACATGCCGACTCTTTCCTTCCTCCTTCTCCCAGGACATTCGAATAAAGGGTCTTTGGACATAGTTGTAAATGACTTCAGGGCGACCTCCGGGCCTTTTCTTTACTTTTTCTTTGTAGGTAGGATAGCCTTCGATTCCCAATCTAATCTTCTTAAGACCCCTCTCCTTCAAAACTGATTTGGCCACATCTCTGTTTTCAATGTACTTGAAAAATCTATATAATTTTGTGCTATAGATAATTTGTGAATACTCCTCTCCCATCTGTGGTGGATACTCCTCGTCCCAATCAACCACATCATCATCTGTAAGCACCACTATATGGCACTCTCGTTCCCCACTCTGGGCACTCGCTACCATGAGAGGGAGGATCATTTCTTCCAGATAAAATTCAAATTGCCTACGAGCACCATCGTTTGATAGCTCGTGCATAAGGGCACTGAGATCTCTACATTTAATTGTACTGTATTCAAAAGAGACACAAAGGCAATCGCAAGCTTCTCTCAGCTCAGGAATAGATATGCCATCAGGACAGCAGATGATTCCTGTCTTATAGTAATCCAAAATAGCTTGAAACACAGTAGAACCGATTCCTTCTGCCACCTCATACTCTCCCTTTTCATTAGCGCGTTTGAGATTATGTTCTCGGCCAGATCCAAACATCCTGCCCAGCATTGTATTTGGCCGTGCAGTGAAAATGGCCGGGTCCACGACAAATCTGGTGTTGTCCACTATCAGTGTCACTCGCTCAGATGTCCTCACGTCCCGCGCACCTTCTTTTGCGGTCTCACACACAAATACCATCTCCCCGGATGTCGTAGAGCTACCATCTGAGCTTGACTGACTGCTGTTTCTGCTGCTGCTCCCATCGCTGCTCACGGAGCCATTCGGGGACGCTCTTTGAGGGCGAGGACTGCTTGGATGAGACGAACTATGATCTTTTTCTCGTTCAACATAGTGCCGTCGTGTTGGTGAAGTCACATTTCGAATACAAGGAGTAAGCTGACCCTCTGCTCTCTCGTGAGATGAATCTCGTGATCTGTCACTTGACCTTCGTCTATCTCTTGATCGCTCGTGGCCCCCACTAGCACCATGCAGACTCATTTTAGTCTGGTCGACTCCTCTCTTAGCAACACGTGAGGCAGTGCCAGTTAGACGTATAGGTGTTCCATTTTCTTCTCCCTCACAGAGGTCCAGCCTGCCTCCATAAACCGCCCTATTGTGATGCGTCCTCTTCGGATTGTCCAAAGATGACAGGAAAGGGGCGGGGCACGGGGTTACTCTGCCCTGTGGGCCACAGAGACGAGGAGAAGGCCTCGCTTCCCCAGCCTACTCAACTGGATCCCTCCAGTGCTAGGTTTGAGGCCGCAGCTGCGCCTATCAGAGACTCCCCGGGAGGTTGTAGGCCTGCTCCTCAGCTGGCCACTCAGCTTTTTATTACACCAATTACAGCAACACATCTTCCCACGGTGAACAAATACCCAAAACACTCGAAGGAAAGCCTTACTTAATGGAATGGATTGTGCAGAAGAGAGAATATCAGGACTTAAAGTAGAAGATCTAGACAAAGTAGGCAAAGAATATGAGAAACCCACAGGAAAAGACCAGACAAGAAACGTGGGACACCATGAAAAGATCAAACCTTCAAATTATATGCATAGGGAGAGAGAAGAATTCCAAGTCAGTTGCGTAGACCAGACCTTCAACAAAATGATAGAATAAAACTTCCCCAAACTAAGGAAAGACGCACCCATACAGCTATAAGAAGTATGCAGAACTCGAAAAAGACAAGACAAAAGTTTTAACACCATCTCACAGTTAAAACACTAAGTATACATAACAAAGAAAGTGCATTGGAAGCTGTAAGAGAAGACTCAAGTCACGTATAAAGGAAAACATCAGAACAACAGCTGGTTTCTTTTTTTCTTCCTTCCTTCCTTTCTGTCTTTCTTTCTTTATTCTTTCTTTTTGTTTTTTTGAGACAGGGTTTCTCACTGTAGCTTTTGAGCCTGTCCTGGAACTATCTCTTGTAGACCAAGCTGGCCTCGAACTCACAAAGATCTGCCTGCCTCTGCCTCCTGAGTGCTGGGATTAAAGGCATGCGCCACCACCGCCCGGCTAACATCTGGTTTCTTAATGGAAACTGTGAAAGCCAGAATATTTTAGAGCAATGCATTCCAGTCCTAAAAGACCATGCTGGCTAACCTGGACCAGATATCATGAAAGGTGAGATTATAAGGCTGAGTAATGTACTGGAATGGCTTTTTGAAAGAGGTAGAATTAGATACACAGGACCCCAGTTTTTGTTTTATATGGGAGAGTTCTGAGAGGGAGAAGGGGATGTGTACCCTAACAAATCCATCTACACTGGCCACATCCTACAACAAAAGAGCTGCAGCTGGCTTGTCTTGGACAGGGTTGGGTTCCATAGCAGCATGAGAGGAGGGGTAAAGGTGGGTGCTAGAGCCAGGTGGCTGTTGCGGCCTGGCACTGGAGAGGAGGAATGATCCAGTGGGGTTTTGAGTAGTTAGTGTGGGGGAGATCTGAGGAGGGCAGCAGAGCCTGTGCGGGTGCAAGCGGAAAGAGGTGGCAAGGCAGGGCAAGCTGGCAGGAGGTGAAGAAGTGAAAGTGTCTGCTGAGGTTGGAAAGTGTGAGTTCCTTAGCGGGGTCCAGAGTGGGAGCTGAAGAAGCAGAAGTAGCTGCCTGCTGAGGTCGGAAAGGTGGGGTTTGTAAGCTGGGTCCAGAGCAGAAGTGGAAGGTTCTTCCGGCTCAGATGGCAGAGCCAGGAACATGTGAGCAGGTGAACAACTTGCGAGGACTGAGGGCTTAGAACTTAGAGCTTAGATGGTAAAAGGCTTGGATATAAGGAAACTCCTTCCATCTAACTGTGTGCTACAGTAGTTAGAAAGCTCCTGTAGAATATCAGGATCAAAGGCGGGCACTTTAAATTGTTATCTAATTGGTAACAACACTTTTTTTTTGGAGCAAAGATGGACAAGTGTGGAAATCTGTAAGTAGGGGGATTAAAGCCTGGGGTTTCAGGGCCTCTGAAAGATGTCCCAGGGGAGAGGTTGGATTGAAGGTCTTCGATGGCTTGTTACCCATAGTTGAAACCGTGAAAACCCACGAGAATGGTGACACCACAAGTCATAAATCTTTTTAAATGTTTGTTTCTGCTGTTCTCTACAGATAAATAATGCAAATGGTCTTTTTGTGGTCCCAGTCTAATTAAAAATTAAAGCTGGCTTTGGAGTTGAGTGTGACTCTCTCCTTCTCTAAACACAAACATGCTTGTTAAAGTAAAATCCAAAATCTCTGTCTTATATCAGAAGAGATACCAAATTTATGGGCTATTATTTTGCCAGTAATCTTGTAATATTTTGGTTTTATTTTGAATCTTTGACAGTTTTTCTTAAGGTATAAATATTATATCTCAAATATATAAGATGAATGTATATATTAAACTTTTGTCATTATATTAATGGTCACATGGAGTACTAACTAACTCTAGAATATGGCTTCATCTAGCTTCCTGTACATGATTTCAGCTTTGAGTCTTTATCAGGTAACTAAGAACTAAGTTTTTGTATTCCAGATGTACATAATGAATTATGGTCCCTAACCCTCTCCGACATCTGCTGCATATGACATTTAAAATGTTTAAGTTTTCTGCCATGAACCAAGACTATGTCTAACAGTGAACTTTGAAGTCTCCAAAAGGTGGATGGGGTTCCACAAAGAGAATTCCACCAGAACTATGATAACACCACTGAGCTGACAAACACCACCTAAAGATCAGGTTTGGACTACAAACTGCTCAGGGCAATTTTGAGGTGGCTAGCTAGCTAAGATGATCCAGCCTCACAGACTATTCTAACCAGGACTTGAGACAAGCCCTGCACTTTCCCATTATGCAGAGACTGGACAACAAATGATACAGCGACCTCTCCCAGGACTTGACAATTAACCCAATTTTTTCTTTTCAGGATCTCCTAAAGATGCTGCTGCCCCCAGACAGCAGGAAGTAATTTAAAGAACATGATGCCCACATTCCATGAGGTGGGGTAGGTTGGTTTTGGTCTTTCAATGATAATGTTTTTAATCATAGTTAAGGGGGGTGTTGGTTACAAATTGTTATTGGTAATGGTAAGGCAAAACTGAACGAAGGAGATTAGATTCAGAGTTCTTGTTAGGTAGACAGGTTGGTCATCTTTAAACACTTCAGAGATCTGCATAATACAACATTTAAGATGTTTTCGATAGGTTCTTTTTTATGACAGTGAGATGTTTGCCCCTGGTAACACCAATCTACTTCCCAGAAGATAATGAACATTGAAGAAACTTCACATGGAGTTTACTTTCTTTGTGGCAAAAGTAAAACATTGAACAAGAAAGTGCTCTTGTCTCAACTGCTGACAGTATGCTGTTCCAATTGGATTAGCAGGACACAGAAGAGTGACTACCAAACCTTGCCAAGATAAGGTAGGACAGACTTCAAAATTTCTGCTTCAAAGTCTGTCATATATGCTAGGCCTGTAGGCTGAAGACGGATGACCCAACATTGCAGAGGAACTTTGGGTTATTGTTCAGGCAGACAGCTATTTCTGTCATATCTCATATTTTTTGGAAGTTGCTTGCTTGTACTTCCTGTTATGATTTTTCATACAAGCCACACCCACTCCCTCCCCCACTTGCTGAGGCAGGCTGATCTTCAGCTTCCAGCCTGAGATTGCTCTCTTTTCAGTCTTCCTTTCGGAGAGGCAGTTTCACTTCTGCCTCTCTCCCTACTTCTCTGCCCCCCTTTTTTCTCTATCTCTGTTCTCTTCTCCTTCTTCCCCACTCCTCTAAGTAATAAATATCAAATTCTATTATGTATGATGTGTCTGTCCATGTGCCTCCTACCCACCACCTGCTCACACTGCTGGGCTAGCTGGGACCAGCCCGCACACCATGTGTCTCCCTGCCTGGGACCAGCTACTGCTTGGGGGTTTCAGGAATCTCTGCCTGGTACTGGCTGCTCCCGGGCCTGCTGCCTGCCACCACATGGCTTGCTACTACCATTTGGGGACCTACAACATTTCTGCTGCCTACTGCACCAGGGATCTTGCAGCATTTTTTTTAAAAAAAATCCTAACACTTCCTGCTTACTCAGGTAATATTATTTCCTTTTCAGGTCCCCAATAGAGTTGAAGACTTTGTAGTTATACTTTTTCTTGTTACCATATTCAGAAAAGAAATTCACTAAAGAGGTGTAAAGTGTATAAGGTTGAGAGACATTAAAAAATAGTTTTGGTAATACAAGTTAGAATAGAAAGTGAATTATGTGCAACCTTTTATACTCATCAAGATAGGATAGATATTGTTGAGATCTGCTGACCTGGCCTGTCACCTGGGCACCCTGTCCCTTTAAGAGACAAGCCCCTTCCACTTCCAACCCTCCCATTTCTAACCCACTCTCTTCCACCAAGGCAAGCAGATCTCCTGCCTCCTCCAGCTTGCACTCTCTCTTTCCATCTCTCTTCTGAAAACGTAATTTTCTCTCTCTTCTCTCTCCTTCTCTTTCTCTCCCTCTCTCTCTGTCTCTGTGCCTCTTTCTTCTTTACCCTCTCCCATCTATAACCTACTAAATAAACTCTATACCCAAACCCTCTCTGCATGACATATCTGTCTGCCTCTCACTGGCCATGGTCTCCTACCTACCAAGGGGACCACTGAGGCCTCAAGTGACCTGCTGAGGCCCCTCATGGGACTGCCACCCCTCGTGGGACCAGTCCCCCCACTACCATATCTTTATAAAAGAATAACAGATATGGGGGCTGAAGAGATGACTCAGAGGTTAAGAGCACTGGCTGCTCTTCCAGAGGTCCTGAGTTCAATTCCCAGCACCTACACAGTGGCTCACAACCAACCTTCTGTAATGATATCTGGTGTCCTCTTCTGGAGTGTGTATACATAATAAATAAATCTTTAAAAAAAAGAAGGAACTTCCATGTTTTTAAAAAAAGAATAACAGATAGAAAGTATTTTCTCTGAGTTTATCAATTGCTTATGGGCTAAACATTGCTGATATATTTATTGCCTGTATATATTATACATAGTTATTGTACTTATTGTATATAATTTTTCTTATAGTTTAACTTTTTATTTTAGACAAACAAGGGGAAATGTGGTGATATTTGTGCTCTATCAAATAAAGCTTACCTGAAGATCATAAGGGCAGAGCTAGCCACTAGTTAACCAAACAGGTCTGAAGATCTGTATAGACAGCCAGGAAGTGATATGGCTGGGCAGAGAGAATATAAGGTGGGAGGAAACAAGAGGTCAACTTTTTTTAGCTAAGGAGTTAACAAGGTAAGAGTTGACTGTGGCTTGTTTCTTTCTCAGGTCCTTCAGCATTTACCCCTGATATCTGGCTCTGGGTTTTTATTATTAAAACCAATTAGAACTCATGCAACAGCAAACTCTCCACCACAACTTTATCTAGCTCGGTTTGCACCATTTCTGCCAGAACATGTTTTCAAGAATTTCAAGTCTTTGTCCGAAAATATAATGGAGAAAGAAAGTAGGTAGAGGTTTATAGGTTTCTCCCCACCCCCACAATAGGTTTCTTCAGTGACATAGTAAGCTGAATCAAGCTAAACTGAAAAGTATAACAACAGGTTTATTTGAGCAAAGCAACTCCTGAGTGAGCTCTCCAGTCCCAGAGATCAAGGCTGGAGAAGCCATGCCCACAAATGAAAGCAGGGAGACTGTAGGTGAGGGGAGATGATGTTTCTGTCACAAGCTGTGTTTGTGCTGAAGAAAGGCCAAAAGTTGAGCAATTAGGCAAGGACTTGGGCTGCTGGCAGTAACAGGAGGAAGTTGCAATATTTGCCAAGAATCCTGAACTTTGGCAGCTTTTGGGGGGATGTTGGAGACTCTCTGAGAGGGTGGGGTTTAGAGAGAGAGAGAAGAATAGGGCTTTCTGGGTCATGCAGGAGTGAGCTGGAGATTCCTTTTTGGGTTTGGCAACATAACCTTTTTGGGTGCATGGGCACTGGTTCAAATTTGACTACCTCCTATTGGCATGGGGTTACATGGAGAGGTGGAGCTGGGAGTTGGTGGGCTCATGCTCAGCGAGAGGTGTGGGTGAAGAAGCACTCTATTAGCAGCCACTCTGGAGACCTTGTGAATCTGTTTCTGGAGAAGACAGAGAAAGCACATTGCTAGGAAAAAAAGAGATTATTACCACTGGCCCTATGAACGGGACTAGCCGTGGGAAGAGTGAAGACTGCCAGAAAGAACAGAATGGAGATGTTACCTGATTGTATTGGTAAAGTTCTTCAGAGAATTTGTGCAGTGACTTGATACTAGTTTCCACCAGATTTGTTGATACAGTAGCAGCACTCTTTCCCCAGGAACATGTAGGTGCAAAACAGCTGAAACAGATTTACACCTTAGTGTCATAGCAAAGGCTATGGCTTTGGGTTAACAGGCATAAACATTTTTCCTATGTTTAGAGAGCCTGATATATGTTTTAGCCTAATGAAACGCACCTTTAAGTCTGTACTTAGAAGAAAACCAACAGAAATTTAAAATCTTGAACTTGTTACTGAATAGTATATAGTCAGTGCTTCATCAGTTAATCAGAATTCCATTTATCAGTGCTAAAACTCTGAACCTCTGAAATCCCAGTGTAACAATACTATAGAGAGTGGACCGAAGTCCAAAACATCTTTGCATAACTTAACTCATTTAGTTATATCTTACAACTTGCATTTATACATCTTAAATCATTTTCTTTATTCCTTTAGTGGAAAGTTACATCTGAAACCTGTTTATCTTTTACTATGAAACCTGTGAACAAGGCAAACTTGTTTTTCAACAAGAAACTTACTGAACTAACTAAAGAACTACCAAGGTGACTATAGCCTTGTGTGTCAAAGGGAGCTATTAAACTGGTGAAACTATCACTAGCCTAGTCATCAAATGATGTGGGATTCCCCTCTGTATTCTATGAATATGTTTTATTACCATTGGTTAATAAAGAATCTGCTTTGGACCTATGACAGTGCAGAACTAGGTAAGGCAGGAATTCCAAGCAGAGATAGAGGAGAAAAGAAGGCAGAGTCAGAGAGATGCCATGTAGCTGCCAAGGGAGATAGACACCCCCTCCCTGGAACTTTACTGGTCAACCATGAGCCTCATGGTAAAATATAAAATAATAATAATAATTTAAGATGTAAGTGCTAGATAGAAATACACTTGAGATATTGGCTAAATGGTATTGTAATTAATATAGTTTCTGTGTGATTATTTTGGGTCTGGGCAGCTAGAAAGCAAATGAACAGCCTCCATCTACAATCAAATATCAGGTCAGAGAAGGATAAATTATAACAGAAAATATAACAAATGGCTTGTATATCAATTAAAATGGCAGAGACTAGTCTGTTACCTAGACGGTCACCACAGGTTTCTGTAGTCTCCTTAGTGATGGGGACAGAGGTACCAGGACAACATCAGCTTTCAGCTTCCAGGCCCAGAAGGTGAATCCTTTCCTCTTGGGAATGTGGGCATCATGTTCTCTAGACTGTTTCCTGATGGAGGAAGGTCATTGGTTAATAAAGAAACTGCCTTGGCCCATTTGATAGGCCAGCCCTTAGGTAGGTGGAGTAAACAGAACAGAATGCTGGGAGGAAGAGGAAGTGAGGTAAGACGCCTCAGACAGACACCATTTCCTCTCCTCTCTGGGGCAGATGTGATGAGGCTCCGACCCAGGATGGACGTAGGCTAGAATCTTCCTGGTAAGCGCATCTCATGGTGCTACACACATTAATAGAAATGGGGCAAGCAATGTTTATATGAATACAGTTTGTGTGTCGCTATTTTGGGGCATAAGCTAGCCAGGAGGCCAGGAGCTGGGTGGCAGGAAGCGGCCCGCAGGTCCTTCAACAGTTTCCTATTGCCTGGGGCCATTGGCATCTTTGTGGGACCCAGGAGGCCTCCGTAGATGCTAGCTGCATTTCTCAGGATGGCACTCCAATCCAATAGTCCACAAACTGAGGGCAGCCTCGGCACCTTGGAATATCCCAAAGCACGTGCCTTCTTAAGTGCTTCTCAACCCCAGAGTTCTGGAGTAAAAAGTCCAGCTTTAGAATTTGAGTGGGTAGTCTGATTCTCATTGGGGGGTCTCTAGAAAATGTTAATCCCACTGGTTGAGAGTAAGGCCACTACCACAGTTTAAAGCCAAAACTGAAGCAAGTTTTAATTAAATACTAGCCAGGTGGATGGGCTCTGACCAGGTCCATATATCCAGGTTCCTGGGAAATGGCCCAAAATCGTGATTTTCAGCAGCTTAAGAAGGAAAATCCACAACTCACTGTGTTTCTCATCAGTTCCAATCAGGGGCAAGCATACGTCCTAATGGACCATCACCCTTCATACCTTCCACCCATGTGTGACCAAGCACATCCGCTGCAGATGGTTTAAACAAACTTGGATAGGGGAGTGAAAACACGTGGCTTACTATCTCCTGCAAACAATAGCCTCCAGCATTTCAGGAACTCTCTGTCCTTGGGCAAGGACTTGCAGATCAAAGGCATTTTTGTTTCATGGATATCAAGGTATAGAAATTAAAACTTAAAAATGTAACTTTGGGACATCGCCTTGGGCTCCTGGGAGCCACTCTAGGTTCAAGTCTCTTGGTTAGTCCCTTGGGAAGCGGAGGATAGGGAACCTGAAATGACCCTATCCCATAGCAATACTGACGAATATCTTTCATATCACCATAGAACCTTCATCTGGTGATGGATGGAGATAGAGACAGAGACCCACACTGGAGCACTGGACTGAGCTCCCAAGGTCCCAATGAGGAGCAGATGGAGGGAGAACACGAGCAAGGATGTCAGGACCACGGGGGGTGCACCCACCCACTGAGACAGTGGGGGCTGATCTATTGGGAGCTCACCAAGGCCAGCTGGACTGTGACTGAAAAAGCATGGGATAAAACCGGACTCTCTGATCATGGCGAACAATGAGGACTGATGAGAGGCCAAGGTCAATGGCAAGGGGTTCTGATCCTACTTCATGTTCCGGCTTGGTGGGAGCCTAGCCAGTTTGGATGTTCACCTTCCTAGACATGGACGGAGGGGGGAGGACCTTGGACTTTCCACAGGGCAGGGAACCATGACTGCTCTTTGGATTAGAGAGGGAAGGGGAAAGGAGTAGGGGGAGGGGGAGAAGAGTGGGGGGAGGGGGAGGGAAATAGGAGGCTGGGAGGAGGCGGAAACTTTTCTTTTTTCTTATTCTCAATAAAAAAAAATGTGAAAAAAAATGTAACTTTGGCTCTCACATTCCCCAATTGAGTTGTATCATAAATCAAATCCTTGACTCTGTAATGGGTACATGTCTATATTGGGATCTAAAAAAACTTCAGCATAATCATTTCAGTCTGAAATGATCATTTAGTTAAGGCATCAATGATGCAAGAGCCAACAGAATTAGTAGAAGCAGAAGGATCAAGAGCCCTGTGATGGCTGACATCAGAGTTACCATCCAGAAGAAATCTGGAGATGAGAATGGGGATCAGTTAGTTACTTTGTCTCAGATCCCCCTTTTTGCAATTTTTTTTTTATTTTTTAAGTACAGCTAGATTATTTAAAATGAACCTGAGTGGTTTATAAAGAAACAACAATTAACTATATCTTAACCTTCCTGTTTTACATAATAGAGATTAGGTGCCCTATCATAGTAGATATACTTGGTTTTAACAAATACCTTTCCTGGTATGCCAGTAGTCACTATAGTTAGCTATTTTGTCCCCTATGCCAGGGAGTTTCCTTTTGATCTAACATTCTAGCCTGCTGGGGGGCAAGGGGTGATGTCCTCTCTTCTGTAACTACTTTCTGCTGAAACTAGGATGTTGTTGTCAAGCCCCAGGAAGTCTGGAATACTAATTAAAGGCCAGAAGTGAATTCAGGCAATGGGGCATTCACAAGAAGCATCTGGTTTGTTGACCCAGCTGAAGAGATAGGGAGCATTTACATAAGTTGGACTGGTCCACATCAGCTTCAGTAAGTCCAGGGCTTGTAGTTGTTTGGAGCCTGCTGTAATCAGTAGCGGATGCTTGAATGTGTCTGTCAGTCAAGTAGAAATCTGCTGAGACAGATTATAGACTAGGGTCTGAAGTTAAAATTTAGGAACTTAAAGGAAAACCTTACATGTGGAACTTTAGAACCATAGTCCTTGTAATTGGGGAAGGGGAGAAGCCTAAGATGAGGAGAGAGAGAAATAGACATTTGGGGGCTGGAGAAATGGCTCAGAAGTTAAGAGCATTGCCTGCTCTTCCAAAGGTCCTGAGTTCAATTCCCAGCAACCACATGGTGGCTCACAACCATCTGTAATGAGGTCTGGTGCCCTCTTCTGGCCTGCAGGCATACACACAGACAGAATATTGTATACATAATAAATAAATAAATATAAAAAAAGAAATAGACATATGGGGAAACTTAGGCTGTACTTATCTGGATCCTTTTGACCTGTGAGAAGTGGGTTCAAGTCTTATGACCCCTTTGAGCCTCTGAAGCTTACATGATTTTTTTAGTTTACAAAAAGACATAAAAGTTTTAGATATATTAGCATTGCCATTCTTTACTGAAATCTGCATTACAGAAAAGCAGGTAACAGGTTTCTGTGAAACAGCTGGAGTAGACTCACACCTTTGAGTCCTAGCAAAAGCTATATTTGGTTTAAAAGGCATGATCACTCTTCCTCTGTCCAGAGAACTAGATGTAGATTAGACAGAAATGTCTTTAGCCTGATGAGATGCAGCTTTAAGTCTATACTTGGAGGGCAACTAAAGGAAATTTAAAATCTTGAACTTATAACTGAACAGTAAGTAGTCAGTGCTCTGCCAGCTTATTAGAACTCCATCCATCAATGTTAAAACTATGAACTTTTGAAATCTTAGTGTAACAGTATCATAGAAGGGGAAAGAAATCTGAAATGTTTCTCATTTTCATATACCTTAAATCATTTATGGCTTTACTACTTGCATTTACATCTTAAGTAAATTTCTGAGGCCCTTTGAACTGACTTACGCTTTCACATCCTCAGACCCATATATCTTAAAACAGTCTTACCCTCAAAATTGCTTAGCCTTTCATATCTTTAATCTTTTAGATATCTTAAAACATTATTGGACCCCCAGAACTTGCATAGACTTTAACCTTTTTTCTTTCCATCTAGTCATTTTCCAGAGACATAAGCAGTTATTACTGAGAACAGTCATTTTATTTTTCTGCATCTTCCCCCTGCCATAATAGGTTTCTCCACCAAAGCAGTAAGCCAGATCAAGCCAAACTGAAGAAGTTTAACAGCAGGTTTATTTGAGCAAAACAATTCCCAGATGAATTCCCCTGTCCCAGAGATCAAGGCTGAAGAAGCCGCAATCAAAAACGAAAGCAGAAAGACTTTATAGTTTGTAGGTGAGGGGTAATAATGTGTCGGTCAAAAGCTGGGTTTGTGCCCAAGTGTGGTCAAAAGCTGAGCACTTTGGTGGGACTTGGGCTGCTGGCCGCAACAGGGGGGAAGCTGCAACAGTCACCAAGAGCTCACTGGGCCTTTTGGCACCTTTGCTTTGTTGGAGACTCTGAGAGGGCAGGGTTTGGAGACAGGAAAGGGGCCTTCAGAATCATGCAGGAGTGAACTGGAGGTTCCAACTGAACAGAGGTAGCTGAGAAAGGACATGGAACACATACATGGGCCCAAGTTTCTCTGTTCGACAAAATTGTGGAGGAGAGGCAGTTTGAGAATTTGACAGCCATTTCAAGGGCAAGTTGCCTCTGCTCCTTACCAAACTTGAGACTCTGGAAAGAGGTCACCCATAATTCAGTCCCAAGCGAACTCAGGAAAATCAATACGCTGATTGGCCAAGCAACAATACACCCTCAATTGGATTCCTGCCATCACTCTTGGGGACCTGGGGTGGAGCAAAGTTCCTGAGATCCAGGAGATTTGTAATACAGTGGCAGGAGTTACTGAGTAAATTGTCTAACATGGACAGGGGTAGGAGAGGTAGGACAAGGACTGAAGACCACGGGGGGGGGGGGTGTCATGCTTTATCCTTCCCCATCCCCTGCCTCAATCTCTCAATCTCTGGGGGCTGGAGAGTCACCGGGAGTTGCTTTCCTCACAATACACCTGGTCTTTTACTTTTTAATTTGGCTTAATCTGACTGACACATTGACTAAGAAACCTATTATTGGGATACAGAAAACCTATTAAGATCCACATGCTAGAAGGAGAGAATGGATTTCCCACAGGTTGTTCTCTGACTCCTGCGTGTGTGTGTGTGTGCGTGTGCGCACACACGCACACACACACACTTGCACACACACAAATAAATAATAAATATAATAAAAGAAAAACATTTCAGTGTGGGTTGTCCTGGAGCTGTACGTCAATAGAAGAGCACTTGCCTAGTACCCACGATGCCCTGGTTCTACTTGTAGCACCACACAGGCCACAAGAGGATTCTAAGTGACCATGTTTCGCAGTTATCTACAATGTAAAAGCATGACTAACAGTCTTTAAAGAACAAATATTCAGCTTCTTGGGTTTCTGTACCATCTCATTCTTTTATCTAGATGACTGAAAACAGGTTGACTGACTGACTGATTGATTGGCTGATTTCTAGTCTGTTGCCTTCCTGTTGACACTGATAGTTCATGAGACCCATTGTTTTTTCTCTGAATGGGATCCAATGACTTAGCTTTTTATTGACTTTTTTCCCACAGAACATGAACCATTCTGCTTCTCTTTCTCTCCTATTTCTCCATCATATCCTTGCTTATCATCATGGGGCCTGGATCTCGAGGACACAGGCTGGCCTAGGGTGGCTTGCGCCTGCCTGACTTAATGTAATGGTTTGCTGTAGCCCCTCTCTCCCATTCATTCTGCTTCCCAGTCACGTTGAGGTGAGCAGCTTTGCTCTCTGCATGGTCCCCATGATGAGGCTATGTTTCACCAGAGACCCACAAGCAATGGAGCCAAATGAACTGTTTTTTTTTTTCCTTTTATTTCCTCGGGTGCTTTGTCACAGGGTGCAGCTCTTTCAAGTGCAGCTGAATGAATGGTTCGCCTGCTGTGGAAAAATGTAGACTGGAAGAAGTGAAGGCAGTGAGAAGCAGGCTGATGTGGGAGCGCTTCTTGCCACCTGGGGACACGGGGACATCCAGACCCGGGCCGCTAACAGTGGCCATGCCTGGGTCCATGGTACTACCACAGCCGGGGGCTGTTCTACTGTGATGCCCATGCAGGATGTGGGGTCTACTTTCCCAAGTGCTGAAGGGGGAGGGTCAGTTCCGTTGTCCAGTGTCTGAGCTGCCACCGGTCACTGTGAAGGTGTCCAAGAGCCATGACACTGCTGGAGTCACACTGATCTAGGTGGCCTGTGCTGCCATCCGGGGCCATGCTGTTGTCCAGACCTGAGCTGCTGCCCAGGGCCATGTCTGGGTCTGTGGCCCTATAGCAGCCAGTGTCTAAGTCAATGTCATGTTGCAGTGAGGGCCATGTGGTTGCCTAGGGTCTGGTCAGCCACGTGGAACCATACTTGTTGCCCAAGGGCCATGCTGCATCCAGGTCCGTACAGATCTGAATGGCCTGTGTTACCACCTGGGGTCATGGTGTCATCTAGGCCTGGGCTGCTGCCAAGGGTCGTGTCTGGGTCCAGGGTCCTGCTGCAGCCGGGATCTGTGTTGATGTCTGTGACCCGTGTCATCTCACGGGGCCACAGGAATCATGTATGATGAAACCAGAGGCCTTGAACTAGACCAATAACTCATTGCAATGAACATTTACAAGTAAAGCTGACTGAATAAAAGGGTACACTGTGTGACACACCGAAGCCCCCAGCGTGACCAGGACCAATGAAGAGGTGTTGGAGAGGTGGGAAAGATGGAGAAGTAAAGAGGTTTTTTGTTTGCTTTTTGTATTTTTTTTTAATTTTTGTGTTTGCTTGTTTTCTTTTCTTTGTGGGGGCACTGCAGGGGTAAGGGGAGGATGTGGAAGTGAATGGAATTAGGATGTATGATGTGAAATTCCCAAAGAGTCAAAAACAAAATTATGTTAAATAATTGAAAATTATTAAATATTAAATTAAATTATTAAAAATTAAAATAAAAAACTTTTACATTAGAAGACATGTCCCAAATGATCTACTTTCTGCAACTTGGCCAGTTTCCTCCACTTCCAAGTAGCTATTAAGCTGTGAATTAAACCATTTGTTTCCAGAACACCTGAGTTCTAACACACACCTGTAGCAAGAAAGGACGGTGTATATTTGGACGTGTTGCTATGTGCCTGTAATCCCATCACCTGAGAAGCAGATGTAGGGGGACTACATCAAGTTTTAGGGTACTCTTGTGTAAAGGAATGTAAAACAACTTCCTTTTTTCTTTTTCTGTGGATTCAGCTTGAACTGTGAGTCAAAATGATCTTCTCATTCTTTCCTCCCACTATTCTCTGACCTATAACTTACTTTAGTACATTAGTACATCTCAAAATTCTCTTATCACAAGCTTCAAAGTTTTACCCATAACTTTGATTTCTTAGTTTTGTTTGTGTGGGGGGGGGGGCAGGACTTTACTATGTAGAACAGGCTGGTCTCTACTCACAGAAATTCTCCCCGCCTCCGCCTCCTGTGTGCTGTGATAAAGGTGTGTGCCACCATATCCGGCCAAACTCTTAGTTCTGTAATTCTTCTGGTTTTAATTGGAATCTGCTGATCTTCATTCCAGGCCACAGGTGCTATTCACATCCACCTCACAAGCCCCCTCATTTTAAGATCAGCCATTATTATTGTGCCATGCTCTCATCATGACAGAGAGCAGTTAAGAGTCAAGGCAAGCCTCATACTTCTTATTTTTATCTTAATTTATCATCATCATCATCATTATTAGTGTGTGTATACACATGCGTGTGTATAATGTATGGTGGGGGGGGGCATTGCCGAGGTATGCATGTGTGAAAGTCAAACAACTTGGTTGAGTTGGTTCTCTCCACACCTTTATGTGAGTTCTGGGGATCAAACTCAGGTTGCCAGGCTAGTTCTGCAAGTGTTTTTACCCACTGAGCTATCTCACTGGCCACACACAGACACTTTTAAAACCTCTTCTTAAGCAAATTGAAAAGTGTGGGACAGCTATGCTCTAAGAAAGCAGTGAGCTATCCACTCTAGTTTATTTCCTGGGGCATCTTTTTGTAGGTCCAAGATGAGGAGGTGGATGCTGGGGTAGAGAATGGGTAGCTTTTTGTCTTGATTGACAGGCTTGAATTTCATCAGCCTTTGTTTGCTGTGCATGTTCTTTCTCATGATGCAGTTGATTGTAATCTTATATATGCCCAATCATGCATAGGCATGATTTTAGGTAATTTTCCCTAAAAGTTCACTCAGGGGACACAGTTTACCTCACTGTGCATGCACCCAAAAAACCAGTCTAGGCTGGTTTCCCACTGCCTCTAGTTCCAAGTATGCTCTTGAATGCATTTGATCACAAAAGGGGAGTTATTAAGGTTTTTGTGGAGCTCTAAATTTTCTTTATATCCCCATAAGATTATCAGTGCCCCCAACCAGCAGGAAGTAGCCTGGAAAACTACTCTCACATTCCCCCCCCAAAAAATGGACTATGCATGTTATTGTTTTATTAAAAAAAAAAAAAAGAGGGGGAAATGGTGCAGGAAAATTCTGTATTCTGTCAATTATGTTTTAAATAAACACTGATTGGCCAGTAGCCAGGCAGGAAGTATAGGCAAGACAACCAGACAGGAAGTAGAGGTGGGGCGATGAGAAAAGGAATATTCTGGGAAGAATGAAGCTTTTCCCCCAGTCCTGCCCAGATACAGAAAAAGGAAGATGTAACCTACCCCACTGAAAAAGGTACTGAGCCATGTGGCTAATATAGATAAGAATGGTGGGCTAATATAAGTTATAAGGTTAATAAAAAGCCTGTGCTAATGGGCCAATCAGTTTATAACTTATTTAGACCTCTGTGTGGTTTTCTTTGGGGCTTACCAGCTGTGGGAACTGGGCAGGACAGAAACCCCAACAAGCAGGCCCTCATGTTACAGCCCCTCCCTGCTGGATTATGCAGAAGGCGTGGCAAGGGTAGGCATTGGACTAATGAATGTAGAACAACAAGGGACCATCGAGGTAACCCTTTGCCAAGTTCAAGAAACTCCTTGGGAGTCCTCTTACAGGCCTTCATTCCAAGTTCAGTTGTTTCACATCACCATGGAGGAAACTCCTTCCAGAGCAACTGAAGAACCCAGTGCCTATTATAAGAAACCATACTGCTCTGGAAGATAGAATACCCACAGAAGATAAACAAAATTTCAGAAGACACCATAAATCAAAATTGACAAAGATTAGATTTGAACAAGAGAGACCTCTTGATTAGAAGAGATGATAGTTCATCAAATAGCATGGCTGTTCAATCTCAACTAACTTTAAAACTAACAAATGTTTTTCATTTGATCAAATATAGCTTACCAAAAGGGAAACTCCCCAAAGTTAGGGTTGAAGGGAGTTTTGTTTTTGTCTTTTCAGGAAAATAAAAACAAGCATCTTGAGGAATTTAAAGACCCTTGGACAAATAAGCATCCAAAGAAGAAGGGAGAACTACCTGGAAAAAAATACCAAGAAAAAGAACAATCTGACCTTATGTGCTCTCTGAAGTCTCCAAAAAGATAATAGAATCCCACAATGATGAATCCACCTGGACTATGGTAACAACACTAAATTGAAAAATACCACCCAAAAATTGGCTTTGGACTATGAAGTGCTCAGGACCATTTTGAGGTGGCTAGTAGAGATGATCCAGTCTCACAGACTACTCTAGCCAGGACTAGACAAGCACTATACTTCCCCATGACACAGAGATTGGACAAGAAATTATACAGCTACCTTTCCCAGGACTTGACAATTAACCTACATTTTTCTTTACAGGATCCCTTAAAGATGTCCTCCCCCCAGAGAGCAGGAAGTAACTTTAAGAACATGACACCCACATTCCCAAGAGGTGGGGTGGATGGTTTTTGGTCATTTGGTGGTTTATGGATATTTGTCATCATTTAGGGTGGTCGATTACAAGTTAATTGGTAATAGGAAAAAAGATGAACAAAGTAGGTTAGATTCAGGGTTCTTGTTTTGAAATGAAAAGGGAATATAGAAATGGTAGGATAGGGGCTGGAGAAATGGGTCAGAGGTTAAGAACACTAGATGATCTTCCAGAGGTCCTGAGTTCAAATCCCAGCAACCACGTGGTGGCTCACAGACATTTATAATGAGGTCTATTGTCCTCTTCTGTCCTGCAGGCATACATGCAGTCAGAACACTTCATACATAAAATATAAATAAACCTTCAAAAAAGACATGATAGGATAAAATGGTATATTATTAAATATACTCTGAAAAGAAAAAGATGGATATAGAAATAGGATAAAAAGGTAGATTATGAATCTACTTTTAAACCAAAAAAGCAACTACTAGTTTTGAATATTTTACATTGGTATGGATTTTTGTATATTGATACAAATTTAAGGTTATTTTTATTAGATTATACTGTGCATATATTTCTAATCTTGTTCAAGATATTGTACCTATACAGCTCACTTAACAATGTAATGCAAATTTCTAGTCCTTGAAAGTTATTATGACCAACTGTAATGCCCAATGTTTGCACTATGGGATAGAGTTTCATGAGCCTGGAGATTGACACACACAGACAGAGAGACAGAGACATGGGTCATTCTTGAATTCCCCAAGAATGTCCCCTTTACTGTGTTCAGGGGCAGCTTATATAGTACTCTGGCCACACCCCAGCTCTCAAGATCTTTCAGCTGCAGACTCATTAGGAACTACTCCCCTGCCTTCAGGGGGTCTCATGCTCAGAGCAGCTGCAGGCTGCTCAGAGCAGAGGAAAACAAGTTGTTTTGCTCAGAGAAGCTGCAAGCATAACAAGTTGCTTACAGGAAATTCAGGGTCTGGGGATCCACAGTCCCCAACAACCAACTATTTAGGATGATAAAGAATGTGGGTTAGTAGTTAGTCACCTATTACAATCAAACTTGTAGTGATGTAAGGTATGTTTTCAAGGTCAAACAGAGACATTTTAGGTAGTCATCTTCAAATACTTCAAAGATCTACAGAATATGACATTTTTTTTTCAGCAGTTTTTGTGGTTTTATTTAAACACAAATAAAACGTGCACGCAAGCCATCTACTCATTCTCTTCGCTGCGCAGCCTGGCGTTGGGATTGGTGACTCTGATGGCCAGCTGCGCTGCTCTTTCCACGATGGCTTTTCGGTTCTTGGAGAAACAATGTGAGCAATCTCGGCACAGTAAGACTTGTGCAAATCAGCAGCTCCTCCAGCTCCTTGACGTTGTGGACCAGAAACTTCCGGAAGCCGCTAGGCAGCATGTGCTTGGTTTTCTTGTTGCTCCCATAACCAATGTCAGGATCTGGCCCTTGAATCTTCTCCGCACCCTGTTATCAATACCTCTGGGTTTTCACCAGTTTCGCTTAATCTTGACATATCGGTCTGACTGGTGCCGGATGAACTTCTTGGTCCTCTTTTTGACGATCTTGGGCTTCACCAGAGGCCGGAGGGCAGCCATGATGCCGCAAAGGAGATGGCAGCCACCTCGCAGGTAGCGCCGAGGAAGAAGGAAGCCAGAATATGACATTTAAGATGTCTTAATAACATAGGTTCTTTTTTTTTTTTTAATGACAACGAGACATGTCTGCTCCTGGCAGGAAGGATGATGGGCATTGGAGGAACTCCATATGGAGTTTAATTTCTTAGTAGTAAAAGTTAGGCACGTGGCAAGAAAGTGTCCTCGCTTGACTGCTGACAGAATACTGTCCAAATTGGACAACTAGGACACAAAAGAAAGGACTGCTGAAATATGTGAAGAAAAAGTAGGACAGTCCTTCAAAAATCCTGCTCCATAGAAAAGTCTGTCAATATTCTAGGCCTGTAGGCTGAAAATGGGGGTTCCAATGTTACAGAGGAACCTTGGGTGACTCTTCAGGTAGGCAGCTGTTTCTGTCATTTCTCACATCTTTTTGAAAGTCACTTGCTCACACTTCCTGCTTACTCAGTTCTCATTTCTTTCTCAGGTAGTTGAAGATGAGATAGTTATAATTATAGTTTTCCTTGTTTATCAGACTCAGAAAAGAAATAAATAGGTGTAAAGTGTATAAGGTTCAGACATCAAAAGACAGTTTTGGATCGTAATGCAAGTTAAGATAGAAAGTGAATTAAGTATAAGACTTTCGACTCACCAAGATAGGATAGATAATGGAGTATTTTCTCTGAATTTATCAAATGCAAATAGACTAGATATTGCTGATGTATTATTACCTATTATTTTACTTATTGTATATCATTATTATTGTACTTATTGTATATAGTTTTTCTTATATTAGCTATAACATTTTTAATTTTAGGCAAAACAGGTGGCAATGTGGTGATATTTTGTTTGTGCTTTAACAAATAAAGTTTGCCTGACAGAGTGTGGAGCTAGCTATTAATTAACCATAGAGGTCAAGCAGGGAAGGCACACATTTTTACTCCTAACACTTGGGAGAGAGAGGTAGACAGGTGTGAATTCAAGGCCACCCTGGGCTATGCAAGATTGGTCCAGTCTAAAAGAAAAACAGAACCAGGTGGTGGTGGCGGCTCACACCTTTAATCACAGTACTTGGGAGTCACACACCTTTAATCCCAACATAAAGGTGGAAGAGACAGAAAGGGATATGACTGAGCGGAGAGAGGAATAGAAGGCAAGAAGAGACAGGAGCACGTGTCATTCAGTCTAAGCATTCAGTCTGAGAATTCATAATGACAGGATCTTGCCCGCTTAGGTCTGAAGATTCAGTAAAGGTAAAACGTCTCTCTAGTGACTGCCTCCTTTTCTTCTCTGATCTTCCAGCATTCACCCTGATATCTGACTCCAGGTTTTTTTTTAAATATTTATTTATTTATTATGTATACAATATTCTGTGTGCATGCCCGAAGACCAGAAGAGGGCGCCAGACCTCTTTACAGATGGCTGTGAGCCACCATGTGGTTGCTGGGAATTGAACTCAGGCAACACTCTTAACCACTGAGCCATCTCTCCAGCCCTGACTCCAGGTTTTTATTATTAAGACCGATTAGAATTCATGCCACACATCTTCTTAAAGTGTCAATTACAATTCTTGTTTCTGCATCTGATCATGTGACCCTAGCTGATATTTATAGCTACCTTCCTCTACTACTTATTCTGTAATTTCTCCACCCTCAGCAAGCACCTCAACCGGTCCCAGGTCTTTTCCTGCAAAAGTGACTCATATCCTCAACCCTAGAGTGTCATGGCCCTTTGTCATCCTTCCTGGTATAGGCTATTGTAATTTTCCATTGGTTTTAACCACAGGACATGGTAACATCCTAAAGGATCTTCTGTGCTATTGACATAATCTTCTTTACCTCCATGGTGAAGAGGCAATCCAATTCCCCCCTGGTAGTCTGGATTAATCACCCCTCCTAATGCTGTTATTCCTTTCTTAGCCTGTTGGCTTAAGGCTATCATGAGCCCAAAGTATCCAAGTTTCTAAGTTTCCAGATCATGGGAATGTTTGCTGTGTCTCCAGGCAGGATCACTCACTACTCTGGAACCAGAACTTCTAGGTCAGTAGAACTTAAGGTTAGGGGAACAGGACGTGAAAATTTCCCTAGAGAGTTAGTAGGGGTAATAGTGAGTGGAACTATTCCCATATCTAGCCCTTGACTCTTAACTCTTGATGCTGGCTATAAGAGAAAACTGTACCTTACAACGGATACTAATTCAAAGCATGTACTTTGAACTCCTGGAGAACCCTGCCCTCACACTCCAGGATACTGCCACCTAATTGCCATGTAATTGTATCTTCAAAAAGTTTCCCTAATTGGCACTATAACTATGTCTTCAAAGGCCATTCCACCATTCTATCAAGTTGGCTGTTTTAGGATGGTGTGGAACATGGTAAGACCAGTAGATTCCATGAACCCATGAACCCGTTGTCCCACATCCCTGGCTGTGAAGTGAGTTCCATGGTCAGAAGCGATGCTGTGTGGAATACCATTGCTGTGGATAAGACATTTTATAAGTACATGGATGCTGTTCTAGTGGAGGCATTACATGCAGGATTCATAACAATCTATTTCAGTGAGGACAAAGCATCAGTTGACCTTCCCATAAAGGAAGTGGTCCAATGTAGGCAACTGCCTAGCAGGTCACTAGCTGGTCACTTGGGAATGATTCCATATCAGAGGGTGTTTTTGCTGCTGGCAGATGTGACACTCAGCAGTGGTGGTAGCCGGACCAGCCTTGGAGAGAGGAAGTTCTTATTGTTGAACTTATGCACAACCTCCATCTCTCCCACTTTGTTCCTGGGCCCAGTAGGGTGAGAAAGGCATGACTTCTGTGATCAGTAGTGGACTCCAGGAACTGAGGGAGACAGATATTGAGCAGGCCACTCCAGGGAAGCACTTATCAGACATAGGAGATGAGGAGAGATGAGTGATTAGAGCAGGTGGAAGAGAAGTTGAAGAGATGGATTCTAAAATTTGAAGTAAAAAATGGTAGGTGGCAAAAGTCATCAGAAACAAATGATCCATATAAGTGATCCAGTCAAATCGACAGCTTTGTTCAGTTAGAACAAGCTGAGCCCCTGGGAAAGAGGTTCATTGTGTCCCTACTGAGTTCTGGCACCAGAGGTATTCCAGGGGCCATGGTAAAGAAATTGCCGACATGACTGCTCCATATATCGATAAGGTTTTTATTGTAGGTGTGAAAGAACAGCCAGAGGCATCTGGAAGAATCCAAAGAAGAGAAGGAAGCAGACTGAATATGGCCAAAAGACTGGACATGGCCTGGGCTCTCTGTGAGAGAAGGAAGAACAGCGGGGAATGGAGAACAGAGAAAGCATAGTGAGGTGGGGTGGTGGGGCGGGGTAGGGCAGAAGGACACCTTGCCATTATAAAGAAAACAAATGGGTATTTGGGAGAAGGGAAGCCAAGGGAGGTGAGAAGAGGTAGGATGCTAGTGTGGACTTTGAAATATTTAACAGGTACTTGTGGATACAGAGAGAGCCTGGAGGCCAGCATGGGCTTTGATATGCAACTACAGGTATAGGCATATTCCAGTCTGCCAGAGGTAAGGCAGATGGGAACCAGTTTTTATTTAATTGCCAGAAGTCCTCTTATAGTCCAAATATTTCTGGATATTTGGACAGATTTTTTTTTGGAGGTTAGGGGATTGTACAATGACAGTAGCAGCTGGGGAAAGTCTGTCCACAGAGCCAGTCATCCTATCTGCTTGATTACAGAACTCCCTTTACCTGGCTACTTTTTGATGAATGTTTACATGGGACACAATTATTTGGGCATGGTGGCATATGTCTTTAATCCAAGCACTTATGTGTAGTATGAATAATAAAAACCCAGAAAATCAGAAAAGCAACGCAGCCAACCACTAGAGAGCTCTTACCTCTATGAAATCTTCAGCCTGAAAAGAGAGCGAGTTCCTGTCTCATCCTGCCTTATATTCTTCTCTAGTGTTGGGATTAAAGGTGTGCACCACCATTGTCCAGCCTCTATGATTGACTAGTGTGGCTGCTGGGATTAAAGGTGTGTGCACCACCACTGCCTGGCCTGCATGGCTGACTAGTGTGGTTAATTTTACACTCTGATCTTCAGGCAAGCTTTATTTATTAAAACACAAATAAAATATCACTATACTTAGGAAGCAGAGGCTGGTGGATCTTTAAATTTGAGACCAGCCCAGTCTATAGAATGAGTGCCAGGACAGCCAGAGAGACACAGAGAAATCCTGTCAAAAAAAATCCACAGGACACAATTAGCTTCACATACTTTGCCCTCCCCCCAAATTTCTTCCCCAGATGTCTTTCTCATCAGTTTTTCAGTCATATTCTTTCCACATCCCTGAGCATCTAAGCAATCCATTGGCTGCAGCCCATGAATCAGTAACCATGGTACATCTGGCCATTTCTCCTTCCAAGCAAAATGTATGTGTACCGTCCAGAGTTCTGCCCACTGTGAAGATTTCCCTTCAACAGTGTCCTAGAATGGGATTGTGACGCTCCCGCTCTCCATTTGTGGATGGTGTCTTCACAGCATGCAGAGCTATCAGTAAACCAGGCCCTCGTCTTTTCTTCCTAGTCAACTGCTGTGGGAACTCCTTCAGCCAATAGCCTCTGAGATACTGGCCCACTTTTGCCATGTTGACAAGAGAGACAATTGATCCTGGCAGCACCAATCTATTCCCAAGAGAATGTTGGGCACTGAAGACACTCCACTTGGAGCTTGTTTTCTTCTAGGCAAAACTGGCCTTTGGGCAAAGAACTGCCCCTGCCTCAACCACTGACAAAATGCACAGTGTCCAGACTGGACAAGCAGGATACAAGCAAAAAGACTGCCAGACCTTGCCAAGACTGCCACTGAAAATGGTCTGTCAGTTACTCTAGATCTTAGCTAAAGTTGGTTGCTCCTGTTGCAAGGAGGGGGCCGCTTGTTCTTCTGGGCCACCTGGCTAGCTTACACCCAAAATAATCACACAGAAACTGTATTAATTAAATCACTGCTTGGCCCATTAGCTCTAACTTCTTATTGGCTTTCTCTTACATATTAATTTAACCCATTTCTATTAATCTGCATATTGCCACGTGGCAGTGGCTTACTGGCAAAGATTCATTCTGACTCTGGCAGCAGATCCATGGAGTTCCCTCACTCCACTCTTCTTTCTCCCCGCACTTCTGTCTTCCCCGCCCACCTAAGCTCTGCCCTATCAACAGGCCAAGGCAGTTTCTTTATTCATTAATGGTAATTACAGCACACAGAGGGGACTCCCACATCATACCCCAATGCTGCAAATGAGACTTTGGGTGATTGCCCAGGTAGCCGGTTGTCTCTATCATTTCTTACACCTTTTAGAAGTTGCTTTATTGTACTTCCTGTTTACTCAAGTAGTATTATTTCTCTTCTAAGGTCTTTGATGGGTTGAAGACTTAGCCAAGCCATTTTTAATATAAGACTTAAGTTCCTTAGGATAGAATAACTATTGAAACATTTAGCATACATCTCTTGTTTGATATTGTTCATGCTGGTTGTAATTCTAATTTTTATGTATGTTTTTGCCTCTTCTTTTGCCTGGACAATACTTGATATTTGTTCTTATTGTATATACTTTTGTATATATAAAATAATAATACATTATATAATAATAAATAATAATTCTCTTATTTAGACAAGAGGGGAGGTGCTGTGGGAACTCCTTCAGCCAATAGCTTTTAAGATGCTGGCCCACTTTGGGCATGGTCTCACACGCCCAAAATAAATTCAGAGGAAAAGCACGCACGGCCCTCTTGGCTGCTGGATTCAGTTCCCATTCCCAGCGCAAGGGAACGGCAGATGGCTACTCTTTCTGTAAGTTTATCCCCATATAATCCTTTGTTACACTGCATTCTGGGATACTGTGGAACTGGTTTGTACACCAACAACAGGCATAACCCCTGAGGCCATAGGTAAGCTTGGGAACAGAAGGCCTTTACCAGGAGTAGAAACCACTGGCATTTGGGCAATTTCCTGATCATGTAACTTGCTTGTGCCTTCAGGACCATCTTGGGCCCAGCCACATCTACACCACTTCGATTTGATATTGGAATGCTGTTGTGTGTAGCATGAATAATAAAAACTCAGAGACAGATAATGGGGTTCAAGCCGAAGATCAGAAAAGAAAAGTAGCCAAACCACTAGCAAGATCTTACCTCTACCAAAGCTCAAGACAAACAAAGGGAGATAAGACAATGCTCTCCACCAACCTCAGACTCAACCTCCCGAGTTCCTGTCTCTTCCCCTTGTATTTCTCTCTCTCAGCCCAGCCATATGGCTCCTGTCTCCACCTCCCTAGTGCTAGAATTAAAAGCAAGTGATCCCAAGTGCCAGGATCACCTTTGTGTGAGCTCTGTTTCCCAAGTCTTGAGATTAAAGGTGTGTGCCACCACTCCCTGGCCTGTATGGCTGACTAGTATGGTTGCTTTGCTCTCTGATCTTCCTCCAGGCAAGCTTTATTTATTAAAATATAAATAATATACCGCTATAATAGCCAGCTCATAATGGGCATGTCTCAGTTTGCATGGTAACTTGGTGGCCCATTGCTTGTTCTGGAACCATTTTGAGTGACTGTGGATCCAGAAAACTGGTTACCCCAAAGTCTGTTTCAAAATGAAAGCAGTTTCGCTCTCTCTCCTCCAGCCCGGCAAGATGCCCAAGGGAAAGAAGGCCAAGGGGAAGAAGGTGGCCCCAGCCCCCGCCGTCGTGAAGAAGCAGGAGGCGAAGAAGGTGGTGAATCCTTTGAGAAGAGGCCTAAGAACTTCGGCATTGGGCAGGACATCCAGCCCAAGAGAGATCTCACGCGCTTCGTCAAATGGCCCCGCTACATTAGGCTGCAGCGGCAGAGGGCCATCCTCTACAAGCGGCTCAAAGTTCCTCCTGCCATTAACCAGTTCACCCAGGCCCTGGACCGGCAAACAGCTACCCAGTTGCTTAAACTTGCCCACAAGTACAGGCCAGAGACCAAGCAGGAGAAGAAGCAGAGGCTGCTGGCCCGTGCTGAGAAGAAAGCTGCCGGCAAAGGGGATGTCCCGACTAAGAGACCACCTGTCCTTCGAGCGGGCGTCAATACAGTCACCACTTTGGTAGAGAACAAGAAGGCTCAGCTGGTGGTGATTGCCCACGACGTAGACCCCATTGAGCTGGTGGTCTTCCTGCCTGCTCTGTGTCGCAAGATGGGGGTCCCCTACTGCATCATCAAGGGAAAGGCCAGGCTGGGGCGTCTGGTCCACAGGAAGACGTGCACCACTGTTGCCTTCACACAGGTTAACTCGGAAGACAAGGGTGCTCTGGCCAAGCTGGTGGAAGCTATTAGGACCAATTACAACGACAGATATGATGAGATCCGCCGCCACTGGGGAGGCAACGTCCTGGGTCCTAAATCTGTGGCTCGAATTGCCAAGCTGGAAAAGGCAAAGGCCAAAGAACTCGCCACTAAACTGGGTTAAATGTACTGCTGAGTTTTCTGTACATAAATATAATTATAAAACTTCAAAATGAAAGCAGTTTCATGAAGTTTTTATAGTTTTACAGAAAAAAAGAAATCAAGGCAAGTTTGAAATACATTGGTGGGTACATCAGAGAGTCTGTTACAACAAGATGGGGAGCTTTTTTTAGGTCTAATATGCTATCTGATGACATTCTCAGCTTTTTTGGTTTGGGTTTTGGATTTTTGTTTCTTTTGAGACAGCATCTCTCTGCATAGTCCTGTCTGTCTTGGAAAACTATGTAGACCACGCTGGTCTTGAACTCATAGATCTGCCTGACCCTGCCTCCAGAGTGCTGGGATTAAAAGTATGTGCTACCATGCCTGGTGACAATTTTAGCTTTGGGGTTAGCGGAAACTAGTAGGCTGCTAAGTCAATAGATTCCAAAGCTTTTGACCTTTTAGTCACCGTATGTTAATTCTGACACAAACTGGGCAAGAAATGGCCGTCCCAGGGGCCAAAGGCAGACCAAGATAAGGTAATTAGCATCTGGACCAGCAACATCCCAACCTTTCCCATGACTGCAGTTTTCAATCAGTCTTGCAGACAGAGATTCTTTGCAGGAATTCTTATTCACACTATGTCTCTCCAACAGCACATGAAAAGATGACTAACCAACCACTACCTCATATCCAGCAAGATGACTACAATCCAAAAGATATTAAATGTCCGGAAACATGTGGAAGAATTGGAACCCTCATACCTTGGTGATATGGATATAAATGGTGCAGCTTTTTTTTTTTTTTTGATAAGTTTAGAACTGCCTCAAATAATTACACATAGCTTCTGTGTGATCAAGCAGTCCACTTCAAGGAGTATTCTACATATACAAGAGAATTAAAAACATGTCTACACAAAATCTTGTCGACATCTCTTCATACTGACTTCACGCCAAGGTAGAGAAAACGTGGCAACAACCCACTGTTCAATTACCTGATAAACGAATAAGCAAGATGTGATATATGCACACCACGCCATTGGCCAAACGTCAATGGCACACAGTTTTGGTCTGTGCTACAAACTGTATGAGCCTTCCAGCTGGGCGTGAAGATGTAGACCTGTAATATATTCAGAAGGCTGAAGCGAGAGGATCAGGGGTTCGAGACCAGCCTAGGCTACAGAAAAACCTATCAAAGGGGAGAGGGGGAGGTAAATATCACATTTGCTTGCAAATGAAAGCTGCATTCTCAAAGCAGACTCCGAACAAAGCCAGAGACATAGATAGCGATTGGGTCTGTAGAGGCCTGTGGTGTTTCAATAAATTGACCGTTTAGCAATTTACAGACTAATGGCTGTTAACAACTGTGGTCTGCGAACAAAGCGGCTGAGAAACCGCTCTTTCTTTCCGAAGCCCAGTCATTGAGCTGCTGATTGGGCTACTGTCAAAGATTATTTGGCTTTCAGAAGCTGTTCATAACTGGCTGGTTTGGAAGCCCCTGAAGAGAGGCTGTCTCTGATTGGCTGGTTTTCACAGACTGTGTTGGTTACCTCTAAACAATGGTTACACGTTCACGGCTTGGGTCCGGGGGCAAATTTTTATTTTCCTTTCATGAATATAAAAAGAAACATTTTTATTTCCCTCTTCTTTTGCTCTTCTTTCCGTTAAACCTGCAGGAGACACCTTAGGGATTGTTAAAATCTTTATGAGCGGAAGGAGTGTTTTTTCAGCCAGCACTGTTTATAACTGATTCAGACGCCCGTTATTGTGGCAGGAAAAAGTCCCGGGTTGTTAAAATTTGCTATGACAAGATGAACTTAGGACACATAGGGCATCTTGACAAGGTCAATATGTGGTGCTGGACGTAATCATTAAATAGGCCTTGTAAATAAAGGACGTGGGCAACCCTCCACTTTATGCAGGAAGGGACGAGGCTCTGTGAGATTTTTCTGGCCCACCGACTGCAGCTGGAAACAATTCTAATGCGGATCTGAACTGCAAGGGGAGGTCTCCTGGGATACTGAGAGCCCTCTGATGCCGGTGCCCTGAACAGGACGCATCACTAAGGGACCGAATATTTCATGGGTGGGTGTGCAACTGTTGAGAAGCAGGCAACTGTAGACAGGTAGCTAGCTGTCCAGGAGACCCAGGGATGAAATGCCAGGTACAGACCTGAAGTACCCCAGCACCGCCGGGGCGAGGGGGGCGGAGCTGACTCGAGTCCCCTCCCCGGGCTGCGGTCCCCCACCGAATCCCCACGACGCTGTGAGACCTTAGGGTCGGGCGGTGTGTTGTCCTGGAACCGGGGCGCCCCGAATCGGTCCGGACCAGAAGCCGCACGGTCTAGCGCCCGGCCCCGAGCTCTCTGACGCCCCCGCTGCGCGCGCTCCCGCCCCGCCCCCACGTGCCCGCGCGCGCCTGCCCCGCCCCCTCGGCGCGCCCTCGCTCCGCCCTGCCGCTGGCCCGCTGCGGTGCCCGGCCCCAGCGACCCTCCGCGGCCCCGTGGTCCTCCACCTCCAGCCTCCATGGACTCGTTCGCCACACAGCAGCCGGGGCTGCCCCGCGCGCGCTTCGCTGGCACCTCTGGCCGTGGGGCGGCCTTCGTCAGGTACGCCGGGGTCGAGGCCGCCAAAGGGTGGCCCGGGATGCGCGGTGGGGCGGCTACGCCTCGGGCGGCAGGGCGTGGTCTGATATGGCTTCCTTGCGGAGGATTGTTTGAAACGGCTCCCCGAAGAACGTTTGCCTGGGGACGCCGTCCTTCCGGGGGGACAGTGCTGTGGGTGAAGCTCGACAACCCACCGCGGTTCCCGGGAAGACCCTATTGTGACATCCCCTTCCCACGGACTGGTTTCCACACAGACAACCCACCGCTAGAGGCCCTGTCTTCAACGCGAGTGGCTCCCCTAGAAACCGCACGAACCCCTGCGCTCCTAGGTGTCCAGAGCCTTTGCCCCAGACCGTAGCTCGGTTTAGTGTTTCTGGCCCCCTACATGCACATCGGCAGGCCTCCCCTCACGTTTCCCTGGCCCTTGCACCCAGTTCTCCCTCCTCCCGCCCCCCCCCGCCCGTTGCCGGGATGTGAAGGTCATTGGGGGCGTAAGGGGGCGACCTGGATGGATAGGGAGAGAGGGCCCGAGATCCCAAAAAGAGCTGACAGCAGGTCCCTGTTAGAATCCAGGAGTGCCCCACGAGTGTCGGTGCACGGGGAGGGGAATAGATAATTAGGGAGGGCCGTCCTACCCTTTTCTGTAAGGAAGGTCTGTTTCCGATTTGTGCTCTCTGTCTTTGGGGCTGACCTTGATAGTCTGGGCATTGTTTGTGACCAAGCTGGTTGGAGTGATGGAGATGTTGCAGAAGGATCCTATAAAAAAGGGAAGGGAGAGTCTCTGAGGTTTGAGCACTGCTAACCTGTCATTAAACCAGAAGAGGCTTTTTTGTTTGCTTACTTGCAGCCATTCGGCAAAGCAAATATGTTATTGTTCCTTTGAAAGGGGGCTGTCAACTAATACATTAGAATGGCTTTTCCTGTATTCTGTTTTTTTTTTTTTTTTTTTTTAATTGAGGCAGGCCCTAACTCTGTAGACCAGGCTGGCTTTGAACTCAAAGAGACTCACCTGCCTCTGCTTCCTGAATGCTGGCATCAAAGGCTGTGCCACCATGCCTGGACTGCTTTTTCTATGCTCTTGTTTGGGTATTTATGTGTGTATGTGTGAATGTATGAGCCTCCAGTGTTGAGGGGCAAATTCCAGGACATTGCATGTATCACATTCAGCCTTGTTTTCTGTAGAGTTTTGTTGGGTTTTATTTTTATTTATTTTTACCTAGGGGGTGTTGTTTGTTTTAGTTGGATCAAATCTGTGAAGAGTCAAAAACTATTTTTATTTATCTTTGAGACAGAGTCTTGAATTCAGACCCACCTGCTTCTCGGTGCTGGAGTGATGGACATGAGCCACCTTGCCTGGCTTCTTTCTGGATTTTTAAATTAAATGTATTTAATTATTCTGTGTCTGTCTGCCTGCCCGTGTGCACGCCACAGTGAGAGTATGAAAGTTAGAGGACTCCTTGCCTGGAATCTTCCCTCCTCTCTCTCCTATGCGGGTCACCAGGATTGGACTCGGTCAGGCTTGGCAGCAAGTGCCTTTACCTAAGGAGCCATTCTGCCAGCCCCCAAACTAATTCTCCTCTTTCATTTCCCAGGATTCCTTTACACGTTCTGGCAGTGTGTTTACTGGATGACTAAGATGTGGAAGAAGAACGACGTGATTAGATAGTAATGAAACAATGTGTTTAGGAGTCCTGCTCTGCTTCCACTCTGACACTGTGTGCATTCCTCTGCCCCTCAGGAAGTCTTTCTGCACTTTACAGTGTGTAGTGGTTAGCCGCTTGTGGAAACGGCCTCCAGTCTCTCTCAGTGCTTCTGCCCGAGAGTACCACTGTTGGAACGTATTTGAACGGTGTACGAATATTGAACAGGATGCTTCAGAACTTGGAGCAGCCACCCGATAATCTAGGCTTTCTGCAGGAGTGGGTGCCTGTCTGCGAGTGTTCACGCGCCACAGTTGTCCGTGCCACAGTTGTTTGGTGTGGTGCTGGAGATGAAACTTGGGGTCTTGTGCTCTCCCTCTGAACTGTATCCCCATGACAAGCTCAGTAATCTTTACTTGAATTTTAAAAATAGTTGCACTTTAAAATACTTCAGTTTGGATTCAAGTGTGAATGTACCGTGTTTGTATGTGGGAATGTGCAGATGAGTGCAGCTTCCCGGTGAGTCCAGAAAGGCGCTGGATCCCCTGGATCTGGAGGTACAGGCAGTTGTAAGATGTCTGACACGGGTGCTGAGACCTCATCTCAGCCCCTCTACAAGAACAGTAGATGCTCTTAACTGCTGGGCCACCTCTCCAGCTTCACACTTTTATTTGCTTAACAAAAGTTCTGTGTCTGTGTCACAGAGCACCTGTGGTGGCCGGACAACTTTGGGGAGTTGAATCTCTCCACCGAGCTGGTCTCGGATCCGGTTTGTGTTAGCATTCTCGGTGGCAAACGCCTTTACCCACCGAGTTCTTTTGCTGGCTTTTCATTTGAATATTTTGAGACTTGAGAGTGGAAAAGCAAAAAAATCTATTTCTAGAATAAATGCGACCTACCTGCTTGCTTCTCTTTTTTTTCTGAGACAGGGTCTTCACTGGCTAGCTTAGAACTTGCTGTGTTGACTGAGCTAGCCTTGCACTTGTGGTAATTTCCCTGCCTGTCTCCACAGAGTGCTGGGAGTATGTACCACACCTGGCCTATTTACTTTCTTTTTAATTTTTTTATTATTTATTAGTAGTGGCTTTGTGGGGGGCAGGCACGTTGGTCCCATGGCACATGTATGGAGGTCAAGAGGGTGATTTCTTCTCCATACACAGTGGATCTGGAGATTGAACTCAAGTCCTCAGTCCTGCACAGGAAGCACTTTTCCTTACTGAGTCTGCTCTGGCTCCTTAGTTTCTTTTTTCTCTTTTTCTTAGTTTCCCTTTGGTTTTTTGAGACAGATTCTCAATAAGTAACCTTGGATGGCCTAGAACTCACTATGTAGACAAGGCTGCCTCTACCTCCCCAGTGCTGGGAGCTCTTTACTGTCTTGAAGATAGTATTTTTACGTTAAGATCTATAGAGAGCTGGGAGTATCCAGTGCCCTCTTCTGACTTCTTCAGGCACTGGCACACGGGCAGCATACACTCACACAGACGAACATACAGACATCCGTACATATTTTAAAATGAAGACATATATGTTGGATGACTTTATTAGTCGTGTCTAAACCCTGAATTTTGCATAAAATGGTTTGACTAAAACTTGGCTTTAGACCGTGCAAGGTTTAACAGCAAAGGAATTTTGGTAAAAGGTCCCCTCATTTCTCCACCTCCCTGTAGTTGAGCATGCCTTTCTTACTATCCAGGTCTTGCCTTATTTTCCCTAGTGGTTTTGAATTAAGTCTCATTCTGCAGTTCAGGCTGGCTTTGAACTTGGTTGATCCTCCTGCCCCAGCCTCCCAAGTGCTGAGATTTCAGACCTTTGGCAGTATTTCTGGCTTTCCCCTCACGTTGCCATTTGAAGGTTCATGTCAGGTTTCAGCCCAGCACTTTGTTGTCAGCTACATTTGGTTTCTTTCTTGGAGTTTGGTTTCTTTGTTGCTCTCTCTTTCTCCAGTGATGAAAGAGGCAGGCTTAACTAGTGAAGTTACATTCCTGGAGACTGTAGATAGTGCAAGTGCATGGAGTAAGGGAGTCCATTCTCACGGATAAAGAATGGAGATCAGAAGTGAAAGCACTGTCCTCAGAATTAGAGACTCCTTTCTCAGGTTCTGATTGTCATCTATTGGGTAATTTCGGTTTCTGTCTCCCAAGCATGTAGAAGTAGAGTCACTTTCCCTTGTGAGTTGCTCTTGGCTCTTGGTTCATAAAATGTGCATAAGAATCACACTGTAGTCCTGTTCAGTAAAAGCTTCGGCAGTGTGACTTGTCACTCTTGTTCCTCCTGCTGTGGTGGCTGTTACTGCACCACATGGTTGCCCCTCCATCACTCTAGAACCTAGAGTGAACAAGAGAAAGAAGTTAAATGTCTCTGGGGGTTTTGAAGTAAAAAAAAAAAATATTTTTTAAAATTTTTATTTGTATTTTTTTAAAATTTCATTTTATGTGTTACTGTTTTGCCTGTGTGTATGTCCATGCGCCATGTGCATGCTTGGTGCCTGCAGAGGTCAAAAAAGGTCATGGGATCTCCTGAAACTTGAGTTACAGATGGTTGTGAACCACCATGTTGGTGCTGAGAATCAAACCGAAGTCCTGCAAGAGTATCAAGTGTTGTTTACTGCTGCGCCATCTCTCCAGCCTGAATAAAAAGTTTTTTTGCTCTCCAGTGGTTGATATACTCCTTTAATTCCAGCATTTGGGAGGCAGAGGCAGATGCCTGTGAGTTTGGGACTAGCCTGGTCTACATATCTTTTTCAGACCAGCGAGGGCTGAATAATGAGACCTTCTCTCAAATAAAAATAAAATTGTGGTGGGTGGTTTTTTTATTTTTGAGACAGGGTTTTTCCTGTTTAACCGTCCTGGCTGTCCCTGGAACTTACTTTGTGGACCAGGCTGGCCTTGAACTCACAGAGATCCACCTGCCTCTGCCTCTCCAGTACTGGGATCAAAGACATGAGCCACCATTGCCTGTCTTCAAAAATTTTTAAAGAAATTTGTGCCGGGCGGTGGTGGCGCACGCCTTTAATCCCAGCACTCGGGAGGCAGAGGCAGGCTGATCTCTGTGAGTTCGAGGCCAGCCTGGTCTACAAGAGCTAGTTCTAGGACAGGAACCAAAAGCTACGGAGAAACTGTCTCGAAAATCCAAAAAAAAAAAAGAAAGAAATTTGTGTGTGTGTACGCACGTGCGCTTACACAAAACATGTGCCACAGGGTCTGAGACCAGCTTATCTGGAGTAGGTTCTCCTGCTATGTAGATCCTTAAGTCTCTGGGATTAAAATCAGATCGATGAGTCTTAGCAGCAAACACTTTTACCTACTGAATCATCATCTCTCTGGCCCTAGGATTTTTCCTTAACCAAAGTATAAATAACCTAACTTATCTGAACTAATACTAGGGAATCAATGGAAATCTTTCTGAAATATACTGCCCTACCTACTACAAAGTATTTTCCTGCAGAAGAGTCTCTTTCAGGAATTCCAGAAGTTCTTTGGTTGTATATCCAGTTCAAGGTCATTCTATGTTACCTCAGACCCTGGCTGAGGTAACAAGTAACAACAAAAACCCTCCAAAAATCCCCAAACAGCTGCTTGTAATACTGGCTAGGAAGGCTCAGTGTGGTTTTAGGAGAAGCACAAAGATCTGCTTGTTAAGATTTGTAGCTTCATTTCAGCCCAGAGGTAATGGCCTCACTGTTTGCCTTTGCGCTTAGGTCTGGGGTAACAGTGCGCTTGCTGTGCGCCTTCAGTTCTGTGACATCCCTATAGCACAGTAACGTGGCAGTGTCCCCCAACTTCGGCGCTCCATGCTACGTAACTTAAACTCTTGGTTTTGCTCTGAAATTTATTTTCAAAGGGTCTGGAGAGGTAGCTCAGCTGTAAAGGTGCTTGCCACCAAGCCTGAGGACACATGGTAGACAGAGGAACCCAGTTCCACACCTGTGTGTACGTATGCCGTGAGATATGTGTGCCAACACATACAATGTATAACCCAGACAAGTAAGTGAATACATCAATAGGAAAAAATTAAAAAGAATAAGGCATTATAGTTTGGGTACTTAAAACTGGCACCTTTTATTTAAAGCCTAGTTTGAAGAATTTTTGAGACAGAGTATCAATGTGTCAATCCTTGGCTGACCAGGAACTTGCTCTGCAGACTAGGCTGGCTTCAAACTCAGAGAGATCCGTTTACCTCCGCCTCCAGGGTGTTGGAATTGAAGGTGTGTGCCACCACACCTGGTTTTATTTAACATATTAACATTTTAAATTGTTTATTTACTCCATGTGTGTACATGTTGATGCCTATGGTATGGCAGTCAGAATTACTTGAAGGAGTAGGTTCTCTCCTCTCCCACCACGTGAGGCCTGGGACTCTAACTCAGGTTGTCAGACCTGGTGGCACGTACCTTTGCCCACTGAGCCATCTCATTGGGCCCTTACCATGCCTTTTACAAACTTCAGTTTTGAAATAATTTTAGACTTGTAGATGAATTTTTTAGTATAAAATATTATATTTCTTTATTTTTTTAAAAAATATTCATATCCAGCAATTAAAGAAATAA
>NW_026067902.1:8641198-8663116 GCF_014885135.2 Alexandromys fortis
AAAAAAAAAAAAAAAAAAAAAAAAAAAAAAAAAAGAAAAGAAAAAAAAAAAAACACAAGACATCATGATAGAAAACCTCAATTCATTTCAGGGTAAAACTATAAAACTAATATTTTTTTTTATTTTAAAGATTAGTGACTGAAAAAAGTAAAAATGTAACAAAAAATTTTAATATTAAAATAATAAAAACATATTAAACAACTCTTGGGCCAAAGGGTGAACACAAAGGGCTGCAATTTTTTTGAAAATGAGGACAGCAATATTAGGGTACAAAAGAATTTGTGGCATATGTCCAAACCAATTGTGAAGAGAAGTCCAATAATATTGAACACCCTTGGCAATAAAAATGAGTGGAAAATAGAATAGACTGTCTCTCAAAACCTCTAGGAAAAGAATGTGACAAAGTAAGTGAGGAAAAGAATTAATGGCAAGCCTTAAAAATGGAGCCATAGATACAGAATTGTAGATGAATTGTAATACAGAACGATGGTGCATTTATTACAACGAAGGCGTCAGTGTTGGTGCAACACTTTAATTAGTAAACTTTTGTTTACCTGGAGTTTAGTCCTCCCAACGTTATTTCCCCAAATGAACTCTCTATTCTGAGATCTAACCTAGGCTTCCACGTTTGTTTGACTTTGACATCCTTATAACAGTCAGCGATGCGAGGGAGGATAATTGTGGGTGCTTCCTGAGTGAATATTGTGGCGCTGATTTTACAAAGAGCAGGAAGTGAGAGAGTGTTCACAGTCAGCCAGAGGGAAGGAGCAGCACGGAAAATATTGGTACAGTGAGCAGACCTCTGGATGGCATTTTCTGTTTGTGATGACTTGTTTTCTGAAATTCTTGAATTTAGTGTCCTTTAGTTGTTGTTTTATATTGGTTTGGTTTTTCAAGACTAGAGTTTCTCTCTGTAGCCCTGGCTGTCCTGGAACTCACTCTGTAGACCAGGCTGGCTAAGATCCATCTGCCCCTGTCTCCCAAGTGCTGGGATTAAAGGTGTGAGCCACCACTGCCTGGCTGAATTTACCATCTTATTAATACAAATTCATGAAATTTGTATAGGCATAAGTTTCAACTGAACATTAGCTTTTAACCGTTTTAAATCAGGTGGTCTGTAAGGAATTACATCCAGTAGTTAGTAAGAGATTCTTAGCAAACGTGAGTTGCGTATTTATTCTCTGTTGCAGAAGATATTCTCCAGAGGAGACAGGCCTCTTCTGGTGTAAAGCTATCAAGGAGCCAGGCTGCTTCTGTGCTTTATTTGGTGACATTAGCAGGTAGTTTTCATGGTAAGAGGAGGAGAGTAGTCCTCTTAGTTGAGTCAGTGCCCCTACAAGAGATGCTTCTACACAGCTTCTGAACTTGCCTCCTTAGTCAGATAGCCCTAGAAGCAGAGGAATCTGGCCTATTGCTAACCTAAGTAAAATGTGTATATTATTAAAGAAAGGGAAAATGAGTATGGTTGTACCCCAGCGATAGAACTGTCTAGAATGAGGATGATACCATACCGGAGTGTTTGGGCTGTGTGGAGGTGGGTGTTTTAGTCAGTGTTCTGTTGTGTGAAGAGACACCATTACCACAGCAATCCTTATAAAAAAAAAAAAACATTTAATTGGGTCTGGCTTACAGGTCAGAGTCCAGTCATCATGGCAGGAAGCATGCTGGCACACAGGCATACATGTTGCTGGAGAGGTAGCTTAGAGGTCTACATCTGTATCCTCAGGCAGCAGGAAGAGTAAGGACACTGGGCCAGACTTGAGCATTTGAAACCCCAAAGCCCACCCCGGTGACACACTTCCTCTAACAAGGACACACCTGCTCCAACAAAGAGTGCCACTCCCTAAGCATTTAAATATATGAACCTATGGGGGCCATTCTTGTTCAAACCACCACGTGATAGTAGATGTTCTTCAGTCATACCGCATGTGTGTCAGTGTGAGTCATTTTATGGCTAGTGGTTAACCTCTTTTGGTCATGACAGTAGCAACATTTGTCTTACCTGTCACCAGTGTAGGCCATCAGTGGAAATGGTATTTATTGCCTTGCCACATGTCTGCCTCTGCCTTTCTTCAAGTTTCTTAATTTTTTTTTTATTGAGAATAAGAAAAAAAAGGTTTCCGCCTCCTCCCAGCCTCCCATTTCCCTCCCCCTCCCCCCAAGTTTCTTAATTTTGACAAGGGAAGTTGCTTTACTCTAAAGACCAGGCCTCGTCAGCTGTCTCAGTCCTGTAGTGAGCTCGTTCTGATTTAGACCTGAAGTCTAGGTTAATACAGATATGGTGGCCTTTGTTATTCTCACTGTGATTCCCTCTAGCATTGCAATATGAAGAATTCTAAAGTTCAGAAAAGCTGAATTATTCAGTGAGTATTCCTATTGGCCATACCTAGACTCCATACTTACTGTGTTCGTTCTTTCTATGGCACTGCAGTCATGCCAGTCAGTGCTTGAGACCAGTCCCAGTGCTCTGGGATTGCTAGGCAAGCACTCTGTCGGAGAGCTGGGTCCTCAGCGTATCATTTATTCTACTTTTGAATATGGCTTGATCTTCTGTCCACCTGGAAGAGATGGAGATCACCAGAGCTGCCTAGAAGACTGAGAAACCGAGCTGCCTGAAAGAGACGCTCTGACCTGTTGAGCTGTCTGTAGTCTGTGCTGTGAGCTCCAGGTTTCTTGCTTTTGTGTGCTGTTGCCCACATTGACAGCTTTGTGAGGGGCTGCCTGTGAGTCATTTCTGTTCCTGTCAGGAGCCCCAATAAAACTCACTGGTTCACCAAGTTGAACTTTGGTGGTTCCCTTACTTTGGTCTGTCCTAAGTTCCCAATCTGGGATGAGTAGACATTGATTGGTCTTCCCAGGAATAGTGTCTTACAACACAACTTGAAGTCCTGACCCTTCCACCTCTACCTCCCAGTTGTTGAGGTGACAGTTGTGCATCTGTCACTGACTTTTAATTGACCTCCTGGAATCAACCTATTTCCCTTTACTCTGCTATCAGTTAAGCCAATAGAGTCATTTATTGAAGTATGTGTCATTTCATATGTCATTGCTGTTGTCAGAACACTTCTAGTAAAGGCTCACCTGTGAACTGAGGGGCTGGAGAGGTATGTGTGTGGAGGTCAGAGGACAGCATAGGAGTCAGTTCTCTCATCCACAATGTGGATTCCAAGACCAAACTCAGACTCCCTACCTGTTAAGACATCTCACCTGCCCCTGCCCCTCAGCTGGTTTTTTTTTTTTTTTTTTTTTTTTTTTTTNAAAAGAAAAGAAAAGAAAAGAAAAAGGTTTTATATTGCCACCCAAACATATCAGATCAATATCTGATCACAAACAATATACCTGATATAAGAATTGGTTCTTTTTTTTGTGTGTGTATGGTTTTTCAAGACAGGGTTTCTTTGTAGCTTTGGAGCCTGTCCTGGAACTAGCTCTTGTAGACCAGGCTGGCCTCGAACTCACAGAGATCCATCTGCCTCTGCCTCCCGAGTGCTGGGATTAAAGGCGTGCACCACCACCACCCAGCTCGACTTGATGTTTTGCAAAGAGTTTGTATCTAACACCCAAGCTAGCATCTCACAAATGCCTGCAACTCCAGCTCCAAGGGATCTGATGCTCTCTTCTGACCTCCACAGTCACCTGCACACACCTGGCATACACATATCACTTGTGAACTGGAGTTTTCCAGGGAGGAAAAAAGCCAAACCTGTGTGAAAGATTATCCAAGGCTTCTGACTGACTAGAATTTCATGAAAAGAACAGAGACATGTCATTTGTTCAATGTCTTTTTACGCTAGACACTGGTTTGGATAGCTTGTAGCATCTTTTCTAGTTTAAATGGTGAAGTAATTGGGAAACTAGTGAGTAGAAAAAGATCATGCATGGGTTTCCTGGCCTTTGAAGGAAGGCATCCGCTCATGTGTCATGCTCTGCACAAGAACACCAGTTCAGGCTGGCTCTCTAGAGGTGTCTGGCTCACCCTCTAGCTGGGGTTGATAGCCAAGTTGTTGCCACTGTAGCTTTCTGCAGCCATAGTGGCAGCCTCCCGTTCTCTTCACCCTCCAAGACCTTGCAAAGCAACTGTGAACCTGAGAATGCCAAAGGCTCCACTTCTCTGCTATTGCCCATTGGTGACAATTGAGTTGTCATCTCATGCCCAAACTGTTTCTAAACCTAAGGAAAACCCAGAAATTAATAATAGTGTAAAAGCAGCATTCTTCTTTGAGGTCTTGAAGATTGGATCCAGGATATTGTTATGTAAGTGCTTTACCACCCTGAAACGATTGTAGAATGTGTGTGTGTTCTGTATTAGGGATTGTACCCAGAGCCAGGCAAATGTTCTGCCATTGAGCTATATCCTCAGTTTATTCATGAGTTTTTTGTTGTTTTGTGGAGTTTTTTTTGTTTGTTTTTGTTCTTTTTTTTTTTTTTTACATTTATCTTTTACTTACTTGGTTGGGTGGGGGACATGCTCTCTAGGTGCATATATGGTGGTCAGAGGACAACTTGGGATAATCTTCTTTTCTTTACCATGGGGTCCTGCCTATCCAGCCCAGGTTGGTGGTAAATGTCTTTATCCCTTGTTATTAGGGTTCCTATTGCTGTGATGAAACACCATGTCAAAAAGCATCGGGGAGGGATGGGTTTAATTGGCTTATGCTTCTTTATTGTTTATCACTGAAGGAAGTCAGCACAGGAACCCAAACAGGATAGGAACATAGAGTCAGGAACTGATGCAGAGGCCACGGAGACGTGCTGCTTACTGGCCTGCTCTCCACGACTTACTTAATTTGCTTTCTTACAATTGCCCAGGACCACCAGACCAGGGGTGGCCCCACCCACAGTGGGCTGGACCCTCCCACTTCAATTGTTAATTAAGAAAATACCCTACAGGCTTGCCTACAGCCAATCTAGTGAGGTACTCTAGCTTGTGTCAAGTTGACATTAAACTGGCCATCACACTCACTCCATGACTTCTGAAGGTAAAACTCTGTAAGTTGTGAACAAACACAGGCCTATCCAGGATGTGCCAGCCTTGCTCAGGTACTGTGAGCTGCAAAAGTGTTACTGTAGACTTTCGGGTGTATTCATGTAGACACATAACGAACTATCTTAACCTTTGGTTGTAAGAATCAATGAAAACTTTAGTTTTGTACAAATTTTTTATTCTTTCTGAAAGAACAGTAAACTAGTATTTTATGCATATAGTTTCAGAAAGCATTAATATGAATAAAGCAGATATGCCAAGATGTTAACTGTGATTAATTCTGGGTTATGGGTGGGAATAGGTAGTAATAGGGTGATTGACTGTACTTTTCTTTGAACTCATCAGGACTTTTTTTTTTTTTTTTGCTCTTAGTTAAAAGTAAATAATTAAGTAGCAGTAATGCTTCGTGGTTAAGTGACAGATCGGCTGTATTCTGGTTAAAGATTAAATCTGAGAAACAAGAAAACTCTACAAAGGGAAAAAACCTGAATTTAGTTTTACCCATTTGATACAAAAACACTAATCAGGATAATGTTCTACTTAAGGAAAAAAGACACTCTTTACATTTATGTGCGCCTGCTTTATTTGGACTGGACAGGATACAAGTAGGAAAAAAGTCTCCTATTTTCAGTATTGTCTTGGCTTTCAACAGCAGTTGCCGGGGAAACACTTTTGTTTCTTGGTCACATGATCTGGACATGCTTTTTGTCAGTGGCTGGTTGTAAGTTTGTAGACCAAAGAGCTCTTAGTAACCTTGGCAGTTAGTCAGCGTGCTGTCCTGAATAGAAAATGGGCCAGAGGGCCAATGTGCAAAGTCTTTCTAGTGGGGAAATGACTAAAAAAGAAAGCATACAGGGGCAGGTAGGCGTCATTTCTCAGGGAAAGAAGTTTATTTAATATTAAAATTATCTTGCCATTTTTATACTGTTGCTTCTAAAACCTTGCTATTCCATATGACTCTTTCCTCATAGCCTCTAACTGTTATTATAAACTATCTTAACAGAGAAAGTAGAAGGATAGTATGATAAATACTCATGAAGCCTACCATATGGTTTATTTAATTTTTGAAATAGATCTTACTATGTAGCTCTAGCTGGCCTGGAACTCTGTCATCTCACTAGCTCACTAGACCCCATATATTTTAGAATAAATCCCCGCCCCCACAAGACACAGTTCCTCTGTGTAGCATGTGTAGCATTAGAGCCTGTCCTGCAGACCAGGCTGACTTTGAACTCACAAAAGATCTGCCTGCCTCTGCCTCCTGAGTGCTGGGTTTAAAGGTATGCGCCGCCACCACCTAGCTAGAATAAACTTTTCTATATCCATAAAATTTTTTGGCAATTGATTGGAATTGTGTTAAACCTACATGCTAAATTTGAGGAGAACTGATATTTGTACTATCTTGTGTAACCACACCCCTGAGTAAAAATGACTCTTCCTCACCTAGCAACCATCAACTGCCAATAGCTCCTCAGCTAGAGATGGGAGCTCAAGCTGTAACTGGGCAATGGTGCATGCCTTTAATCCCAACACTTGGGAGGTAGAGACAGGCGGATCTCTGCAAGTTTGAGGCCAGTCTGGTCTACAGAGCAAGTTCCAACACAGCCAACGCTACACGGAGAAAGTGTATCTCAACCCCCCACCCCCGCAAAAAAGAGAAGAGATATTTTGGCTTGCTCTTGTGCAGGTAAGCACACCCACTGTGAGTTCATGGGTGCAGTGTTGTGTCCTGTCTGGAAAACAGCACTTCACAGTACAGCTCCCTATCCTCCAGCTCTTAGTCTTTCTTCCTCTTCTGTGATGTTCACCAAGCCTAGTTGGGGTGGTCGTGGGGTTCCTACGAATGTCCCTTTTAGTAACTCACAGCCACCTGTTTTATTCTCAGCATTTTGACCAGTTGTGAGCTTCTACAGTAACCACTAACCCAGTGTGAAAAGAAGCTTCTTTGAGCAAGGTTGGGAGGAACATTGCTCTGTGAGTGTAAACAAATACTTAGAAAGCAGTTTGATGACTTCCAGTCAAGAATACAATAGTACTAGGTTTCCCCTGGTTCCTGTGACCACCGCAGCCAAGGGCTTTGGGCCAAATTTACAGTACCAGGCATGGATTTCCTTGTGTGGAGCAGGCCTCAAATCCAGTTATAAGGTGGCTGATTAACCCATAACATTCATGATATTATTATTATACCAGTGGGCACATCTTGCCTGGAAGGTTGTTATTGTAGCAGGGGCCGGTGTTGGGTATAGCCACTGATGTCTTTCTCCTCTGGAAGCCTGTATAACATATTCCAGCACCATGAAAGTTGACCATCAGAGAGAGAGTTCACTAGTCAGTTCCAGATGTATTTCTCTGTCCTGCAGTGAGAATGTGGGATGTCTTCTGCAGTAGGGTTTTTTGTTTGTTTGTTTGTTTTCAGAGAGAGAGAGAGAGAGAGAGAGAGAGAGAGAGAGAGAGAGAGAGAGAGAGAGAAAGAAAGACTCACTCTCATTGTGAGTCCTGGTAGGCCTGGAACTCACTATGTAGACCAAGCTAGCCTTGAACTTGAAGAAATGTACTTACCTCGGCCTACAAAGTTGGGATTAAAGGCACGCACCACTGTGCCCAGCCTGAAATATATTTTGTGGAATTTTTCATGTGCATATTTTGTCTTTATGTGTTTCTATGCATCACATGTGTGCTTGGTTGCTCACGGAGGCAAGAACAGCATGTCAGATCCCTGAACTGGACTTATATATGGTTATGAGCCACCATGTGGATGCCTTAAACTCAAATCCCCTGAAAAGCAGACGGTGTTCTTATTACTGAACCATCTCTCCAGCTCTTTACTCTCTGTTTTTGGTAGACAACCAAGAGCAGTGGCAATACCCTGTTTTGTTTTGGGGAGCCTTTGGAGCCTCCCTGATCAATAACTTATAGGGTAGGATCCATGCCTAGTACTGGATTTTCATCTAATAGCCCATGTCTTCTGGGAGCAGCATTGTCCATCCTTGCAGGGTACCTCCTTTCATCTCTTTTTAAGTCATATTTTTCAAGAGGGGTGTGTGTGTGTGTGTGTGTGTGTGTGTGTGTGTGTGTGTGTTGTACCATTTATGTACAGGTGCCCCAGAAGGCCAGAAGGGGGCATTGGATCCCCTGGAACTGAAATTACAAGCAGGTGTAAGTGGCCAAAGTGTGTGCTGGATTCTGGACCTGCATCTTGGGAACTGAACTCTGGTTCTTTGGAAGAGCAGCAAGTGCTCTTAAATACTGCCATTTCTCCAGTCCCTTAAGTCATAGTTTAAAATGACACAGTAGTGGGTTTCCATGAGAGTTTTTTTTTTTATAAATCCTTAGTTTTGATTAACCCACCCCTACTCCTTTCTCTTTCCTCACAACCCTACCCCCAACCTACTTAAACCTTAAACTTCCCATGTTCTCCCCTCTTCCTTCATAGCACCTGTTTTCTACCATTCCCTCCCCAGTTCAAGCTTCTTGCCCACCTCCTCACCCTTTCTGGTATCTTGACCTCTGCAAGTATTGTAAGTTAAATATAAAAATCTAAAAATTTGAAGCTAAGTTCTGGGGCAGCGCCGATCTTGCATTGCACCCGAGTTCAGTTCCTAGTACCACCATTGAGTGGCTCACAACCATCTTTAACTCCATCTCCAGGGGGATCCTGTGCCTCTGACCTCTGTGGGTACTTACATGCATTTACACATAATTAACATTCTTTAAAAAGGAAAAGAAAACTCAAAGCTGGAACTGCATGTAATAGAGACATGCAGTGTGTGTCTTTCTGGGCTTAGATTAGCTCATTGTTATATTTTCCAGCTCCATCTGTTTTCCTGAAATTTTCATAACTTCGTTTTTTACAGATGAATAAAATTCTATTATGTGTATTATCACATCTTTATTATCCATCAGTTGATGGGCATTTAACCTGATTCCATTTCCTAGCTATTTTGAATTGACAGCAATAAACATCGATGTGCCAGCATTTCTGTTGTAGGATATGAGGTCCTTTGTGTAGATGCTCAGGAGTGCTAAGGCTAGGCCATATGGTAGTTCTATTTTTATCTTTTTGAGAAGCCGCCACACACCATTTACCATAGTGTGTGCACCTGTCTATACCCCTACATGCATATATCCCTGCCAACTAGTAAATAGGGGTTACTGTTTGCCACATGCTTGTCAGCACTTGTGATTTGTTTTCTTAATGAAAGCCATTATGACTGGGGTAAAATGGAATCTCAAATTAGTTTTAGTTTGCATTCCTAATGGTTAATGATACTGAACACAAAAATGTTTGTGGTGGGGTGTGGGCAAAGACCTGGAGGTGGTGAAGGATCAGGCTTGACCATGACATTGGGTACTCATCTTTGGGGTTACTGAGAAGGAATAGAGGGAGATAAGAAGGCAGAAGAGTCCATAGAGATTTTATTGTTTAGGAATACATGTTTCCTTACACTTTGCCTGGGTGCAAGAAATGTCCCTTCTGCCAAAGGAGTAATAGCTCTCTAGAAACCAAGTGTTTCTCCTGTGCCAAGATTCCATGAGGGTGGTCAAATGGATGAATTGGAGCTGAGTTTGTTGAACCATTTATGTCAATTTTTGTTTGTTACTTTTGATACAGACTGGTAAAGACCAAAATTAACCTAAATCAGCATGGAAACTTGTCTTTCAGATCCAACAAAAGTAAAAAGGCGTTGGGAATTCTTGAATCATCTCCTGATTGATTATGAATGGGGCCTTGGTGTCATCCTTCACTGAACCAAAGAGCCACTGACAGTCTGGTTTATAATCAGTAGTCCAGATAGTCTTTAGACCACTTATACATAATCATCTGGTCCAGAAAATGGAGGAGAAGGCTATGGTTCTGATTAAAGAGACTAGTATCAGCGTCCGGACCTAACAAAGCCATCCCTCCTGCGTGTGCCTTTTAGGGATTTTCATGCAATGCTACACTCAGGAAACTCTTGTTCTGTTACAGCTGCAGCCGTCTCCGCCAGGTTCAGAGCATCCTGACACAGAGCAGCAAGTCTCAGCCTGATGGGATTCTCTGCATCCTAGGTCAGTGCTTTCATGAAGTGGGACTCACAGTGGCAGTGGTTTGCATTCTTGATCTCAGGAAGATAATAATAATAATAATGCTATCATGGAAGGTACATTGTAGGGTAGTGTCTTCCCAGTTCTCTTCCCTGTGAAATCTCCTGTTCTATTGTGGGTGAATATTAAAAGAGATGTCAGTGAGATAAGGAGCTCCTGCTGCAACCATTCTTTCTAAAATCATATAGGCAACAGCTACTGACCCTGACCCTGCCATCCTGCACATGGCTGTAGGCCCAGGATGCCTCAGACATTGAGAGGCAGTGGTAAAGACAGTGTCATTTAATTTCTTTTGTCTCTGGTCACACCTTTCTAGATAACCTTAGTGAGGGCCATCTGCAGGAGCATATATCACCACACCACACTCAGAGTGCCTCCCTTCTGATGCTTGTGAAGGATTAGGGTTTATTGTTCCACCCTCTTCATCTTTTTCAAACCACCGATCACACATTTTTCATAAAGATCTCTTTGAGATCTGTTCTTGGGCTAACTGAAAGTATCCCAAGATCTTTAGTAAGTCACTAGAAGACCATATTTGCTGGTTTTTTCTGCCCTGAAGAATTGCTTTTTATGGGGCTGGAGATGTCTAAGTAGTTAAGAGCACTTGATGTTCTTCCAAAGGACCCAGGTTCGATTCCCAGCACCCACATGGTGACTCACAACCATCTGTAATTCCAATTCTAGAGGACCTTATGTATCCTGGAGGGTGCTCTTCTTGCCTCATTGGGCATCAGGCATACATGGTACACACACATACATGTGGGCCAAACACTTATATATGTAAACTAAAAACCAAAAGAAAAAAATGTTTTTCAGAAATCAACAGCCTTAGTAATATTTGTTACTTAATTCTCCCATCTATGTAGGCATTGGGATCCAAGAAAGGTATCTTATGGTTCAGCCTGTTTCTTTAACAAGGGGTTGTTTATTTAGTTTTAGCTCAAAACTGGTTTGAACTGCCTGAAGCCATGAGGGCTTTATCAGTGGCGTTTATTGTGTTCCATGGTTTAAGACAGCTAGTCACAGCCTTCCTTGCCTTGCAGGAATTGACAGCAGGTACAACGAAGGCTGCAGGGAGCTGGCCAATTACCTTCTGCTCGGATTATACAGTCAGAATACCACTGATTTTGAGAAAACAGGATTTTCTGAAGAAATTCTAGATGGTAAGTCTGTATTATATTGGCAAATGGTAGGAGAGAGTGGTTTATTTCTTTGGATCCTTAATTCATGATTTTTTAAAAAAAAAGTTTTAATTTTAATTTATTGTGTGAGTGTTTTATTTGCATGTTTGAATGTGCACCTTGTGTATGCTTGGTGTCCTTGGGCCAGAAGAGGACATTGGATCTGGAACTGGAGTTACAGGTGGTTGTAAGCCAACATTCAGGTGTTCTCTGGTTGAAACCCAGTCCTCTGGAAGAGTAGCAAGTACTTTAACTGCTAAGCCATCTCTCCAGCTCCAATTCATGGGCTTTTGTTTCTGTGGGGTTTTTTGTTTCGGTTTCTGTTTTTGTGGGTTTGTTTGTTTGTTTGTTGTTTGTGACAGAGTCTTGTGTAGCTCTAAATATCTTGAAGCTGTGTAGACAAGGCTGACTTTGAACTGACATTTACCTGCCGCTGCCTCCCTAGTGCTGGAATTAAAGACATACACTCATCACCCCATGCATGATTTTTTAATGGGAAAATGTGGTTGAATTTTAAGTAGTTCAGTGCTCTGGTAAATTCTTGCCTTATTTTGCTTTATTGGCTGAATGATGTGTGACATCCTAATTAGTCTTAAAATGGGCAACCCTCTTGTTGAAATAGGGAGCAGCGGCGGGGCTGCGTCCCCAACACCCCGGCCGCTTGGCTAGCTCATGCCCGAAATAACAACACACAAGCTGTATTCATTTAAAGAACTGCTTGGCCCATGAACTCTAGCCCTTACAGGCCAATTCTCGCACCTGGACTAGCCCATTTCTAATGATGTGTGTAAGCACCCCAAGGTGCGCTTACCGGGAAGATTCTAGCCTCCATCCATGGTGTCCGGGAGCAGAGCAGAGTCTGACCTCCCTTTCTCTTCTGCCCAGAATTCTATTCTGTTTATTCCTCCCACCAATGCTTTAACCTATGAGGCCAAGCAGTGTGTTTATTACTTAACCAATGAAATCAACAGATTGATATATGACACTCCCACATCACCCTCTGACCTCAGCCTCCCCAGTAGCTAGTATTAACTACTGATAAGATTTTGTCTTTTTAATAGTGAAAAGTTGCATTTCCTAATTGACCTATTAAGTAATATATTCTGTTGGTCACACACTGCATAACACACTATCAACAAGCAGGTTCCAGAATACATTTATTGGGTAAATCATCTTCGAGACCAAAAGCTGACATCAGGGTTTGGCATTCTTTCTTGGCAGTGCACTAGCTTTTCTTACTATTGCCTGCTGCTGCTTTTCACCGAAGGTTTAGATTGTGTGCTGTTGCCCACTGAAAGCACTTCGAGCTTTGAGGCAAGGCTGATTTGTTCTTGTAAGCTGCTCTTGTGAGGAAGAACACTTCGTGTGGATGGTTAGCTGAGGAACAAGGGCCTATTGTCCTGCTGTCCTTGGGAATTGTTTTTCGTGTGACTTTATACAATGCAGGCTTTCTGCCTGCAGTCTGCCTTCTCTGGCTTGGAGACACTGCGTGTGTTGATGCTGCTGTGGGCTGTTGCCCAGGAGCTATCTCTGATATCATATATTTAGCATTATAAATTGTCTGCGAGATGAGTCAGAAGACCTACACCAAACAAGTGAAACTGGACAAGAGACAAGACGCTTTTGCAGGGCAGCTGGGGAGGGCATGAAAGCAAACATTTGATGTCAGATGATCTCACTTGAGTATAGTGGTTCTCAGCTGGGGGGCAGTTTTGTCCCTTGGGGGACATTTAGCAATGTCTGAAGACATTTTTGATGGTCATGGTTTGGACCATGGTACTACTGGCATCTAGTGGATACCAGGGCTGCTGCTAACATCTCAAAATGCACAAAAAGCCTCAATTCCATGGTGAAGAATTATCTGACTTAAACTAATTCTTAGTCACAGACTGTTTGAAAATTCTGTCAGGCTAAAGTCCCCAGTACTGTCGGTTCATAGTTTAGTCAAAGCTGTCCTTGTTACGAATACAGAAAAAGCAGACTGAAATTACTCTTTTTGTTAATATCCTTTCTTTCTTTTCCTTCCTTCTTTCATCTTTCCGTCTGAGGTAGGTGCTCTCTCTGTACTCAGACTGGCTTCAGATCCACAGTGCTTCCAGCCTCCTGGGTGCTAGGTTTACATGCATGAGCCACCACTGTTATCTTCATCAGTTCTTTTTCTTTTTAATTTTTGATATTAAAATAAAATTATAACATTTTCCCTTCCCTTTCTTTCCTCTAAACAAGTGGTTCTCAACCTGTGTGACCCTTTTTGGCAACCCTCTACCTCCAAAAAACATTTACATTATGATTCATAGCAGTAGCAAAATTACAGTTATGAAATGGCAAATGAAAATAATTTTATAGTTGGGGTTTACCACAACATGAGGAACAACTGTATTAAAGAATCCTAGCCTTAGGAGGGTTGAGAACTACTGCTCTAAACCCTCATATGTCCTTCCCCCTCCCTTCAAATTCATGGCCTCTTTTTAAATTATTATTGAGTACATATACATATATATTCCTGCATATAATCTTCTCAGTCCATATAATGTCACTTGTACATATGTTTTTAGGGCTAACCATTTGTCTCTGGACAACTAGTTGGTGTGCTCTTCCCTGGAAGGCCACCTCTCCTTCTTCCAGTGTTTCTCAGTTGCCTGTAGTTTTTTGTGTAGAGTTGAGGCTTCAAGGGCTTTTCTCTGTCCACTTAGACATGTCCATTGGTAACGTCCTTGCTCAACTCATGTTTGGGTGGTCATATTGGTGAGACTTTTATGGATGTAGCTTCTGACATTACAATTATTTTTTAATTCATTTGTTTGCTTATTTGTTTGTTTCAGATTTTGATTTAAAATTACTTGGCCAGGCCAGGTGTCTCAAGCCTTTCATCCCAGCATTTGGGAAACAGAGGCAGGTGGATCTCAGTGAGTCTAAGACTGGTCTGGCCTACAGAGTGAGTTCCAAGACAGGCAGGGCTTGAATAAAATAAAATTTCTTTCAGGGGGCTGGAGACAGGACTCAGTGGTTAAGAACATTGACTGTTCTTCCAGAGGACCTGGATCCAGTTCCCTGTACCCATATGATGACTCAGCTGTCTACAGCTCCAGTCCCAGGGGATCAGAGGCCCTCGACTGGCCTCTCTGCATGTACCAGGAATACAAGTGAGACACAGACATACATGTAAGCAAAACACCCATACAAATAAGATAATGTAAACATCTCAAATATAAAATATCTTCCCTGCCGGGTGATGGTGGCACACGCCTTTAATCCCAGCACTCAGGAGGCAGAGGCAGGCGGATCTCTGTGAGTTAGAGACCAGTCTGGTCTACAGAGCTAGTTCCAGGACAGGCTCCAAAGCCACAGTGAAACCCTGTCTCGAAAAACCAATAAAATAAAATAAAATAAAATATCTTCCCTTAAATGTAGTGTTCTGGTCAGAATTTATTTTGGAAGCTTGTACTTGCTATACATTTCACTGCAACCATAGTTACAAGGGACCTATCAGTACTAAAATTAAGGAAAGTGCTTAATTCCTAAAGATGTGTTTTTTCTTTTTCTTGTTTTTTTGGCTTTATCCTGTCATTTGTCACAGTGGATACTTAGCAAATAAGCGTTTTTCTCCAAATTAATCAAGTCATTTTTATATCCACATAGTTTGAAAGCTAAAATCACCAGATTGTTGCTGCTGCTGTTTCTCCTTCCCCTCCTTTCTCTTCTCCCCTCCTTCTCCTATCCCTCTTCCTCCTCCTCCTCCTCCTCCTCCTCCTCCTCCTCCTCTTCTTCCTCTTCCTCTTCCTTTTTTAATTTTTGAAGCAGAGCTTCACGATGTAGTCCTGCTGTTCTGGAACTTGTTATGTAGGCCACACTGGCATCAAACTCAGAGAAGTCGAATTCACAGAGATCCTCCTGCCTCTGTTTCCTAAGTGCTAGGACTAAAGGCACAGGCCACCACAACTAGCATGCTTCTACCTTTATGAGCATAAAAAGGCCAATATGAGATACTTATTTTTCAGACATTTTTCAAAAATATTAAACATAATTTTATTACTATTACTACATAATCGACGATGACAGGTTCTCTTTATGTAGCTCTGGCCATCCTGGAACAGACTGTGTAGACTATGCTGGCCTCAAACTCACAGAATTCTGTGATTAAAAGCTTGTTCTACTACACTGGCCAGCCCTACTATCCCTTGTCCTTTCCTCCTCTTCCTTGTCCTCCTGCTTCTTCTCATTCTCCTGCTTGCTGTCCTTTTGGAGGGATTTTTTTTTCACACCAGTGTCTATTTAAATCAGGGTGTCATCCTTGAACTTGAATCATAAGCATGTGCCATGATGTCCAGCTTCCCTGCTTCACTCCTCCTCCTCCTCCTCCTCCTCCTCCTCCTCCTCCTCCTCCTCCTCCTCCTCCTCCTCCTCCTCTTTCTTCTTTTGAGGTAGAATCTGGCCATCCTGGAACAAGTCACTGCGTGTAAAGACCATTCTGGCCTTGAACTCACAGAGATTCTCATACCTCTGCCCCCACCCCCATTGCTTGGATTAAATGATTAAAGTCACCACACCTGACCATATTTTCTTCTTTATTTGTTTAATTCTGTTAAATATCAGTCTATTGAGAGTATGAAATTTGTTAGCAATTGTTATATTTGTGGGGTTTTTGTTTTGGTTTGGTTTTGGATCCTAAGTCCTTAGGATACACTTCAGTGTATAGTATGTGTGGTGTATAGTGAATCGTATGTGGTGTATGATGGGTGCCTCACGTTTTCAGGTATCACAAAATTTCTCCCTTAGCAGGTAGTCTACAGGGCTCTGGGGGTGGTGGGATGTGAGGAAACCCAGTACTGAGACATAAGAGAGGCTTGTTTCTTCCTTTGCATTTTTCTTCCAGCAAGTCCTAGCTTAGTCTTGTTAGAAAGAGGTCTAGTGAGTGGCACCGCCGTCACAGGAGCCATGGAATGAAGCCTGCTTTTCTTTTGGAATTATGCCGACTTTTACTTTCCATGCCCAGACTACGTTAGTAATTCTGCCCTATTCCATTACTCTCTCTCAGGGATCTTGACTTTGCCTGGGTTTCTTTGCACCCTTGGGATTTCCTTATTTACTTGATCTACCAATGTTGATGACTGTTCTAAATCTGCTGTCTGTTGGTATGTTTCCAGAAGCTCTTTCACTTGCCTGCATTTCCTTCCTTCCAGCCTTTCCTGTGTGCAGAGTTCACTGCTGCACACAGTAACCTTTTCTAAGACTGACAGGCAGTGTCCAGACTCACAGTTGCCTGGAGCCAAGTGAACCTTTGCCCAGGAATTTTAGACACTGGTTTTAGTGTGTAGTCCCTGCTGTTGGTGCTGTTTCTTGACTCAGTAGCCCTGTAATTTCCATTTTATACTTATCTCCTCGTTGAAGTATTTTGTAAAGCCAGGTGTGGTGATGCATATCTGAAGTCCCAGCGCTTTGGAGACAGAGGCGAGGAATGTTGTAAATTCAAGGCCAACCTGGTCTACACTGTGAATTCCAGATCAAGCCAGGTCTGTGTAGCCTGGAAAAGAAGCCAGGCCTGGTGGTACAGTTCTGAAATCATAGCTGCTTGGGAGGCTGAGTCAGCATTGATCAAGGCCTCCCTGTGCCGAGTACTGAGTGGAAGGCCAGCTGAGGCAATTTAGAGTGATGAGTGCCTGCCTAGGACCTGTGCAGCTCTAGCTCAACAACCTTCAGTATGCAGCAGCTGTCATCAGTTAATCGGAAATAAAGAAGTAACACAGTACTGCATCTCTGGTTTGTTGAACTTTGAGTGCACTGCTTCAGCTAATGAAGCCTGCTCTTTTGGCTTATTCTGGGCATACAGTCATATCTAGAAGGCCATCATAGGAGGAGCGTTGCAGCAACACTAGAAAATCCTTACTGTCCACACTTGACCCTGCTTGGTTAAATAATTATACATTTAGACTTTTGTTACATTGTTTCTGAAATAGCTGTATGTTTTGGTTTGGGGATTTGTTTGTTTGTTACAATAGAAATGAACCCAGGGCCTGGCCATGCAACTCTGAATTACTGAACTACAATTCATTAGGCATTAGTGGAAGTTACTATTTTCTGGGCAGAAACTGTCTGAAGGGAAAGCCTTTGACAATTTTGTGTTTTGCTTTTTTCTTACAGATGTGATTATATTGATTAAATCAGATAGTGTCCATCTGTACTGTAATCCTATCAACTATGGATACCTTTTGCCTTATGTAGCACATTGGAGAAACCTGCATTTCCACTGCATGACCGGAAATGAGGTGAGGAGGGAAGACAGGCTAAGTACTTCATTCAGCAAAGTGTCAACTTAGACCAGAAGCCCCTCAGCAAACATCACAGATCCAGCATTAGAATCTGGTCACACAAAAATGAATATTCAAGAAAAAAGCTTTTTAGTTGTTTACCTGGTGGAGACAAAAGAGCTTTTACACTGGGCTTCTGAGCCCGCCATCCTGAGCTGCCTTCCTCACCTATTCTGTCCCATGCTCAGGGACTGCCCCCGCAGGCTTTTCCAACCTCCACATTCAGGGCTGGAGCAGGCAAGAATAGCTGCAAACGTCATTCAACCCAAAGTTGTAGGCTTATTTAAATAGTTATAGGATCTTTATTTTTATTTATTTGTTTTGTTTGAGACAGGGTCTCACTGTGTAACCCTGATGGCCTGAAACTCAGAGGTCTACTGACCTCTGTCTCCTAAGTGCTGGGATTAAAGGCATGTCCCACCAGCCAAGAAGATTATTATTTTTAATATAATTTGATAATGCAATTTTTGAGTGAGTCTAAACTATAGTGTCAAAAGACTGGACATGCCTGACAAAGCTTAGAATTTCTTAAACTTTGAAGCATTTATGTCTAGGTTCTTAGTGTCTATTTCAAATAGAAAACAAAACCCTTTGGGTTCTTTCTAGAAAGAAAACTGGGAATTTTCTGCCTGTAATGTCATGGCAGTTTCTACCCAGCATTAATTAAGACCTTTTATTTCCATGTGATTGTTGGGGGAACTTGGAGGAACAGGTCTTATGTCTTCCATTTACATCTCAGTCAATCCATTTAGGGTTGAGTTTTGTTTATGAGATGAAGAAAGGGAGACTGACTTTGATAACAAACAACAAGATAGGTTGACTTTAGAGCCCAGCCTTCTCTAGTTGACAACAAACAGGATAGGTTGACTCTAGAGCCCAGCCTTCCCTAGTTGACAATAGATAGGAGAGATTGTCTTTAGAGCCCAGCCTTCCCTAGTTGACAACAAACAGGATAGGTTGACTTAGAGCCCAGCCTTCCCTAGTTGCCATTTAAGACAAATCCTAAGGCTGTACAGTGATAATGTGAAACTTTGGTTGATGTATCTTATCAAAGCTCATCTTCCTTTTAATTTCTCTTTTTAGTATGAAGATCAGGAAGCAGCAGAAGAATTTAAAATTTCCAGTTTTGTGGACATGGTTCGAGACTGCAGTAGAATTGGTATTCCTTACAGCTCCCAAGGTGAGTATCTGACATAAGCATTTAAGAAATTTGCTTGGAACCCAAAGAAAAACATATAGGCATCCTCCTGAATATTAACCTTCATCAGGCGATGAAAGGAGACAGAGACAGAGACCCACATTGGAGCACCGGACTGAAATCTCAAGGTCCAAATCAGGAGCAGAAGGAGAGAGAGCACGAGCAAGGAACTCAGGACCGAGAGGGTGCACCCACACACTGAGACAATGGGGATGTTCTATCGGGAACTCACCAAGGCCAGCTGGCCTGGGTCTGAAAAACCCTGGGTTAAAACCGGTCTTCGCTGAACATAGCGGACAATGAGGACTACTGAGACCTCAAGAACAATGGCAATGGGTTTTTGATCCTACTGCGGCGGTGGGGAAGAGACAGAAATCTTTAATAAATAAAAAAAAAAAAAAGAAAGAAATTTGCTTGGATGATATGCAGGTTGAATACCCCTATCTCTTTCATGGTAGATATTTGGCTAGAAAACCGTTTGACCCATTTTCACTAAGGCAAAGGATCAGCCAGAATGAAATTTAGGGACACTCCTATATAAGCTTCTGTTCATAACTGTGAAGTTACCACAGTAATATACCAAGGCTACCTGTAGTCAAGGAGAACTGATAAGGTATTTAGCATAATTAACATCTAGTCTGTATCATTTATTACTTAGAGTATAGATATGAGGCATCTTCATAATAGGAAATTGTAGTTTGAATAGCTATTTAAAAAGTATGCCTATGAAGTGAGAAAGATGGCCAAGAGCATGTACTGGTCTTTCAGAGGACCTGAGTTTGGTTGTTGGCAGCCATACATATCAAGTAGCTCACAACTGCTTGTAACTCCAGTTCCAGGGGATCTGACTCGATGGATACCCACACATATATACACATGAGTTAAAATAAATCTTTTTGCCGGGTGCGGTAGCATGTACCTTTAATCCCAGCACTTGAGAGGCAGAAGTAGGTGACTGTCTAAAAGTGTGAGGCCAGTATGGTCTACATAGTGGGTTCCAGGCTGGCCAAGGCTATATAGAGACCCTGTCTCAAACAAAAAAGCAAGCAAACAAAAATGCTTATATGACATGGAATACAGGGGAAAAAATCAACAAGTTTAATAGTGGTAATATTGTGAAAAGAAAAAAAACACTGAATATTGAAATTGTTATTACATAAAGGACACCCATTTTGTTTTGTTTTGTTTTGATACAGGGTCTTACTGTAGCCACTTTTTGCCTAGGCTGGCCTCAAACTCTAGGGATCTGTCTGCCCACTGAGTGCTGGAATTAAAGGTGTTCAACACTGCTGCTCAGCTTACTTTTTTTTTTATAGAAAACTAAAATGTGAGCGTGTGTTATAGAGAAGTCTGAATTTATATTATTTGCTTGTGATTTTAATTTTCTTGAATTTTGCATTATAGTTCTAATTTCAATGTCTAACTCTCTTATCTGTTCATACTTACTTGCTAGAAGGGGGCGATGCTTGCCTAACACATGAGATTGGGTTTGAACTGTTATGTCCAAGATGGTATTTGATATGTGTTGGTGTATGTGATTCTTCTAGGTCACTTGCAGATATTTGATATGTTTGTGGTAGAGAAGTGGCCAATTGTACAGGCCTTTGCACTTGAAGGCATTGGAGGAGATGGGTTTTTTACCATGAAATATGAGGTATGTATGAAAACTAGTATGTTTGGTTATTGTCACAAAGTGAACATGAAGTTTTAAAATAAGATCTTACTATGTAGTCTTGGCTGGAACCAATAAGAGATCTGCCTGTCTCTGCCTTCTAGATGCTAGGATTAGAGTATCAACATGCCTGGCTTTGAAAGAGATGGTCTGTGCACAGTGTTCACATAGAAACTATATTATTTGCAATACTATAATTAAGTATATTAAACCAATAGCTTAAGCATATTTCTAGCTAGCTTTTACATCTTAAATTAACCCATTTCTGTTATTTTATATTTTACCACAAAGCTCGTGGTTTACCGGCAAGGTTCCAGGACACATCTGTCTCCTTTGGCAGCTACATGGTGTCTCTCTAACTCTGCCTACTCTCTCTATGTATATCTGTTGAAGTAGGAGCGGCAGGGCTGTGTCCCCGGCACCCGGCCGCCCGCATGGCTAGGTTATGCCCCGAAATAATTACATGGAAACTGTATTCTTTCAAACACTGCCTGGCCCGGCTAGTTTCAGCTTCTTATTGGCTAGCTCTTACATATTGTTCTAACCCATTTCTAATATTCTGTGTAGCCCACGAGCTGGCTTACCAGGGAGGATCTTAACTTGCGTCTGTCTGGAGTGGGAGAATCATGGTGACTCCTTCACTAAGCTTCTTTCTCTCAGAATTCTCTTCTGTTTTCTCCACCCACCTAATTTTCTGTCCTATGAGGGCCGAGGCAGTTTCTTTATTATTACAAAACCCACCTCCATCATATATCTCTTCCAGCCTGGCTATGTTCTGTTCTGCTATAGGCTGAAGGAGCTTCTTTCATTAACCAAGAAAAGCAACACATATACAGAAGGACTTTCCACACCAGCACAGTGTTTTTATTTCTGTATTTTTGCATATTGGAGATGACCAATAAATATCTGTTGAGATAGATTAATGGGAGAGAGTGAGTCTAGAAAATGACACTCATTCATAGACAGGTTAGTGGGGATGGCCTGGTGACAGAAAGCATCTGTTTGATTCCAGGAGACCCCAACTGATGTGACATCACCCAACAGAAAACCAGGGAGGGGAAGCATTGTCATGCTAGAAATGGGGACATCTTGTTGAAATAGTACATGTAGAAGCAAGTCAAAGGTCTAACATCCTGAGGAAGTGCGGGGAGACTTGCCTAGCAGGACACCACGCTCTCTAAGGCTGTCTGTTGAACTTTATAGTTACAGTGTGCAAATAAGGCTTTGGGAGTTGCCCTTGAAATGTCCACAAATTCAAAAGGAACTTGGAGGGAATCAGGCCACAGTAGAAAGAAAGGAAACCATTCTACAGTAATGGTTATTTTTGTTTTATCTTTTCTGTTTTTTTTTTTTGTGGGGGAAGGGTTCAAGACAGGGTTTCTCTGTGTGTAGCCCTGACTGTCCTGGAACTGACTTTGTAAACCAGGCTAGCCTTGAACTCAAGAGATTTGTTTTCCTGCCCTTGCCTCACAAGGGCTGAGATTAAATATATA
>NW_026067902.1:8663189-8701853 GCF_014885135.2 Alexandromys fortis
ATGATTTAATTTGAACAGTGACTCTCTGTGGTAGGTACTGTTCTATGTCTCTCTAACAGAGGGATTAAATAAATTTTCCCAAAGGCACAGAGCTAGTGAGCAGTGAGTGATAGGGCTCGGTCCAGGCCCAGATGATCTGGCTTTAGAGCCTGTGCTCCTAACCTGTGCTGTGCCTGGAGTGACATTAAAAAGTGGCACACATTGATACAGTCCAAGTGAGACAGGCTTTATGGCTCTTGCCTTAGATGATTCATACTGTGAAGTCATATTCACAAGGGAAGATCCTCCTTCCCTCTGAAACCTTTGAAGGTTTAATACAGATCTTTATTCTGGGATCTTGCCATTAGGGGTGGGATGGGCCATGTGAAGGAAATGGCAAATATCATATAAGACTACAAATCTTATAGGTGGGGTGTCCCAGGAGCCACTTCCAAATTACCATACAGAGGTGGATATTAATTGTAAATGCTCAGCTGATAACTCGAGCAGGCTTATTACTAACTAGCTCTTATAGAAGATGATACATATTTCTTATTTATGTTCTACCACATGGCAGTACCTTTATTAGCATGGCACGTTCATCTCCTGTTCCCTCCGTGTCTGACTGGCGACCCCTGTCTCTGCCCTCCTTTTCATCACTCTCAGTTTGGCTTTCCCACCTAACTTCCTGCCCAGCTACCTGCCCGTCAGCTTTTTATTAACCAGTGAAAGTAAAACATATTCACAGTGTATAGAATGGTTATTCCACAGCATTTCCCCTTTGTCTACTTAAAAAAGGTTTAACTTTTTTTGGAGGGTGGAGGGGTTTCTCTGTGGCTTTAAAGGCTGTCCTGGAACTAGCTGTTATAGACCAGGCTAGCCTTGAACTCACAGAGATCCACCTTCCTCTGCCTCCCGGATGCTGGGATTAAAGGCATGCGCCACCACCGCCCGGTGTAAGAAGGTTCTAACTTTATGATAGTAAGATTATATACAACAAAAACAGTTATTAAGAATTACAGTTACAAAATCCAGTTCATTTGTATTTGACAAATTAGAGAAAATACTCAACTATCTATCCTATCGTGATGAGTCTAAAGTTTCACATCTAATTTATCTTTTACCATATATCTAAGAAAAATTATAACTATGAACCTCTAGTCTTCTTTGTCAAAGACCCCAGAAGAATGAAATGTTACCTAAAGACAGGGACACCTTGCTGTCTGGACAGTCACCCCAAGTTTCTCTATAATGTTAGGGCATCCAACTCTGGCCTACAGACCTAGCATATCTAACAGACTTTCCTGTAAAACATGGAACTCTGAAGAACTGTCCTACCTTGTCTTGGCAAGGTTTGGCAGTTGCCTTTTTTGTGTCCTGCTGGTTTAGTTTGAACAGCAGCTGTCAGCAGTTGAGGCAAGGGTAGGTTCTTGGCCCACATGTCTAGCTTTTGCCATAAAGAACACAAACTCCTTATGGAGTTTCTTTAATGCCTATCTTCTTCTCTGAAATAGATTGGTGCTGCCAAGAGCAGATGTTTCTCAATGTCATGAAAAGCCTTAAGTTATTAAGCATATAAAATGCCATATTCTGTACATCTTTGAAGTGTTTGAAGACTCATCTATCTAAATACGTCTGACCTTGAAAACATACCTTCACTATTATAGATGACTATTAATCTGTATTTCTTAATTATGCATTGCATTTTTAAATTAGCTGCATAAAAACAATACCTTAAACAAGAATATAAATATAATATACAATTAACTTTAAATTTGTATCAGTAAGCCAAAATCCTTATCAATATAAAATATTTAAGACTAGGAGTTGCTTTTTTTAGTTTAAAAGTAGATTTGAGGGGCTGGAGAGATGGCTCAGTGGTTAAGAGGACTGGCTATTCTTCCACAGGTAGTGAGTTTAAGTCCCAGCAACCACATGGTGGGTTACAACCATCTGTACAATGAATCTGGTGCCCTCTTCTACTGTGTCAGCATACATGGAGGCAGAATGTTGTATACATAATATTTTTTTAAAAAAGTAGATTTGATAATCCACCCTTTTTTTGTTTCTATATCATATCCCCCTTTCTTCTTTTAGAAAGAGATCTCCGAATCTAACTCCTTTGGTTATTTTTTTTTAACCATAATCAAAAATAATTTGTAACCAACCTCCCTCTAAACAAAGACAAACATTCATAGTCCATTTTTTTGAGAATGTGAATGTAGTTCTTTAGACTACTTCCTATTGTTTGGGGGTGCTGGTAATCTTTGGACTCTGAGAAAATTTGGGATAATTGTTAAGTCTTGGCTGTAGACTTCTGTGAGGCTGAATCATCTCAGTGAGCAGCCTAAAAGCAGTTCTGGATGCTGGACCATCTGGGCCATCAATTTTTATTTGTGTCTGGTCCCTTTCCTCTGAAAATATATAAACTGTTGGAGGTAACATACTTATCTATTAATATAAGTATAAACTGTGTATTGTACACAAGTCAGCCAAAGATGATTTTTTTGTTATGTGTTTGACCAGGTGAAATATACACCATGTTCTTATAGTTCCTTTAGGTTTGTTTTTTTATGTCTGTAGTTAGGATTTCAGGAGGTCTTCCTCCATCAGACCTGATTTTCTTTAACCCAGAATGAATCCATAGCCTCTCATTTCCTATGGAAATAAAAACAACCTCTCCCCCAAAGCAACTTACCTTTTGACTTAAATTTTGAAGACAAGATATTTATAAAATATATAGATTGGTTTAATTAATCAATTTTCATAATTCATTGTCTCTCTTACCAACCAAAAAATTCAAAGACAACACAATAACATACAGTATCTGTATGTAACATACAGACTCTGTGTATATTCCATCTTTACATAGCTTATTATTTTCTTATTACTTTACTTTTAAGGACATTATTTTGAAACTATTTTAGATCTAAAACTGTATATATTCTTTCTCCTTTCTCCAACATACCCACATATATTTTCAAATATACTGTGACAAGTTTAGAGGCTTTTTCAGTCTGGATCTGTCTTTACTATGTATCTGTAACCTTTTCTGTCTGCATGAGCAAAACCCTAAACCTACCTGTGGCATCTTGGTAGAGCTCTCAAGCCCACAGGCAGCTAGGAGAAGCCTCTTTGTACTTTGGCCCCTGTGAGAGACTGCGGAACTCACCATGTCTGCAGACTACAGCCAGGGGACACATCTCTACCATAACCTGCATGAGAGACATGAACTGGGAAGCTGGTCTTGGCTTCATTTTTATGTGTCTAGAATCCCCACCCTATCCCCTATTTTTGAGACAGGGATTCTCTGTGTATCATCTCTGACTATCCTGGAACTCTTTTTTTGTAGACCAGGTTGGCCTTGAACTCATAGAGACTCACCTACCTCTGCTCTCTACTGGGATTAAAGGTGTGTGCCATCAATACCCAACTTTAGAAACCCCCCATTTTTTTGCTTTATGTAGCTTTATGTGGATGTACACATGCCGTGTTAAACACCGTATGTAGGCAGAGTTTTTCTATCCTGAGAGCTGCTTCCAAATTATCACACAGAGACTTATATTAATTGTAAATGCTCAGCCAATAGCTCAGGTTTATTACTAATAGCTTTTACATTTTAAATTAACACATATTCCTTATTACACTCTGTCATGTGGCAGTACCTTTATTAGCGTGGCACATTCATCTTCTGTTCCCTCTGCGTTTGGCTGGCAACCCCTTTCTATCCATCTTCCTTCTTTCCATCATTCTGTTTGGCTTTCCTGCCTAACTACCTGCCTCTCAGCTTTTTATTAATCAATAAGAGTAGTACACATTCACAGTGTAGAGAAGGATTATTCCACAGCAAAATCTTACTATCACTGTCTTAGCCAAACATAGTGTATGTCTGTAATTCCAGCTGTCATGCAGCCAAGCCAGGAAGATCACTAGTTTCATGCCTGCTTATATAAACTTAGTGCATGCCCATACCCCCCAAAAAAGTCATCAATTCAGAGAGCCTATGTCCCTGATATGGAGCCAGCATGAGGAAGGAAGCCACACCCACCACAGCTTTTTCTTGACTTTTAGGTTGAGCTAAACTGAATCATGGTTGTAGAGAACTTTTCCTTCCTTGAAGCAACAGGAAAAAAGTTCTTCTTTGGCTCTAGCTTTTCTCTTACTGTTAAGATGCTGAAACCATGACCTGGCAATGTTAAATTTACAGTGACAAGCTCCCTAAAGAAAGGGTATTATCAGCAAATACTAAATAAAAATATATACGAACAAACGTAAGATCTTCAATTGAAAGTTGAATAATACTTAAGAAAAAGAATCTAAGGCTGAAGCTGTAATTAAGTCAGGAGAATGCTTGTCTAGCCTGCGCAAAGCATTTGGCCTTGAGAGGAGAACAGGCTTCCTAGAGGCTAGAGATGTTGTACTGCCCAGGAGCATCTGCCTAGGCAAGGAGATGGCAGTAGTAGACTGTGAAGGTGGGGGTGATCCTGGAGTAAGGAGTTTAGGGTTGAGCTGCTAATCCCAGCACTCAGACTGTAGAGACAGGTAGACCTATGAGGTTGTACCAGCCGGGCTACAACACAAGCTCTAGGCCAGCCAGAACTCGTGGAGTGAGACTCTGTCTCAAAAATAAAAAACAAACAAACAAAAAAACACCTAACAGCTAGGCGGTGGTGGCACATACCTTTAATCCCAGTACTCAGGAGGCAGAAGCAGGCGGATCTCTGTGAGTTTAAGACCAGCCTGGTCTACAGAGTGAGTTTCAGGACAGGCTCCAAAGCTACAGAAAAACTCTATTTCAAACAACAACAACAAAAAGCAAACAAAGATTATGCTGGTGAAAAAAAAATTGGAGAAGTTAGTATACCTGATGAGGCGATGAGGGTAGACGTGTACTTTACCTTATGGTAATATGTATGATGATATGTATGATAATATTTGTATGGTGCTATAGACAGCTAATAATGTAGCCAAAAAAGTGATATTAGAGTGTGTGTATAGAGAAAAAGTGTGGGGTGAGATGATAGAGAAGACCTGCATCTTTGCATAAGTTAATACTTCTAAATTGATAAATAGTGAAAGGAAAATATGTCAAAGTATAAACATAAATAACAAAAAAGACAAAAACTCTAAGTACTTGTTTCTGATTGAGATTAATGGGCTTTCCAGAAGGTTAAAGTAGGAGTCAAATGTTTTATTATAAGCCTTTTGTGCCGGGCAGTGGTGGCACACACCTTTAATCCCAGCACTCGGGAGGCAGAGGCAGGCGGATCTCTGTGAGTTCGAGGCCAGCCTGGTCTACAAGAGCTAGTTCCAGGACAGGAACCAAAAAGCTACGGAGAAATCATGTCTCGAAAAATCCAAAAATAAATAAATAAATAATAAGTAAATAGATAAGCCTTTTGTACTGTTTGATTTTTTTTAACTCACAAGCATGTATTACTTTAATTAAAATTACAAAGAAAAAACAATGTGTATATATATGTATAAGTTTGTATGTACCATCATTGAATGTAATCAGATTTAAACTGAAGATTATGAAAATAATTTCTTTGAATGAGAAAACATTTATTAATTTGTATAGGATCTAATAAATAAGGTTTTGGCTTATTCTATTGGTGTTAATAAAGCCTGGGTTTAATAATAGTAAATACAGTTAACAAGAATTAATAATTTATAAATAATACAATGTCACCAATAATATAAATAGTTCAGTTATTAGTCTAGTAGCACCATTTATACAAAGGTAGTAATTTTTGAAGATCAGAAGATGAGAACTGGCTGCCCTGGTGATTTGACTTAATTATGTCAATGTGTTGCTCTTCATTGCAGTTGCAGGATGTGAGTGTGAGTCTATGGAATGTCTACGGCAGGACGGATCCTATGTCTCTGGAGAACATGCTTTCAGAAGTAAGGAGCCCAAGTGCACTTAACATAATTAAGTTATCCTAGCCATGTCAGTTATTAAATACCAAAGGTATTTAATTTGAAGAACTGCGAGGTATATCTTAGTTTGCTTTAATCAAAAAGCAGAGTGCCTCTTTCTAGATTGTGCCTAACTCCTCAAGTTAGAAAACCTGGAGAATGAGGCTTCCTCTTCCATTCTGAGGAAAGTCTAGGTGAGGCAGCTAGTTTCACCTAAATATTTTTACGGTTTGTTATTCAGAGAGAGGGCTGGTTGTAATAGGCTTTAGTGAAACAGTGAAGTTGTCTTTTGTAGCATGAAAAGTTAAGATGCTTAAAGAGATCTAAGTTTGGAAAAGAAGTGGCTAGATAGTAATGTTGTAACATCCTGCCTAGGTCCTGGCAGCTGCTCAACAAAGTCGTTGTAGTACAAAAGCTATTCTAGACAGTGCTTAAACTGGGCGTGTCTGTGTTCTACAGCTATCTTGTTTACAAAAATGTGTCCAACCCTAGACTGTAATGCCAACCAACTCCTCAATCTTTTAAGTTTTCGTCTGACCGGGTGGTGGTGGCACTCTGCCAGCAGTCTGGAAGCACAGGATGGTGGAGCTCTGTGAGTTCAAGACTAACCCCATCTACATAGAGTTTCAGACTAGTCAGACTACACAACACAGTGAGATCCTGTCTTAAAAGAAATAAGCAAAACTAAACAAAATCTTGTTATGGGGCCAGTGAGATAACTCAGCTGGTAGGAGCACTTGCTGCCATGCCTTAGCCTGTATTTGGTCCCAGAAATCCAGAGAAGAAGAGAACCAATCCCACAAAATTGTCTTTTAATCTATAAGATAAGTAAATGGTTATAGTTTACAGAATCCGCTGAGATCTGTCCCATGCTCTGTGCTAACCATTTAGAATAGGTAGAGTAGATTGTGTTTACTGTTATTTTTAATGAGCAGTAAATTAAAAAAAGGAGTATCTAAGACTGATCTTCTTGGAGACTACACAGAGAAATTAGAATCTGTCTCTCTCCTTCTTGCCTGTATATTGAAAAAGATAGCCAGGCATGACAACACTTGCTTCTAATCCTGGCACTTGGAGGGAAGACAGGTGAACATCTGTGTTTGAGGCCAGCCTGGTCTCAGAGTGAATTTCAGGCCATTTCATTGAAATAAGAGCAGCGGGGCTGCGTCCCCAACACCCCGGCCGCTTGGCTAGCTCATGCCCGAAATAACAACACACAAACTGTATTCATTTAAGAACTGCTTGGCCTATGAACTCTAGCCCTTACAGGCTAATTCTCACACCTGGACTAGCCCATTTCTAATGATTTGTGTAAGCACTCCAAGGTGCGCTTACCGGGAAGATTTTAGCCTAAGTCCATCGTGGGTTGCAGCTGCCTGGGAGAGCAGAGCATGGCGGCTGTCTGGTCCCTCTGGAAGCAGCGCAGAGTCTGACCTCACTTCCTCTTCCGCCCAGAATTCTATTCTGTTTACTCCTCCCATCTATGTTCTAAGCTATGAGGCCAAGCAGTTGGTTTATTATAACTTAACCAATGAAATCAACAGATTGATATATGACACTCCCACATCATTTCATAACCCCAGAGAACCTTCCCCCCAGAATGTTCAGTACTGATACTGAACCCCTTCCCCTCCTTGTCAAACACAAACAAAAAATACTTCGGCAGCCATAAACAGATTTTTTTTTAAAAAAGTAAGATTCAGGCTTGTTTGGATTTCTTCATTACAAAAACTAAAAACAACAACAAAAACCAAAAGAATGGAAGAGTAAAGCATGCTGGACATGGTGGCACATCCCTTATTTATTTGTTTGTTTGTTTGTTTGGGGCAGGGTTTTTCCCGTAACTTTGCAGCCTGTCCTGAAAGCTATCTCTTGTAGATCTGCCTGCCTCTGTCTTCCAGCTTGGTAGGACATCCCTTTAACCCTAGCACTTGGGAGACAGACACAAGACAGATCTGAGTTCCGAGTGATCCTGTTCTACAGAATAAGTTTCAGGACAGCCAGGGATACACAGAGAAACCCTGTCTGAAAAACAAACAAACAAATAAATAAAAAAAAAAAACAGTAAAACAGTATTTATAATAAAATCCCCTCCATAAGTATGACTCTAGAATTTTATATTGTGAAGCAATAAACATTTTGAACATGCATTACTGAGGTGAATGTTTCTCAGGCAGTTAGCTCTATGTGGGTTCTGAGAATCGGATTCTGTATCTCTGAAAGAGTACTGAACCATCTCTCCAGCCCCCAGTCTTTTCTTTCTTTCATGATAAAGGGTTGAAGTTAAATTAAGAGATTTAATATATATTTAAGCACTCAAGTTACTTGAAAGAAAGGCACTTAGGACTAAAGTAAGCATACTAAAGATATTCATGTGCTAGAAGCTGTATGTCTGGGAACCAGGAAGAAGGTCAGGCATATTTTCCACAGTAATGTAACTAATTTCATTGTTGGGCATATTAAAGAATTTAAAAATTAGATTTTTAAAATAGTTACCAGGTAAACTCTAGAACTGAGTAGTAATAATAATTTTTAAAAACAACTTGCTAAGTTTAAACTTTCAGTTTTTGATAAAAATGAAACTGAAATCAATGTATCAAGAAACAAAGACATGAAAATCTGTTTATTAATACCTGAAATATAGTTAGAACATTGCTTAGAAATTTTCAGATGAAAATAAGTCTCAAAGGAAATACTAGGGAAGAGAGAGCTGGTGAAAAGGAAAGTAGATGGTTTAGCAAGAATCTTCAGCCAGTAAAGCACTGGCCAGGCAAGCCAGATGCCCTGTAATAATCCCTAGAGTCACACTAAGGTGGAAGGAGAGAACTGACTCCACAACATTGTCCTCTGACTTCCACATGTATATTGTGGCATGTGTTCATCAAAATAAATAAATTTATTTTTTTTTAAGAATGTGTCTCAAAAAAGAGATGGAGTCATTACCACCTCTAGCCGGCCTTGAATTCAACAGAAGTCCATCTGTCCATCTGCCTCGCTCCCAAGGGCTCAGATTAAAGGCATGTCCTACAGCACCTGACTAAATCGAAATTTTAAAGGAAAACAGAAATTAATGGCTTGTAAAGATGGCTTGGCAGTTAAGAGCATTGAATACTCTTCCAGAGGACCTACATGGTGATTCACTATGGTCTGTAGTTCTGGTCCCAAAGGATCTGATGCTCCTCTAGCTCCCACAGTAACTACACAGGCCTACACCCAACAAAATACCCATACACATAAAATAATAAAAAAGTATTTCCAGGCAGTGGTGTCGCACGCCTTCAATCCCAGCACTCAGGAGGCAGAGGCAGGCAGATATCTGTGAGTTCGAGGCCAGCCCGGGCTACAAGAGCTAGTTCCAGGACAGGCTTCAAAGCTACAGAGAAACCCTATCTCAAAAAACCAAAACAAATAAATAGATAAATATAAAAATAAAAAAGTTTTTAAAAAAATAATTTAATGAATTAGGAAACAAGAAAGTGGAATTCATAAATAAGTTCAGAACTTGTTCTCTAAAGCCAAGAACAATAAAGTTGATAGATCATTAGCTTAAGAGTAATAGGAAATATTATTATTTGCTCTTCTTATTTTTCATTTACTGGCTTAGAAGTTTTCACACTATATATTGTGATTATCTTCTTTCCCTCCTTCCAGTGCCTCCCCAACCCCCAACTTTATATTCTTTCCCCAAAAAATCCAAAATTAAGACAAACAGAAAGATAAGAAAGACAAAAAAAATAGCAAAAGCACACAAAAACCATGGAATCTATTTGTGTTTGCCACCACTCCTGAGCATAGGGCCTTCCTTGAGTGTAGTTGGTACACTGGTGAACACTAGTTTTCTCTTTCCCAGCAGGTGTCAATTGCAAATAGATTGATAGATGGGGTGGGACCCTTCTACATGCTGGCATTCTGGCTGGCTGGCTCTTGTGCAAGTGTGTGTTGTAATGGTTTCTGTAAGTTCAGATGTATATCAACTCTGTTAGTCTAAAGATGTTGCCTTAGAGTCATCTACTACCTTTGGCTCTTACAATCTTTCTCCCTCCTCTTCCACATAAATCCTTGACCTTTGGGGGAGGGGCCCGGTAAAGACATTCCATTTAGGACTGAGTGTTCCACACATTGTCCAGTTCTGAGTATCTATGTTAGTTACCATCTACTACAAGAAACTTCCCTGATGAGGGTTGAGTCATGCACAGGTCTGTAGGTATAGCAATATATGATTAGGAATCTTTTTCTTTTTTTGCTATACTCACTTAGCAGAATAATATTAGTAGCTTATGACCTATTTAGTCTCAAGTTCTTGACTGTTCAGCAGTGTCAGATATGGGTCCATCTCAGAGTGGGCCTTAAGTCTGGTTTATTTTCTAAAGTGGCTGGTTACTCCCATATATTGTGCCAATCTATCTTGGTTGTAGGTTGCGGGGTTTTGTAGCCAGGTGAGATTCCTCTGGCAGTATATATAGAGTATTTTCTAGCATCATGAACAGTAGTCAGTAGGGGTGAAGCTTCTAGTTGTGCACCTGTTCAACTTCTCCATGTTTGGTGACATAAGTAAGTAGTGTACCTCCAGATTATGGAAGGTAGCCAGTAGCACTGGTACCTGGTACTAGGGGTTTTACTTGGTATTATATAACATGATACCTTGTCTCCTCCATTATAAAGTAACTAAATTTCTTTCATATATGTATACATTTTAGAAAACTTCTATAGCAGTAAATTTCCATATGGCTTTTCAAAAGGCCATTAATATTTGTTATTCCTCTCCATATCCCTTCCTTTAATCTGCCATCCTATCCCCTCTGCCCACTTAACTCTCTCTTCTAGTTTCCCCTTAATCCCTTTATAACATTATATCCTAGTTCTTCTTTGGAAGATCCCCTCCTTCCACTTGATCCCTCACAAGATACCTAACCTCTGAATATCTAGGCTTACGAGCTAACATTCACATATAAGAGAAAGCATGCAATGTTTGTCTTTCATACCTCACTTAGGATGAATGTTTCTAGTTCTAACCATTTACATACAAATTACATAATTATGTTTAGTTGCTGAATAATATTCTATTGTGTAAATGTACCACATCTTCATTATCTATTTTCCAGTTGATGGATATCTAGGCTGTTTTCAATTCTTGCTTTCGTGAATAGAGCTGCATTGAACTTGGATGAACAAGTATCTCTGTAGTAAGATAAGTCTTTTGGGTATACACCCAAGAGATGTATAGCTGGACCTTGTGGATGATCAGTTTTCAGCTTCTTTAAGTGCTTCTCACCCATTTGTTTTTCATATTTTGAGAACTATCCATTTAGTTCTATACCTCATTTATAATTGTTTTTTGATGTTCAGTTTTTTTGAGTTCTTTGTATAATCTAGGTACTAACCCCGTCAGATGCATAGGTTGTAAAGGTTTTTCCCATTCTGTAGACTACTGCTTTGCTCAAATGATGTGCTTTGTGTACAGAAGAAGCTTTTCAGCTTTATGAGTTCCCATTTATTAATAGTGGGTCTTAGTGCCTGTGCTGTCAGGGTTGGTCTGAGTGCCTCTCAGAGTCCTGTTCAGGACGTCCTTTCCTGTGTCTGAGCATTCGGGTTATTGGCTGCTTTCTCTTCTCTCAGACTCAAGGTATCTGGCCTTACATTAAAGTCCTTGATCCATTTGGAGTTGAGTTTTGTACAAGGTGATAAATGTGGATCTATTTGTATTTTCCTGCATGCAGCTCTCTAGTTTGACCAGCACCATTTGTTGAAGATGCTATCTTTTCTACTTCTGCTGACCCACTTTGTCTGCATAGATATCCCTTTTCAGGATATTTCCTTTTAAATAATAATAAATAATCCACATATAGAACAGCCTGGTATTTCAGATAGTCTAATGATTCCTGGTTTTGTTCTCACATAGGACTTGGTGGCATTCGAGCATCAGTGGGCGAGCTTCTTTGCTAACTTTGACACAGAAATCCCTTTCCTGCTGGAACTTTCAGAATCTCAGGCGGGTGAGGTGTGTAAGTGAAAGTCATAAAGAGAAAGTAAAATTGGTTAAGTTATTATTGTTTATTGTTGTTGTTATTTTATTATTGAGACAGGGCCTCACGATGTGGCCCTGGCTGGAATTTACAGATACCTACCCACCTCTGCCTTCCCAAATGCTAAAGTAAAAGGCATGTGCCTCCATGACTGGCTTATTAAATTTTTTTTCAGGATTTGTTTTGGTTATCATTTCTATAAATGATATGTCACAAAAATCCTCTCCCTTACTTATACAAAAAAGTTGTTTTGGAGCCAGGCGGTGGTGGTGCCTTTATCCCAGCACTCGGGAGGCAGAGTCAGAGGCAGGGGATCTCTGTAAGTTTGAAAACCCTGGTTTCAATCACCTATGTCCCCAAAATATATTTTTTTTGTGACAACATCTCTATTAGAGGGATATTGACCTTTCCGCACAGTGGTGTCCCCAGCCAGTAGTTATACTGAGTGCTAGTTAGTAATTCTGTACCTCTGAAAACCACCAGTTGAGCCCCTGGGGCTATCATGAGTGCTCTCCTGGGTTCAATTCTAGCACCACACACAGTGTGTGCTTCTTGCACTTCCTCCCACCAGCCCTCCTTTATCAGGGGGACATAGGTTAGTTGTGGGCTTGTCTGTGCTGTTTTATTGGTACAGATGAGCAGATAACATGCATTCTTATATCCTCTTCTGTCTTACACTAAAGAGTAGTGTAGAGTCGTTTCCACTTAACAGAGAGTTCTGACAGGTGTGGTGCCGCACCACCAATAAACCAGCAAGTCCTGGAACTCTCGCCAAGTCAGTTCCTTGAGAGGTTCTTAAGTTTTTCATGTAATTCATAGTGTATTATATTAGGTTTATATCTTATAGGATATGCATATTTAGGTTGTTCTCAATATTTTGCCATTGAAAACAGTACTGTCATAGTAAATAGATACATACTTGAACATTTTCATACTCATAATATATATAAATGGATATTTTCTAGGTCAAAAGGTAACCTATTGCCAAATTCCTTGCAAAGGTAGTTCTGATTTGCATCTCACCATGACACAGGATGCTGCATGTTCTTCACACGCTTACTAGGTTATTTAGTTTAACCTTGAGTGTCTTTGGCCTCAAGGCTGGAGGGACTACCCGGTTATTAGAGCATTTATTTACTGCTCTTGCAGAGAGCCAGCATTTAGTTCTCATTCCTCACCTGAGTGGCTGCAGTCTCCACGGGCACCTGCACTCATATACACACAGATAAACAATTGATATTAAATCAGCATGGTGTGGTGGTGTACACCTTTAATCTCAGCACTGTGGTAGGTGAATTTCTGGGAGTTTCAGGCCAGCTAGGGTTATAAAGTAAGACCCTGTCTCAAAACCATACAAGCAAACTGAGTGTGCTGGCATCTTTGAAAGTGGAACTAGAAGTATCAGAAGTTTGTAAAGTTTAAAAATTCTTTTTTTAAAAAATATTTTTATGGTTTATTTAACTTTTATTTTATGTGCATTGGTATGAAGGTGTCAGATCCCCTGGAAGTGGATCTTCAGACAGTTGTAAGCTGCCATGTGGGTGCTGGGAATTGAACCCAGGTCCTCTAGAAGAGCAGTCAGAGTGCTTTTAACCACTGAGCCATCTCTCCAGCCCCATAAAATTTAAAAATTCTTAGCTGGGTGTGGTGGCACATACCTTTAATCCCAGCACGAGGGCGGCAGAGGCAGGTGGATCTCTGTGATTTAGAGACCAGCCTGGTCTACAAAATGAGTTTCAGGACAGCCAGGGCTGTTACACAGAGAAACCCTGTCTCAAAAATTAAAAAGAAAAAAATCTTACTATACATTTTGAGTTTCTCCCATGTTTATTGCAGTTGAATTATTTATGTTTTTCCTTTATGCCATGAAAACTTATGTAAATTTATCACTATATATTTGTGTATATACATGATATACCTGTATATTTGTATTCATGTGTATTCTGCACACATGGTGCCCACCTACATATAGAGGCCAGAAATCAATGTCAGGTAATTTTTTTGATTGTGTTCCATCTTATTTTTAAGGATTTATTTATTGTTAGTTTATGTGTGTGAGTGTTTGCCTACATGTGTGTCTGTGTACCACATGTGTATGTGGTGTCTGCAGAGGCCAGAAGAGAGTTCATCTGGAACTGTAGTTATAGATGGTTGTGAGCCACTGTGTGGGTGCTGGGAATTGAATTGGGGTCCTCTGCAAGAGTAACAAATGCTCTTAACTCTTGAACCTTCTCTCTAGCACCTACAGTAATGTAATCATGTTGATATAGAAGATTCAGTAATAGTATTTTTAGAACAATAATAACTTCAGTATAATCAGTAATAGTCTATGGATGTAATAGAAAATTTGCCAAAATGTTAACAGTTACTAAAGATTTATGTGATTTATTGTATTCTGCAAGAAAGAAATATTGACTGGTTGAAAAAAATACAAGAGATGTTTACTGGAAGGCACTGAAATTTTTTTGAAATTTTGAACCATTTGGACATGAGACCCTATATGGTAAACTTTTGATCGATAAGTTTAGCCTAATACTTCATCCAAAGTCAAGAATTTGTTCTTTAATTTCCTAGGAAAAGTTTATTATTATACTCCTGTGTTCTTTAATCCCCGATCACTGATTGAAATTAGCAGTTATACTTGTGTTTAAAGCTATTGGAATGTAGGGACTTTAACAGAAGAGAAGAGGCCAGGTAAGATTAGTGGTTTAACTATAGATGCTGATTGGTCAGGGTTCTTTTCTGTAACTAAACACTGTGCATTTAAATGGTTTTGCTTTGTTTTTCTTTGCAGCCTATTTCTGTTTTCTTCACTATGTTTTGTTTCATTGCTATACCCCAAATTCATAATTTTATCTACCACATTATCTTTCTGTGTTCTTATACTCGCTACACATATCTATCTGTCTTTCTGTTACGTACTACTTATTCTCCTGACGTGTATATGTACATATACACATGTGAAAAGTCTTACTTTCAAAGCTGTTTCCTTACATCAGATGTTGGCTCTTTTTTAGCCATTCAGAAGCTACTTCAGTCATGGAATGCTCTCCAGTCATATTACTGAAAACAGGTATGTTCCCTGGGAAGGAACTGCAAACAGTGATAGAGAAAAATGGAGTTGAAACAGGGGCGTTGAATGAGGGAGTGAGTTTAGAGTGTGAGTTGAGTATAGTTACAGCAAAAAAAAAAATGTTGTTATGAATTTGTCTTGGTGCTTTGAACTTTTGATTTGCTTTGTTTTTCTGTAATCTTTTAGTAAAATGACTAAAAATATTATAGATAATCTGCTTCAATCTAAAAGAAAGGAATTTTTATTCTACCTCTAGCTCAGGAAAGCAAAATGAAGCAGTATCCCATTGCAGACAAGGAACAGCAGTATTTGGGGTGGGGTTAAGATAGATTAAGCTAAGAAGCCAGCACCTTGCAGAAGATGGGGTGGTCCGAGTTTCTGAGCATTTCCTTCTGCATCTTTGTCATGATCAGCAGGAGTTTTCTTTGGTGGGTAGAGGAGACAGATTCTGCTTTTCCCCAAGTCCAGTTTAGTCTAATAGACAAACCACCTTCCTGGGTTTCAAACAAAAATCATTTCTGTTTAAAGTGTAACTCAGCTTGAAGAAAGTTTCAGGAGAAAATGAGTCATGTTTATTTGATTTTTCTAAATGCTACATGTGAAATTTCCTTGGTGGCTCTTAGGAAAGCTCCCTGACTAAACTGTCTGGAGGGATTGGTTAGAACACATGTGGAATGAACAGGAAGGCGAAGTCTAGTGAGAGGCGAGGGAAGACGGCAGGGCTGGCAGTGGGTGCGTGGAGGTGGCGCAGTAGAGGACCACCATCACATCCTTTTCCTCCTGCGCAGCTGCTCTCTGGTCTACTGAATCTGGGTAGACCAACCACTGTGACATTAAAGCTGTATTTCTGTTAAATTTTTATCATATAAAGAATTGGGGGTTGTCATTATATTTTTGATAGCAGACTCCAGGAACTGATTCCTCAAAAAGGAGGTCAAGTGGGAAGGCATAAACTTTGCAAGGGTATAGTTATATCCTGAGTGCCTGACTGATCCCTAGGGCTCTCTAGGAAGAGTCAGCGACATCTGGCATCCCTTCCATGCTTGCCAGGGACATTGGTAGCGTGCCCATCCTATAGTCACAGCACTCAGAAAAGCCTGAGGTCCGGTCGGGAACCTTGTCTAATGACATTTTGCTTACTGCTCTAGCCCCCATCGGCAGCCGTTTGTTTTCTTTGGTAACCACTCTACACGAGACAACCTGAGCGCAGGCAGCTTTAACTTCCCTTCTGAGGGGCACCTGGTGCGCAACACTGGTCCTGCGGGGAGCTTTGCCAAACACATGGTGAGTGGCCAGACTGTCTGGTACTTGATGAACTGTACTGTCTAGTAACAAGGAAGGGCTGCTGGCCCAAATGAATCTTTTTAGTTATTATGCTGGCTTGGTCCTGAATTTGAAGTTTTTCACAGTGAAAAGAAGTGACTCATGACTCATTATATATATTTTAATAAGTATTGGGTATGTATTTGAAAACACTTACGTTTATTTTATTTGTATGTGTGTAATGTGCAGAGGGGAGGGGGTCACCCATGTATCACAGTACATATGTGGATGTCAGAGGACAAACTTGATGGAGCCAGTTCTTTCCTTCTATCTTCGCATGGGTTCCAGGGATTGAACTCAAGTCATTAGACTTTATCCACTGAGCTATCTCACCTACTCTCTGAATATTCTTTATTACATGATGATATATTGTTTGCTGTATTCTTTAAAAAGAAACTACCGGGTGGTGGTGGTGCATACTTTTAATCGCAGCACTCAGAGGTGGAGGCAGGCAGATCTCTGTGAGTGCAAGCCAGCCCTATCGATAAAGCAAATTCCAGGACATCTAGGACAGCCTTGGCTGAGAAACCCTGTCTGGAAAAGAAAAAAAAGGAAGCATTAGGGGTCAAGGCTTAGTGTTTAGATACCCAAAACACACATAAAAGCCTGACAGGGCAGTCAAGTATGTGTGATCCCAGAATACCCCTGTCAGAAGTTGGGATGCAGGAACGAGAGACTCCAGAAGCTTGCTGGTTAAGTTTGCTAGCCTAGTGTCTGCAGCAGCCTGTTTCAAACAAGATGGACAAGCAGAGACCAACACCTGAAGGGTATTTAAACACATACCATGGCATGTTTATGCCTGCACCCACATAAACAAACATGTGCAACCCCTCCCTCTCATACACACATGCAAATAAAGTAACGGGATCATTATACTTGAATGTGGGACTCTAATGATTGTCAAGGTCAGTGCTGTCTTAGGAGAATGTTAAGTATTTTCAAATATTTCTAAGAAAGTATTTTTTAGTGTTGTAGAAAATTAGGAAAGCTGGAATGGTAGGTGTAGTTAGTTTTTAGTTAGGATTTTGAGAACACAAGACCCAAGTGGATATGGTAGCATTCTAAAAGCCTTGGGCCACCTCCAAGCCAGCTTAGGTCAGAGATCTACCAGAATGCATGTGCTGTAGAATCTTGCTGTCCTGTTGTCCCAGGTAAGCAGTAACTGTCAACTTGACATAATCTACAGTGACCTCAGAAATGGAGTCTCCATTGAGTAACTAGCTCTTTTTATCAGACATGTGGACATGTAAGGGATTTTCTTATTAATTGATGTAGGAGGACCCAGCCGACTATGACATTACCCCTTCCTGGAGTAAGGGGTGATCTTGAGCTGCGTAAGAAAGTTAAGTAAGCACGAGCCTGTGACCAAGCCAGAGAATGAGCCACAAGCCGTGTCCTCCATAGTTTCTGCTTCAGGTTCCTGACTATGACCTGGGAATATAAGCCACATAAATCTTTTCCTCCCCCAAGTGGCTTTTAGTCATAGCAATGGAGATGAAATTAGAACACTCCATTTTAATCTCCAGAATTGTTGGAAATATGGAAAATACCAGAGGAAAGGCAGCTGTGTATAATGTTTCTGTTGGCCTTATGTGTTAAATCCAAATAAAGAAGATAGAATGACTTGTATAGCCCATTTTTTAATTATTTTAATTTTTTTAAAAAAAAATGGTATAGGTATACTTTTTCCTTTACCTGTTAGGTTCATTTAAATTCCTTGGACATTTGACTCTGAAAGGTGAAGAGAAAGAGGCAGACAGGCTAATAAGTTCAGCACCAAAACCATGAGGTGAAGTTTTCTGTATATCAAAGACACACACACACATACAAGTGGTGGTTAAGTTTTCTGTATATCACACACACACACACACACACACACACACACACACACACGCTACTCAGAAATGCCCACAACTATCCAGAGAACCAAAAGACAGCCTCATAAGACCGAAACTTGTAGATAAAAACTTGTATGCAATACCACAGAAAAGCGTCATCCCCTACCTCTTCCTAGACATACTCCCTATGGACTGGAATGAGATGCTCTTCCACCTTGACTCTTCTCAGTGTCATCTCAGAGAAGGCCAAGTGTCACTACCAGCCTTTGACACCGCCCAGCCAACAATAGCAAGAAGCCTCTCTTCTGGGCAGAATCCCTGAAGGCCAATCAAGAATCATGACTTTCTGGACTGGGAGAGATTGCTCAGTGGTTAACACTGGCTGGGATCAGTATTTTGGCTGGGCAGTGGTGGTGTATGTCTTTAATCCCAGCACTCGGAAGGCAGAGGCAGAAGATCTCTGTGAGTTTGAGGCCAGCCTGGTCTACAGTACAAGTTTCAGGACAGACTCCAAAGCTACACAGAGAAACCATGTCTCGAAAAACAGAAACAAAACAAAACAAAACAAAAAAATGAGGACCCAGGTTTGATTCCCAGCTTACAACCATCTGTAACTCTAGTTCCAGTGAATCTGATGTCTGAATCTTTAGGCACAAGGCATGCAAGTGGTGTAAGACATACATCATACAAAATACTCATACACATAAAAAATAAAACTAATTATGAATCTGAAGTGTTAAAAAAAGCTATTCTTGGACCAGTTCAAACTACCACTCTGAGCTCTGGAGGTCAGGTAAAATCAAAGAGCCGCATTCAGTCCCCTCAAGTGGAAATTGTCTAAGTTATTCCTTCAACATCACATGTCTAAGTTGCTCTTTTTTACAAAGAGGATTATTGTGTGTATGTTGATGAAGCAGGGCCACAGCACATGAGTAGAGGCAGAGGACAGTTTTGTGAGGTCTGTTCTCTGCCTCCATCTTTGCCTGGGTTCTGGGGAATGACATCAGATGGCCAAGCTTGGAGGTGAGCACAGTTAGCACTGAGCCAGCTCACCAGCTCCCAGCTCACTCATCTTTTTTTCTCCCCCACATCCAGGTCGCTCAGTGTGTCTCACCAAAGGGACCGCTGGCATGTTCAAGGACATACTTTTTTGGCGCTACTCATGTTCCTTACTTGGGTAAGTCTCCGTAAATACCTAATGGTATTTCCCATGAAGGAGAAGTTAGCATGCAGTTTACTATTTTATGCAAAATACCATCCTGTGAGCCTTGACTCCCTCCCTGATTGCAACTGGAGAGTTGATGTGTCTGACTCATTCCTCACAGAAGATATTCCAGGAGAAAATCCATTGGTTCATCCTGTAGTTTGAGGTTTAGCCTTGTGTTTGCCCCGCGCTCAGGGTCAGAAGATGAGGTCTAGCCTTGTGTGTACCCTGTGCTCAGGGTCAAAAGATGAGGTCTAGCCTTGTGTGTACCCTGCGCTCAGGGTCGGAAGATGAGGTCTAGCCTTGTGTGTACCCTGCGCTCAGGGTCAGAAGATGAAGTCTAATCTTTTGTCTGCCCTGTGTTCAGGGTTGGAAGATGAGATGTAGCCTTGTGTCTGCCCTGCGTTCAGGGTCAGAAGAAAGGCCGAGATTACTGAGGCTTAGTTGGAGATAGCAGGGATGTGGGTGGCAGTGTGAGTTTGGATAACATGGCTGAAGTCTTGTCTAATTGCTTTTGTGAGAAGAGGGAGAATTGGCTGTGATAGGATGCCCCATAGCTTAGGACCTGCACAGAGTCCTTCAGGAAGGCTAGGCTGAGCAGGAGGACCCTACTGGAGTACTCTGAAGCTTCAGGTATCCCGAGAGACATGGGGAAAAGTTTTGAATTGAGCTCCCATTATTGCTTCCCAGAGGTCAGTACATCAGTGGTTGTTACTACAGAAACCAGGAAACTCTAGAAAGAAAGACTACTTAGGTCAGATAATTAAGGAAATATGGAAGGATAAAACATCCCAGAGCCTAAGATTCTGTGGAATGAGTTGAAAAGGGTCAGGAGATAAAAATCTAAGAAAATACTGGGGAAAGCCGTGTACCATGTACCACTGTTGTCTGTGCACATCTGTATTTAACTTAAAAGGAAATATTTCCCTTTACAGGTGATGATGACAAGCTGCCCGGTACAACTGAACAAATGTAAGTTTTGTGTTAGTTTTATTTCTTCTTCTCAAAACTGAGTTTCTCTCCTGCTTCCCCTTGAGGTCAGCAGTGACTAGGATGTCTGGTTATGAGGAGACATCGCTGTGCATTTTCCCAGTCAGTCCCCAGAACCTCTCAGCTTGGAACCCAGGCCAGAGCTTTGCCAGCTTTGCCATCTGCTCCTTTCTCTGGAACCCCTCCTAGACTTCCTGTTTTTATGCCCATATACTTGCATGGCATAACTTACTTGCATACATTTCATACATGGTGAAACATATTTAATTGAGGTTTTTTTTCCCCAAAACCAAAACATTCTGCAATTCCTTGGGAAAAATCTGTTATCTAAGATGGTCTGAAGAGTGTTTTCTCTGGACTTGACATTCAGGCTTGTGGAACAGAGCTGTGTAACTTTAGGGAGGCCCTACTTAGTACTGACTTCCCTCCCTTTACATAAAGGAGGAACCCACAGACAGGAGATAAACGCACTGAAGTTTCAAAGGGTATCCTCTTCACCCAAGTGCCCAGTGTAACTGAGTTCTAAACTGCTTCTTTCACAGGCCAGCAGGGTTGGTCACAAATAGTTGTCTGTGCATGACTTCAGAATGAGTAGGTTTCTGTGTATGCGGGTAATCTGGCTGCAGCATTCCTGTTGAATATCAAGGTTGCTTGGCTAATGTGCCTTGTTAGTGCCATCCCCTTCGCGCACAGTCTGTGTACTCTGCAAAGCGATGAATTCCTTCTCCAGTTGGAGGGGAGTGATAGTCAGTCCAGGGAGCACAGGTCTTGCACTCTCCTGTGAGAGTCTCCAGACAAGCTCTCACGACCGTGCGCTGATCATAGTGACGCTTCCGCAGCACGTGACTCTGCTTACTGCACGTGACATTCTGCTCACCACATCTTTTTTTCTTGAGACAGGGTCATACTGTTACTTTCCTTGTCACCATGATAAAGTACCTGGCCAATCCGCGTGGTGGTGGCGCATGTCTTTAATCCCCACACTTGGGAGGCAAAGACAGGCGGATCTCTGTGAGTTCGAGGCCAGTCTGGTCTACAAGGGCTAGTTCCAGGATAGTTAGGACTGTTACACAGAGAAACCTTGTCTTGAAAAACAAACTAAGAAAACAAAAAAACAACAAAAAGAATTTTAAAATACTTGGCCAAAACATGAAAATTAAAAAGGGAAGGGGAGCAAGATGGCTCAGCAGGTAAGAGTGCTCACTGCCAGGCCTACAATCCCTGGAACCCAGGGAGAAGAGAACCAACTCTCCTGAGTTGTTCTGTGACCTCCACATGCATGCCATACACCGTTGTGTGACACTGTTCCTGGAGACACAAACATCCACTTGCTTTACCACAAAAATTCAACTTGGGGGCCTAGAGAGATGACTCAGAGATTAAGAGCATTGACTGTTCTTCTAGAAATCCTGAGTTCAGTTCCTAGCAACCACATGGTGGCTCACAGCCATCTGTAATGAGCTCTGTTGCCCTCTTCTGGCCTGCAGACAAACATGCAGACAGGATATTATATACATAATAAATAAATAAATCTTTTAAAAAAGCTCAGCTTGGTAAACTAGTGAGTTTATTAGGGTTACTTATAGAAGCGTGGATGACTCAGAGGCAGTTACAGTTGCGTCCCTGCCCACTCCAGCCTGGGTGATGAGGCTCTGAATGGAGTCTCCTCTGCAGCCTTTTCTCCTCACTTAACCCTGGAGACTTAGGGGCCTTGTGCAGTTGGTCAGTTTCGGGGACTTCTGAGATTTAACAAGTTGTTTACTTTCTGAGTCTTCATCAACTTTTCTTTAGAATTTCCTGAGTCTTGCCAGGCATGGTCAGGAGGCAGAGGCAGGTGAATCTCTGGGTTCAAGGCCAGTCTGGTGTACAGACTGAATTCCAGGACAGCCAGGGCTACGCAGAGAAACTCTGTCACAAAAAAAAAAAAAAAAAAAAAAAATCAAGAAAGAAAATAAAATTAAAAAATGGAATTTCCTGAATTTTAATGAGCATTCCCTTTAGGATGGACTATTTCATATAGGAGGGAATTGCTATACAGCATGGGTTCAGGCTGCATATCCTCCTATATACAAGCCAATAAATAAATATTTTTAAATGAAAAATAAGGGCCAACAATGGCTTAACAGGTAAAAGCACTTTCTGAACAAGCTAGATGACCTGAATTCTATTACCAGAACCCAGAAAAATCTGGATGCCATGGCTTACATCTGTAATTCCAATATTCCTGTGTCAAGAGAGGAGGCAGAGGCAGAGGAATTACCTGGAATCTCGTGGGCCAGCTAGCATAGAGTACATAGAGCAGCAGGACAACCAGAAAGACCCTGCCTCAGGGAAGTGAAAGGAAATAACTGACTATGACAAGTTGTCCTCTGTGCCTGTGCTGTGGCAGTGCACACGCCTCACCCCGTAATACATCTATCATGCATATACATTCAGTAATAAATGATGATGATAACGCAATGAAGCTAACATGAAGAAAGGTTCATTCATGGCAGGAAGAACATAAAGTGGCTGATCTTATTGTACCCACTCAGGAAGTCAAGAAAGATGACTGCCATGTATTTGTAGGTGGTGAAGCCCACATTTAGGTAGGTCATCAGAAATGACCTAATCTAGATAATCTATTACAGACATGCCCAAATCTTCCTCCTCGGTGAGTCTTGTTTCTATCAAGTCTACTCCTCTCAAGTCAAGTTCCTGTAAGGGTCTTGTTGTATAGCCCAGGCTGGTCTGGATTTGCTGAGATCTCTCCCGCCTGTGTCTCCTGGGTGTTGGAATTACAGGTGTGAGCCAACCTTGCCTAGATTAGTCTACCTTTTATTGTGGTGGGGGAGAGCCAAGTGTGGCAGCTCACACCTGCAGTCTCGGCACCGAGAAGGATGAAGGAGGTGAATTGCCACAAGTACAGAGTGAGTCCCTGTCTAGGAAAATATAATGCAAATTATGTAATCAATACAGAAAATATGAAAATAGAGAAAGGAAAATAGACCATCCATAATTCTCTCTGGCATTGCCTTTAATATCTTATATGCAGTATATCTTCCTGTGTACCTAAAGCAGGCTCTATTTTGGGGGACTGGGGAGACAGATAGCTCAGTGCTGCTCTCATGGAGTTAACTTCCCAGCACCCGTGTCAAGCTGCTCACTTAAATTATCCACAATAGTTATTGACAATATGCTAATTAAGCCAAATAAAAGTATATGAGTTCTTGTATAAGTTCGAGGACAGGCTCATGCCTCAGAGTCTATGGGGGTCGAAGCTTAGGAGTACAGCATTTTGGTTTGGTTTGGTTGGGCTTTTTGGTGTTTTGTTTTGTTTTTGGTACTAGCGCTCTGTCTGCATGTATGCCTGCATGCCAGAAAAGGGCATCAGATCCTATTATAGACGATTGAGGGCTAAAGTGTGGTTGCTGGGAATTGAACTTAGAACCTCTGGAAGAGCAGCCAATGCTCTTAACCACAGAGCCTTCTCTCCAGTCCAGGGTAAGCATTTTTAAAAACAAATCCAAATTACATTAGTGTTTGAGGGAGATCGAAGCAACTTCTTTCTGCAAGCTTGGCAATATTTTCCAGACACCGCATGACAGTGATTTCTGATTTACACTTCCTATTAGTTGTTTTAGTTTATGTTTTAGCTTGCACAAACATCAGTTATTCTGCTTGATACTTCTGGACCATGGTCAGGGCCACGATCAGTCCCAAAAGAGTTGACACAAAATAGAGTCAGGACAAGATGTCATTGCCATTTGATCACAACCATGTGTAGCTCCATATGTAGGAGATCTGGTGCCTTCTTCTGGCCTCTGGGGCACCTACACACATAATTAAATTTTGAGAAGCAAAAGACTGTGTTTTTAGATTATATGTTACTTTAACCATAATGCATATATCAGGTTTTTCTTTTTTATATATATTTCTTTGACTTTAATAGCAAGTTGACCCTTTTTTCCATTTCCCTGCCCTCTGTGCTTAGCCACTGTCTAGGACCTCATTCTGGACCATTTGATATTTGTCTAAACCAAATCCATTGGAGCCTTGCACCCAGGGTTAATATTAAGGGGTAATTAGGCCCATGTCAGATATTCCAGATCACGGTGCTAGTGGGGACCTGGACCTCGTGGAATCCTGGTGAAGGTGACACTAACAGTACACAGGCTATTAAGTGGCTTGGTAGTCAGGTGTTGGTTTCTGTATTGATATGTAGTAAGACCCTGACAAAATGAAAACAAGAAGAGAGTCTGGAGAGATGGTTTAGCAGTTGAGAGCACTGGCTGAGCTTCCAAAGGACGCAGGTTCAAATCTCAGCAGTCCACAGTTTAAGGAGCTATAAATTAAAGTTGAGAGTTTTCTTTTGACATAAGTTTAGAGTTCCATTTTTCAGTTAGTTCCATTTTGGTACTTTTCTTGGTTTATTTAAAACCATTATTAAAAGTAGATTTCTTGGGAGGCAGGCATGGTGCTTTATGCCTGTGATACAAGCAGTTTGGAAGGCGAGAAGATTGTTTGAGGCTAGTGTGCCTTACATACAAGACCCCATCTTTTTAAAAGCTTCTTATGGACCATTTATGGGCATAGAACTTTTCTTAAAGAATATTTTTTTAATTTATTTTACGTGAATAAATGTTTTGTCTGCTTGTATGTTGTATACTGTGTGTGTGCAGTACCTTTAGAGGCCAGAAAATGACATCGGATCCCCTGGAACTGGAGTTACAGACAGTTGTGAGCTGCCGTGAGAGTGCTGGGAATTGAACCCTAGTCCTCTTGGAAGAGCAGCCGGTGCTTTTAACCACTGAGCCAGGCATGCAGTTTTTTATGAGACTGTGTGATACTATATTAACCATTATTTTTTGTTTTTAAAGTAGGCTCTTATCCCAGATATATGCTGCTGTTATTGAGGCTGTTTTGGCTGGCATTGCATGTTATGCTAAAACTTGCAGTCTGGCAAAGGTAATTTAAGTACCATATTTCTGTTTTGGTAGTCATTATTTTAATGTAAATCATTCTAACCGTTTTGTTCTTTGAAAGCCTTGCAATACTCACTTTTGTGTGAGTTGGGGTCTTGGTAGCCAAGCCTGCAACACTTGACGGCTGCTGCCGTGGGCATGCTGCTGCTATTTTATGAGCCTTTTTAAACACCTGTTTGTGTTAACGAAGTCATTGTTTCATTAATAGTTTAGACAGAAAACTTTTAAAAGTCAAAAATAGTTTATTCTGTTGAATTTTAATGAAATGAGTAAAGCTTATTTTGAGCTATGTAGTTGTTTCCTGTAATTGAGTTTTTAAAACTCAATACAGGCTAGAAAATCTGACTTACCTTTTCTAGGCAAGCATGCTTATACTCGCTCTCTGACCATTTTTTTTCCTTGCTGTTTTGCGGTTAACCTGCTCTGCTGTGTTGGATTCCTAAATCTGACCCAGTAAGATGAGAAGAGACGGCTTGATGCCTTCCAAAGCCAGTAGGACTTTTCCTGAAGGAAGCCAGTTGACAGTGGAAAGGTTGTGTATGATGTAGATGTCAGAGGGACTGTAGCTGTAGTCACCAGCTCCTTGGCAGCCCCCTTCCTACGGAACTTGAATCCTGGTAATGATGTGGGTGTTCTCAGCCCTTTTAGCTGCTTCGTAGTAGAAAGCCTCTGCAAAACCATGAGCTATCCTTCAATATACATTCTTACACTTTTTTCCCCTAACTGACATCCATAGGTTGAGTTATTTGAATAGTCTTAATGTCTAGCAGAAACTGAAGGCATTGGTCCCTCCCCAGAGCCAGGGGAGAAGGGACGAAACGGCACGTTTCTAGTGCTTGCATAGCAATCCAGCTGCCTAACTGGCTGCTTCCATCTCTCCAGCAGATCAGATGCCAGTGCGCCCCTGCCTAAGTACAGTTTCCTGTGAGTCCAGCAGGCACCTGTCCCCATAACCTGATGCTTTCACTTTAATCTTTTGAGGTATACAAAGTAGTTACATAGAAGGGAAGGGCTCTGGCCGCCTTTTAGAAGGGCCTTTCCTATCAGTGATATAAATACTTTTGCTACTTGAAAGCTAATTGTTCTGTTGCTGCTTTTACAGGCCAAGGAGGTAGCAGAGCATACTCTGGAGAATGGACTAGTGTTCTCTGAGCTGGTTCCATTCAAAGCCGATCTACGGTAAGCTACAGATGATATTTTTATGATAATTAAGAAAAAATTAAAGACTTCCTTATCCCTTATAGTTTTTATTCCACCCTTCTCTCCTTTTGAGAAATGTTCCAGTAAAATAATAGGCAGAAGGAGAATCAGTCATGATGAGGATGGAGAAACTATATAGGTTTTGAAAGTAGAATGTGAGGCAGATTTGTACTAGAACTGTGGGAGTCCTGATGGGCCTGGTCCCAGAGATAAGGAGGTTGTGAGGGTCAGGAGACTTGGGCACATGAAGACGGTTACTAATTAAAAGCGCCTGCTCTGGAGCTCCCTGCCTTTCAGGTGGTGGGAGCCTGGCTCCTTGTCCTCCTGTTGCACCTCCCAGCATGCCCCGTTACAGCTCTGCACTGCCTTCCCATAGCTGAGCTCTGTTGTACTCAGTCCACTCCCCCCTCCATCCCACAGGAGGACCAGTGTGTGTGTGTGTGTGTGTGTGTGTTTTATACAAAGGATATGAAAGACCAATACTGGAAAGTTTATTTAAGAATACTTCTAGCCAGGCGTGGTGGTGGATGCCTTTAATCAGAGACAGAGGCAGGTGGGTCTCTATGAGTTAGAGCCAGGCTAATTCACATGGCAAGTTCCAGGACAGTCAGACCTACATATTAGGAAGGCACCATATCTTTAAAAAAACAAAAGATACTTGCAGGTGTGCTTTGCCCTACTACCTGCTGCCGCATGCCCCACATTTTTCCCACATCTGTGGTCCTGAGTAGTGAGAAGGGAGCATTTGGTCAGATAGGTTAGTTGGCTGACATAGTAGGAAGAAGAACTCTGCTATATAGCTGCAGCTCCATGAGTGGAAAGAAGAGCCAGAACTCTGTGGTGCAAGGCCTTCATCTTGTTTCACCTCTCCTTTCCCAGAGGTCCTGGCTCTGAAAAGGGAGAACTAGAGGAAGCCCCTTCTCCTACGGTGCTGCCCTGTGCCATCTGTTCCTTAAGGCCTTTGCTGGGAAGCCCCTTTTCTTTCCCAGCTGTGCTGATTTAAGTAAGATGGGGAGCTTTCACATCTGTTTGTGGAGCACTCACTTTGTAGAGTGATTGGACATGTAGATCTTAGTTGCTGTGGTGGTGAGGCCTTCTCTGTCGCCACAAGGCTGACACAGTCATTCTGTTTCCCCTCCAGCTCTTGCCCCTGCCACCATCCTAGCTGGAGAAAGGCAGAAGGAGAAATCACTGAGCAAAACGAAAGTCTCTCAGGCTTCCCTCCACCAGGATCACTTCACCGAGGTCCCTAAGTTCATACATTAGCATATCTTCCTCCTAGAAGGGGAAGGAAGGGGGAGCAATTAATAGACACAGGAAACTCGTGTGTTATTTCATCAACTAGTTCCTGCTAAGGCATGAAATTATAGACAAATGCAATTTAAAAAGTTTCTTAGACTGGCAAGATGGCTTACTGGGTAAGGTCACTCACTGCCAAGCCTGATGACCAGAGCCCACATAGTGAGTGGAGAGAACTGACTCCTGCAGGTTGTCATCTGACCTCCACATGTGCAAGGTGGTATGCACACATAACACACATATACACACATGAAATAAATGTTTAAAAAAACTTACAGAAAGAATAAGCCAAGGCTGAGCATGGTGGCACATGTCTGTAACCTCAGCACTCAAGAGGCAGAGGCAGGAGCATCACTGCAAGTTTGAGGCCAGATTGATCTACAGAGCAGTTTCTAGCCAGTCAAGGATACACTTTCTCAGAAAGACCCTTGTCTCCCAGAGAGAAAATAGAAAAGTTCTCCTCCAATTCTGAAGGTTTGACCTGCTGTGGCTTCATAGCAGTGGACTTTGAATAGCAAAAGCACCTTCTGCTTGGGTACAGAGCAGGGCTGGCAAGTTGACCCAAGAGTACTGAAAAGCAGGAGGAGCCTCATCATCTTGTAGACACTGAGCAGCAGAAGCCCTGGCCAGAAGAGGGCCGTTCCCAGTCAGTCTGCATGGGTATTACATCTGCTCACAGCCAAGAATTGAGGCAGTCTTGAGAACCAGTACAGATGCAGGGCTATGGATGGAATAAGATTCTGGCTGTATACTTGGTGATGTCATGGGACCTTAAGAAAGGCATCTAAAATAACTAAGCAAGGATGACTTGACACTCCAGTTTTGGAGCACATGCCTTTAATCCCAGCATTTGGAGGCAGAGACAGGAGGATCTCTATGACTTCGAAGCTAGTATGGTCTACATAGTGAGTTCCAGGACAGTCAGAGAGCTTCATAGTAAGACCCTGTCTAAAAAAAAAAAAAAAAAAAAAACAAAGAACAAAGAACAAAAAAAAAATGACATCACTTGATTGAATGGCCTTGATGGTCTAGGAAGATACATTGAAGAAGCAGGTATTTCAGAGAATTCTGACCTAGTACTGAACAAGAGTCTTGACTTCTGTTGTGTTTCTTTTCTGATCTACAGCTCCAAGGTGACATTTCATATACATGCTGTGAATAACCAAGGAAGGTAGGTGCGATTATGGTGCTTCCTTTCACGGGAAAGTATAAGGACAAAGATTATGGCTCGTTTGTTTCCTGACTGCTCAGACCCAAATAACCACACAGAAACTCTATTAATTACAACACTGTTTGACTAATAACTCAGGTGTAATTCTAGGTAGCTCTTGCATCTTGAATTAACCCATTTCTATTATTGTATTGGCACGAGGCTTTGGCTTACTGGTAAAGATCTGGTGTCCGTCTCCTTCGGCAGTTACACGGTGTCTCTTTGTCTGTCTGTCTGTCTGTCTGTCTATCTATCTATCTATCTATCTATCTATCTATCTATCTAATCTATCTCTGTTCTGATTTCCCACCTGGCTTTACTCTGCTAAGCCATTGGCCCAAAAAGCTTTATTCATCAACCAATAAAAGCAACACATATGCAGAAGGACATTCTACATCACAAAGAGAAGAGACTGTCCAGTTGTGATACATGCCTGGAATCTCAACAATCAGGAAGCAGAGGCAGGAGGATCAAGAGTTTGACACCTGAAGGCCAGTGAGATGGCTCAGAAAGAGCAAGAAGATCATAAGTTCATGGTCATCTTGTGATACGTAGAAAATATAAGGCCAGCCTGGGATACATAAGGCTGTATTTGAGAGAGCCCTTATAGCTGCTACCATTGTTGGCCTCGGCACATTTCCACTCTGGGAGAGGTGCCATTCCAGATGGGACCTATGCTTGCTGTGCTTGTCTGGGTCCCTGTACCCAATTTTTGTCTCGTGAAATTATGAGGCTGGAGTCAGGTACTAGCATTATTTTTTCCAGTGCCAATTCTGGATACATGTAACCCAGTGTTTTTTTGTTCTTTGTTGAGACGGGTCTCATATAGCCCAGGTTAGCCTTAAACTTCTGTGTTCCTGCCTCTACTCCTCAGCTGCATAGTGAGTGTGAAGCCAGCCTGGTTACATGAAGCCCTGTTTTAGAACAAACAGAAACTGTAATGTTTAATGTTTTTCTCTCCTGTCTCTTTCTTCTAGAATTGTGCCTCTGGATAATGAAGATAGCTTATCCTTTGTGAAAACGGTAAGCACTTAACAGAGCTCTTCAGAGTCAGCTGACTGGGAATGGCTGCAGAGGGTCATCCACAAAGGACTTGTTGCAAGTAGATGACTGAGAAGTTCTGCAGGCAGCTGAGATTGTGGGCCACTGTATGAAAACGTGAACTAAGCACAGCAGACAAGTTTTCAATGGTTCCTTTTTTCCTTTTTTAAAAAGATTTTATCTTTATTTGTGTGTATGCTACATGTGTGCTAGTACCCAGTGGAGACCGGAAGGGGGTGTCAGATTCTCTGGAGCTGGAGTTACGGCAGTGGTGAGCTGTCCAATATTTTGCTGGGAGCCGAACTCAGGCCTTCTGGAAGAGCAGCACATGTCCTAACTGCTGAGCCATCTCTCCAACCTTCCAAGATCTTCTTTTCACTATAAGATCTGCACTGGCTGCCTTCACAGGAACCAGGGGATTAGACACAGTCCATGCTGGAGAGATGGCTCAGTGGTTAGGAGCACTGACTGCTCTCCCAGAGGATCCGGGTTCAATTCCCAGCACCCCACATGGCAGTTCATAAGTGATTATAAATCCAGTTCTAAGGCATTCTGACACCTTCACAGCATTGCACATAAAATAGTTAAAATAAAAATTAAATATATCATAGATAACAGTCCTCAGGTGCCTGTATGTCCTGTGAAGTCAGGTAGTCAGAGCAGGGTTTTACATATCCTCTGCTAGGGCAATGGAATGATTTAAAAATAAACTGAGCCAGGCATGATAGTGCACACCTTTAATTCCAGAACTCCAAAGGCAGAGAGACCTGGCTAGTCTCTGTGAGTTTAAGGCCAGCCTTGTCTACAGAGCAAGTTCCAGGACAGCTAGGGCTGTTACACAAAGAAACCCTGTCTCAAAAACAAACAAACAAACAAACAAAAAAATAACTTGATACTGGAAGTGTTTTGCTTTTTATTTTTTTATCCTATTCTAGATCTGTTTTAATTTTTTATGCATGAGTGTTTTGCTTGATCTGTGCGACACATACTTGCAATACCCTTTGATGCCAGAAAAGGGTGTTGATCCCCTGGGGTTGGAGTTAAGGAATGTGTGAGCTGCCACGTGGAAGCCGGAATCAAACCTAGCTTTTCTTCATCCTCTGAAGGAGCAACAGTGCTCTTAACTGTTGAACCATCTGTCCAGCCCCAGATATTTAGGTGATAACACTTTATTTCCTTGCTGTACCAAGGCCTGAGTTTGAGACCTAGCACCACCTGAATGAACTGGGCACACAAACTCAAGCCTGTAATCCAGCATTTATCAGATGGAATGAGAAAGAAGATGAAGAATTGAGCAGTTCCGTTTAAGAGGGTTTGTGGAGAGGCTGGAGGAAGACATTGCACATCCTGCTCCATGGCTCTTTGCACCATTCTTTTGAGACAGGCTCTCAGAAACCAGGATATAGGCTGGGTCAGCAGGCCCAGTTTTCTTCCTCTCTCTGCCTGCCCCCAGCACTTGGTGTTTATGTGGGTGCTGGGGATTTGAACACAGATCCTCATGCTTGCAGTGTGTTGGTTAGTTTTGTCAGCTTGACACAAACTAGAGATCCCTGGGAGAGGGACTTTGAACTGAGGAATTGCCCCCATCGGATTGACTTGTAGACATGTCTGTGGGACACTGATAATTGATGGAGGTGAAACCTAGCCCCTCTATGGGTGGTACCAGCCCTAGGCAGGTGGTCCTAAATTGTAGAAGAAAAGTAGCTTATCAGGTCAGGGAAGGTAAACCGGCAAGCAGCATTCTTTCATGCTCCCTACTTCAGTTCCTGTATCAGCTTTTCTTGATGGTGGACTGACCTATAAGCCCAGTAAACCCTTTCCTCCCTCAATTACTTTCGTCGTGGTGTTTTCATAACAACAGAAACCAAATTAAAACACCTGCCCATTGCTCTGTCCTATTTTTTTTCTGGTTTTGTGAAGAATGTTATTGTTCCCGGGCAATGGTGGCACATGCCTTTAATCCCAGCATTTGGGAGGCAGAGGCAGTCAGATCTCCGTGAGTTCCAGGACAGCCTGAGCTACACAGAGAAACCCTGTCTTGAAAAAACAAAAACTAAAAAAGAATGTCATTGTAATTTTTCTTCCTGACACCAGAAACTGACCCCAAGGCCTTGTTCTTGCTATCAAGTATTTTACCACTGAGCTAAATCCACAGGCCTTTTGTCATTGGGGTTTTAATGATAAATTCATTGAATCTGTGGTTATTTTTAGTAGTGATTGCACAGGTCTTCCCATCTAGTGTCTATGCAGTTTGTTTTTTCAGTGGTTTACTGTATTTCTTGTAGAGGTCTTTCACTTCCTTGGTTAGATGATTTCTTTTTTATATGAGTGGGATACTTTTCCTAATTTCCTTCCCAGCAGGTTCATTTCACATAGAGAGACACACATGGATTGTGTATCCTGTAAATTTAATCCTGCCATATGGGAGTCAGAGGCTGTTTATTCCTAGTTTCTTCAGAAATTTTATTTTTAAGGCATGCTAGGATTAAGGCGTGTACCACGACACCCTGCTCTAAGCTTTTCTTTAAATCCTTTCCACAAGTTAGAAACTCAGCTGGGTGGGATCTTGCCCTGAGGTCACCACTCCCTTTATTCTATTTCTTAATCAGCTTCAAAAATCCCCATAACCTTTTAGTCTCAAGACTATTTAGAAGTCTAAAATCTCTTCTGAGACTCAAGGAAGTCTCTTAATTGAACCTCCTGTAAAATAAAACATTAAATACTGTCTGAGTTAGGGTTTATATTGCTGTGGAGAGACACCATAGCCATAGAAGCTCTTATAAAGGAAAAACATTTAATTGGGGTGGCTTACTTTTCAGAGGTTTAGTCCACTATCATGGTGGGGCATGGCAGTGAGCAGGCAGACATGATGTTAGAAAAGTAGTGCAGTGTCTTACGTCTTGGTTTACAGGCAATAGGAAGTGGTCTGAGACACTGGGCCGTATCTTGAGCATATATTGAGACCTTAAAGCACACCTGCACAGTGACACACTTCCTCCAACAAAGCCACACCTCCCAGTAGTGCCACTCCCTTTGGGGTCATTTTCTTTCAAACCACCACACATAATTCTAACTTATAATGACACTGAATATAATTATTAATTATTACTCAAAGGGAGGAATCAGGACTTATGAGGAACTAACTTTATAGACCAGGCTGGCCTTGAAGATCCTCACGTCTTTGACTCCCCTGTGCTGGGATTAAAGTCATGTACCATCACAACTAGCTCAGGGTCAATTTTTAAGTAAATTAGAATTGGCAACTCTAGAGAAGTCCATATGATATGGGAGAGTCTTCTGTTTTGTGTTGATTTCATTGGTTAATAAACTGCCTTGGCCCTTTAATAGGACAGAAAATTAGGTAGGCAGAGTAGACAGAGCAGAATGCTGGGAGAAAGAAGCTGAGTCAGGCAGTCACCATGATTCCCCCATCCGACACAGATGCAGGTTAAGATCTTCCCTGGTGCCGGGTGATGGTGGCGCACGCCTTTAATCCCAGCACTTGGGAGGCAGAGGCAGGTGGATCTCTATGAGTTCGAGACCAGCCTGGTCTACAGAGCTAGTTCCAGGACAGGCTCCAAAGCCACAGAGAAACCCTGTCTCGAAAAAACAAAAAAAAAAAAAAAAAGATCTTCCCTGGTAAGCCACCTCGTGGTGCTACACACATTATTAGAAATAGGTTAAAGCAAGATGTGAGAGTTAGCCAGTAAGAGGCTAAAACTAATGGGCCAAGCAGTGTTTAAAAGAATACAGTTTCTGTGAAATTATTTTGGGTATAAAGCTAGCCGGGTGGCGGGACGCACCCGCCGCTCATTACTACATCCATATCTACTATTGGCTGGCCTAGAATACGTACTAAGTAGACCAGGCTGGCCTTGAACTTCCAGATCTGTCTATATATCAGACTTTCTGAGTGCCTCTCTTTCTCTTTAATGCATGAATCTGTGTTAAGATATTTCTTAGCACTGCCAAAAACAAACAAACAAAAGAAAAAACCCTACTTGACTATGAGCATTATAATACTATGACAAGTCAGTCTGATAACTCAGACAACTATAAGCAGTAGATAAGTAGTATATGAACTGGAGTGCTGTGGACAAAGGGATGATTCATATCCTAAGCAAGATGGAGTGAGACAGCATAAAATCTAGTCATTCTTTCTTCAATGGAATACTGTTTAAAATCCATGCATTTCTTATTTCTGGAGTTGACCATTTAATACCTTTGTGCTACCACTGGCCCTGAGTAACTGAAATCTCAGTGAGCATAGTCATGGCTAAGAGGGAAGAAGGCTCTACTGTGCTGGAATGATCATTTGCAGCTGTGTGCTGCTGTGCACTCATAAATACCCATGGAGACAGATGTGTATACCAACTTAATGAATACCTTTCCTGGCTCACCGAGAGAGAACTGCAGCCTAAACCAAAGGATTGTTGGACATGTGATGCTGTGAGAGTATGAAGTGGATGGGCATTCAAAAGCCTGGAAGAAACACCTCTGACTCTGTAGGCTGTAGCCAGTCATGAATAGGAATGAAGAGTTAACGCAGTGGTCTAGAGTACTGTCTGCTCTTCCAGAGGACCTGAATTAAATTCCCAGCCACCACATGGTAGCTCACACCATCTAAAATGGATATGATGCCCTCTTGTCATGCAGGCATGCTTGCAAATAGAACATTCATACATATAAACAAATTTTTAAAAAGATAAATTAAAAAAAAAAAAAGATTGCAGACTGTGGACCTAGAGAGCGGCTCAGCAGTTAAGAGTACAAACTGCTTTTCCAGAGGACCCAGACTCAGTTCACGACCCTCATGTGGGGAGGCTCACAGCTACCTGTAACTCCTGCTCCAGGGGATCCAGCACCCTCTTCTGGCTTCTATAAGTACTTGCATACACACAACATACACATAAAAAAAAAAACAGTTTTAAGTTTAAAAAAGAAAAGGGAAAGAAGAAAGATTGTGTTATTTCTTCCAAGGATGACAATCTGAGGGAATTTGTAAGAACATAAACATACAGTCATTCCAACCTATGCTTGTCTCAAGTTGAGGGTCACCTGCTGGAAAGCCTGAAGGCATTTCTCTGGTCAAAGTGTATGGATCCTTAGAGATCTAAGCATAGATTTCAGCATAGATCCTTAGAGATTTGTCAGTATTCTTTTGCCATGTGCTTTAGAGCGATCAGCTTGCCTGTTTCCTCTGGATCTCCTCCTGAAGTGCTAGGCTGATAATGGTTCTGTACCTGCTTCTCACTCACACAGGCTTGTATGACCATCTATGACATTCCTGACTTGCTGGGAGGAGGAGGAGGATGCTTAGGATCTGTGGTCTTCTCAGAGTCATTTTTGACTTCTCGGATCCTAGTTAAAGAAAAGGGTAAGTGTGTGTAATGTCTAGAAGGCAAACGTTGAAAAATTTATAAAATCATAAATTAAGCCAAAGATGACATAAACTGATTAATATGTTAAACTACTTACAATAAGCAAATGGTATATATTCTAACTAGTGAATAGTACTTATAAATTAATAAGAAAAAATATACTATTCAATAGTTACATGAGCAAAAAATACAAGCAGGCTGTTCACAACGGTAGAAAACAAAAAATAAGGCTGATGGATTTATGTTTATGAAGGTATGCAGCCTCTATAATGGTCAAGAGGAAACAGTTTATAAAATAAAAGTTAGATACGACTTATTATTCCTTATATTGGCCAAAAGAAAAATTTGCAAAGGATGATAATGTGTGGTACTGGTACTGTCACCAGTTAACCAGCTATTTCTGCCTTGACAGAAATCAGTGTAAGAAGTCCATCGAGTGCTTTGGCACCTTTTGTAAATCTCAGTGTTTGGCAGCAGCAGCAGCAGCAAGGGCCTCTCTAGTGTCAGAACCCCCATTACAGGCCTAGGGTAGCAAAACTCCCAGTTTTCCAAGTGTGAGCAGCTCTCTTATAAGCCTAGGAAGCTAGGACCCTGAACTGTACAAGTGTCAACTCCTTTGTAGACTTAGAAACTTGGGATTTCTTAGCACCTAGCAGTAGCTGGTATAGCACCTGATGGACCAAGGTGTCAGAATTTCTCTGCTGTTGACATTTGCCATTGTCATAGCTCCCAAGCCTGGAGTGTCTGAGACTTTTAGCCTTAAAAGCTTACTAGCACTCTGAAACTTTTCCAAATATCAGGACCTGCAGTCTCTCTTAACTAATCTTTATGCTTTTCTATCCTTTAGCACCAGCTATCCAGCCTCTCCCTAATTCTGCCATCCCTCTTGTTCTTACCTCAGTTACTGTCAGGCTGTCCCTCTGCCTCTTGTCATTGGAAAGCAGTAGCTGCATTGCTGCTGTGGCTTGGCCTGTGAACTATTCTGTATAGCTGCTCCTTTGCTATCTCTGCTGTCATTGTCACTCTTTGCTTGCTTGTTTTGTATTTTGCTTGTTTGTTTTTCAAGCTGGTTTCCAGAATTCACCTCATCTGGTTACCCTGCCAATACTTTCTGCCTGTTACTGGCCAATCAGCATCTTATTAAACCAATATGAGTGACAAATCTTTACAGTGTACAAAAGCATTCTCCCACAGCACATAAGAATGCTTGCACTAGGAACTTATTTGTGATGGTGAATACAGGGCATGTCTGTAATCCCAGGAGTTGGGGGCAAAGACTCGAGGATCACTACCACAAGCTCAAAGCCAGCTTGGTCTACATAGCAAGTTCCAGGATGGGCTCTATAGCTACAGGGAAACCTCTCAGAAAAGCAAACAAAAAAAAAAAAAAAAAAAAAAAAAAAAAAAAAAACCCACAAACGTCATTACCATGAAACAGGACTTGAGTAGAGTTTTTTAGAGTTTGACCCCTGCTCAATCATCCAATGAGAGGACAGTCCTCTTCATCCTTCTCAGTAAAATTATCCTGCTGTCTTAGTTACTGTTCTGTTGCTTTGAAAAAAACACCATGACCAAGGCAGCTTAGGAAAGAAGGTTTAATTGGGCTTCTGGTTCTAGAGGGTTAGAGTCCAAAACAAAGGCATGGCAGCAGGAACATCTGAGAGCCGAAAGCAGAAGACAGAGAGCATTCTGGGAATGGTGGGAGAGTTTTGAAGCCTCAAATTCCTCCCTTCCAACAAGGTCACACCTTCTAAACCTTTTCAAACAATTCCAACAATGAGGGACCAAGTATTCAAATATGAGCCTAAGGGGGCCACTCTCAAACCACAGCATTCTGCTCCCTGACCTTCATAGACTTTTAGCCATATCAAAATGCATTCAATTTAACTCCAAAAGTCCCCATAGTCTTTCAGTTTCAACACTGCTTAAAAGTCCAATTTCAAGCCAGGCGGTGGTGGTGCACACCTTTAATCCCAGCACTTGGGAGGCAGAGGCAGGTGAATCTCTGTGTGTTCAAGGCCAGCCTGGTCTACAAGAGCTAGTTCCAGGACAGGCTCCAAAAGCTACAGAGAAACCCTGTCTTGAAAAAAAAAGTCCAATTTCAAAAGTCTCTTCTGAGACTCAAAGCATTCTCTTTAATTATAAGCTTCTGTAAAATCAAAAGACAAATTACATGCTTCTAACATACAGTAGCACAGAATATACATTAAAAAGGAAAAATTACAAAAAGGAAAAATCAGGGCATAACGAGTAAGTACTGGACCAGAGCAAGATGAAAGCTCAGCAGGACAAACTCCAAATCCCATAGCTCCATATCATATCAAAGGACTCTTGCCTTCCAGCTTTGTTAACACCGGATAGTGGTAGATGTGGCTTTAATAGGCATACATAATACTTGTACATATTGATAAAAAATGAAAAGTAAATGGACTCATCCATGGTTACTCATGTGCACCCATTACATTCTGAAGACTACTAGGCCACCTTTAACCATCAGCTTATCAGTTTCCCTTTGGCTAGGTGAAGATGCTCTCTTTGTGTTGATGGGGGCACCAGACTCTGCTAAAAGAAGCCCTTGCTTCGGAGAAGTGAAAGGGAACTTTCTATCAGAGTAGGCCTGCAAGGTGTGCTAAGATGTCTAGGCATAACTGGCATGTCTTTGGTCTTCCTACAGGTGGCACTATTACACCAGAAACCAGTTACATCATCCTGACAGCTGCCATCCCCAGATTCTCTTCCTGGCTGGTTAGTATCAGGCCCTGGTCACAGGGAACCTAAACCCAGAAAACCCTGGGGCAGAGAGGAGGAACCTCTTTAAGGAGTCCCTGGAGGGCTGCCAGATTGTGATCTAGCTTTTATTTAGGAATAGAACCCACTCATAGTTGTAGAAACCTTCAAAAAGGGAACAAAGTAATTAAGGAAGACATTAACACCCTCAGGTTGTAGATAAGTACACTAGAGTGTCTGGCAGTGGTGGCACACACCTTTAATCCTGGATCTTTGTGAGTTTGAGGCCAGCCTGGTCTACAGAGCAAGCTCCAGGACAGGTTCCAAAGCTATACAGAGAGCCTGGTGATGGTGGCGCACGCCTTTAATCCCAGCACTTGGGAGGCTGAGGCAGGCGGATCTCTGTGAGTTTGAGACCAGCCTGGTCTACAAGAGCTAGCTCCAGGACAGGCTCCAAAACCACAGAGAAACCCTGTCTCGAAAAAGCGAA
>NW_026067902.1:8701897-8722477 GCF_014885135.2 Alexandromys fortis
AAAAAAAAAAAAAAAAAAAGGCAAAAAAACAAAAACACAAAGCTATACAGAGAAACTCTATCTCAAAAAAAAAGGAGGGAGGGAGGGAGGGAGGGAGGGAGGGAAGGAGAGAGGGAGGGAGGAAAGGAGGAAAGGAGGAAGAGAGAGAGAATACAAACATAACTACATAACTAGAGTTTAGGTTGATAGCCCGGGACTAGTTCTAATACTTTATTCATCTCTTACTCTGGCCAGGGATGTCTTGCTCCTCCGGCCTCCAGCTTTCAAATGCTAGGGAGTTGTGAGGGCTACAAACACTACCATTCCCACATTAGTTTTTTGAAACATAGAAAATATTTTAGCAAGGAATCTGGTATTTAACAGTTTAAGTACTGCAGGGATACATGAATTTCTTGATGATAGCATCTCAGACCACGAACAAAAGGGTGATAACCAGAGACTAGCTGGTAAAGCAGTGCTCTGAATGTTGGCCTAGAGTGAGTAGTAGGTTAGGTGACTTCAACACAAGAACCTACAGTCGATGCCAGGAGCAAATCCAACCCCAGATTGAGCCAGTGATCTGACTCAGAGTCAGTGATTTCCACCAGAACCAGCTATCAAGGATGGAGCGCGAACAAGTTCCACCAGGAGCAGAAGCCAGGAGCAAATCCAGTCCCCAGGAGCCAACCCAGTCCCAGGACACTGGCAGATCCAGGATTGAGAGAGCGACCAGATACAGAGTCAGCAATCTCCACCAGAACAGATCCAACTCCAAGCCAGGGACTTTTGCAGGAGGGGATCCAGACCAGGATTTACAGAAACGGCAAAGCCGGCAACCTAGGCCAAAGTAGGCCTGAGACAGCAAACTCCAAGGGAGCAGAGCAAAGCACAGGAGTGCTGAGCTATCTCCAGGAACACCGAATAACCAATGGGGTAACTAGAACTGTGACACTGACTGTACCACGAGGAACAACCATCTGAACTTTGGATTTGCTGGCACCTAGAAGACTATTCAACAGAATCTCAGACAGCCCCAATCACACCTATTAGAGGAAAAGATGAGTAGAAAAGGTAAGATCACGTGCTACACCACAAAGAACGACACAACACCAGTAAAACCTAAAGACCCTACAACCGCAAGACCTGAGCAACCAAATATGGATGAACCAGAAGAAAATGACCTAAAAAATAACTTCAAGAGAATGTTTGAAATTCTTAAAATGAGAAATTCCCTTAAAGAAATTGAGGAAAAGACAAACAAAAAATTGGAAGATATAAGCAAATCACTTAAAGAAAACCAAGAAAAAGAAATCAAACATACAAAAGAAACTATTCAGGACTTGAAAACTGAAATAGAAACAATAAAGAAAACACAAGTCGAAGGAATTATAGAAACAGAATCATGAGAAAAAGATCAGGAACCACAAACGCAAGCATAAACATCTGAATACAAGAGATGGAAGAGAAAATCTCAAGTGCTGAAGATACAATAGAGGAAATTGATTCATCAGTTAAAAGATTAACTCTAACAAAAACTTAACCCAAAATATCCAGGAAATATGGGATACCATAAAAAGGCCAAATTTTAGAATAATAGGTATAAAAGAAGTTCAACTCAAAGGCACAGAAAATTTATTTAACAAAATCATAGAAGAGAACTTTACCTACCTAAAGAAAGATATGCCTATGAAGATACAAGAAGCTTGCAGAACACCTAATAGACTGGATCCAAAAAAAAAAAAATCCTCTTGCCACCTAATAATTAAAACACTAAACATACAGAGTAAAGAAAGAATATTAAGGGGCTGGAGAGATGGCTAAGTGGTTAAAAGTACCACCTCCTCTTCTAAAGGTCCCAAGTTCAATTCCCAGCAGCCACATGGTGGCTCAACAACCATCTGTATTGAGATCTGGTGCCCTCCTGGCCTGCAGGGAGAGCACTGAGAATACTGTATACATAATAAACAAATCTTAAAAAGAAAGAAAGAATATTAAGAGGTGCAAAGAAAAAAAGGCCAAGTAACATATAAAGGTAGACCTATCAGAATTGTCTCATTGGAGACAATGAAAGCCAAAAGGTCATGGTCAAGCATTGTGCAGACATTAAGAGACCACAGATGCCAGCCCAGACTACTATACCCAGCAAAACTATCGATCACCATAGAAGCACAAAACAGGATATTCCATGCCATATCTAGATTTCATCAATACCTAGCCACAAACCCAGCCCTACACAAAATACTAGAAGGAAAACTCCAACCCAAGGAAGATAGCTATACCAATTGAAACATAAGACAATAGATGATCTCATAACAGCAAATCCCAAAGAAGAAAAAAATGCAAACATTAACATCACCAACAATGAAAACTAAGTTAACAGGAGATAGCAATCACAGGTTGTTATTAATATCCCTTATTGTAAATGGACTCAGCTCACCTATAAAAAGGCACAGGCTAACAGATTGGATACGAAAGCAGAATCCATCCTTCTGCATACAAGAATCACATCTCAACCAAAAAGACAGACATCATCTCAGAGTAAAGGGTTGGGAAAAAAATATACCAATCAAATGGACCTAAGAAACAAGCTGGTGTAGCTATCCTAATATCTAACAAAGTAGACTTCAAGCTAAAATCCATCAAAAGAGACAAAGAAGGTCATTTCATATTAGTCACTGGAAAAATGCATCAAGAGGAAATTTCAGTATTGAACATCTATGCCCCAAATACAAGGGCACCCTCATATGTCAAAGAAACGTTTCTAAAGCTTAAATCATACATTAAACTCCACACACTAATAGTGGGAGACTTCACCACTCCCCTCTCACCACTGGACAGGTCAATCAGACAAAAAAATGAACAGAGAAATAAGAGAACTAATAAATGTTATGTCTCAAATGGACTTAACAGACATCTATAGAATATTCCATCCAAACAGAATATACCTTCTTCTCAGCACCTCATAGAACTTTCTCAAAAATTGACTACATACTTGGTAACAAAACAAACCTCAACAAATACAAAAAAAAAATTGCAATAATCCAATGTGCCTTATCAGATTACCATGGTTTAAAACTTGAAGTCAACAGCAGTACTAATTCCAGAAAACCCACAAACACATGGAAATTAAACAATGCTCACCTGAATCATCAATGGGTCAAGGAAGAAATAAAAGGGGAAATTAAAGACTTCCTAAATTCAATGAAAATGACCACACAACATACCCAAATTTATGGGACACAATGAAAGTAGTGTTAAGAGAAAGTTCAAAGCACTAAACGCCTACCTAAAGAAGCTGGAAAAATCTCACACTAGTGAATTAACAGAACATTTGAAAACTGTAGAACAAAAAGAAGCAAACCCACCTAAGAGAACTAGACGGCAGGAGATAATCAATTTGAGAACTGAAATCAACAAAATAGAAACAAAGAAAACAATACAAAGAATCAATGAGACAAAGAGCTGGTTCTTCGAGAAAATCAACAAACAAAACTTTATCCAAACTAACCAAAATCCAATTAACAAAATCAAAAATGAAAAGGGTGACATAACAGACAATGGAGGAAATACAGAGAAACATCAGATCATTTTAAAAACCTGTACTCTACAAAATTGGAAAACTTAAAGGAAATGGACAACTTTCTGGATAAATATCACTTACCAAAATTGAATCAAGACCAGATAAGCAAATTAAACAGACCTATAACTGCTGAAGTAGAAATAGTCATCAAAAGTCGCCCAACGAAAAAAAGCCCAGGACCAGATGGTTTCAGCTCAGAATTCTACAAGACTTTCAAAGAAGAACTAATACCAATACTCTTCAAGTTATTCCATACAATAGAAACAGAAGGAAAATTGCCAAACTCTTTTATGAGGCTACAATTACCCTGATACCCAAACCACAGAAGGACATTACTAAGAAAGAAAATTACAGACCAATCTCACTCATGAACTTTGATGCAAAAATACTAAATAAAATACTGGCAAATCGAATCCAAGAACACATTCAGAACTATCATCCACCATGATCAAGTCGACTTCATCCCACAGATGCAGGGATGGTTCAGCATACGAAAATCTGTCAATATAATCCACCATATAAACAAGCTGAAAAATAAAAAGCACATGATCATCTCATTAGATGCCGAAAAAGCTTTTGATAAAATAGAACATCCCTTCATGATAAAGGTCTTGGAGAAAGCAGGGATACAAGGAACATACCTAAACATAATTAAGGCAATATACAGCAAGCCAACAGCGGACATCAAACTAAATGGAGAGAAACTCCCAGAGATTCCACTGAAATCAGGAACAAGACAAGGTAGTCCATTCTCTCCATATCTATTCAGTATAGTTCTTGATGTCCTAGCTAGAGCAATAAGACACCAAAAGGAGATCAAGAGGATATAAATTGGAAAAGAAGTCAAACTCTCACTGTTTGCTGATGATATGATAGTGTACATAAGTGATCCCAAAAATTCTCCCAAGGAACTTCATAAACACTTTCAGCAATGTAGCAGGATACAAAATTAACTCAAAAAAATAAAAATAAAAACAGTAAACCTCCTGTACACAGATGATAAAAGAGCTGGGGAAGAAATCAGAGAAACAACACCCTTCACAATAGCCACAAATAGCATAAAGTATCTCAGAGTAACTCCAACCAAACAAGTGGAAGACTTGTATGACAAGAACTTTAAATCTTTGAAGAAAGAAATTGAAGAAAACACCAGAAAGTGGAAAGATATCCCATGCTCTTGGGTAGATAGAATTAACATAGTAAAAATGTCAATCTTACCAAAAACAATCTATAGATTCAACGCAGTGCCATTAAAATCCCAGCAAAATTCTTCAAAGATATTGAAAGAATGGTACTCAACCCAGAATAGCTCAAACAATCCTGTAAAATAAAAGAACTTCTGGAGGCATCACAATCCCTGACTTCAAAGTCTACTACAGAGCTACAGTACTGAAAACAGCCTGGTATTGGCATAAGAACAGACAGGAAGACCGATGGAACCGAATAGAAGACCCAGATATCCGTCCACACATTTTTCGAACACCTGATATTTGACAAAGAAGCAAAAAAATATCAAATGGAAAAAGAAAGCATATTTAACAAGTGGTGCTGGCATAAATGGATATCAACATGTAGAAGAATGAAAATAGACCCATATCTATCACCATGCACAAAACTCAAGTCCAAATGGATCAAAGAACTCAACATAAAGCCAGCCACACTAAACCTTATAGAAGAGAAAGTGGGAAGTACACTTGCACACATTGGCACAGGGAATCACTTCCTAAATACAACCCCAGCAGCACAGACACTGAGAGAAACAACTAATAAATGGGACGTCCTGAAACTGAAAAGCTTCTGTAAAGCAAAGGACACAGTCAACAAGACAAAACAACAGCCTACAGAGTGGGAAAAGATCTTCACTAACCCCACATCAGACAGAGGTCTCTGATCTCTACAATATACAAAAAACTCAAGAAATTGGACACCAAAAGATCACATAATACAATAAAAAAAAAAATGGAGTACACACCTAAACAGAGAACTCTCAACAGAGCAATCTAAAATGGCTGAAAGACACTTAAGGAAATGTTCAACATCCTTAGTCATCAGAGAAATGCAAATCAAAACAACTCTGAGATTCCATCTTACACCTGTAAGAATGGCCAAGATCAAAAACACTGATGACAACTTATGCTGGAGAGGTTGTGGGGAAAAGGGAACACTTCTGCATTGCTGGTAGGAATGCAAGCTGGTACAAACCCCTTTGGATGTCAGTGTGGCAATTTCTCAGAAAATTAGGAAAGAACCTTCCTCAAGACCCAGTAATACCACTTTTGGGTATATATCCAAAGGATGCTCAAATCGTGCCATAAAGACATGTGCTCAATTATGTTCATAGCAGCATTGTTTGTCATAGCCAGAACCTGAAAACAACCTAAATGATCTTCTACGGAAGAATGGATAAGGAAAATGTGGTACATTTACACAATGGAGTACTACACAGCAGAAAAAAATAACGACATCTTGAATTTTGCAGGAAATGGATGGAGCTACAAAACATTATTTTGAGTGAGGTAACCCAGACCCAGAAAGACAATTATCACATGTACTCACCCATAGGTGGTTTTTAAACATAAAGCAAAGAAAACCAGCCCACAAATCACAATCCAAGAGAACTTAGACAACAATGCGGACACTAAGAGAGACTTACATAGATATAATCTACATAGGAAGTAGAAAGTATAAAAAGACAAGATCTCATGAGTAAATTGGGAGCATGGGGACCTTGGGGGAAGGATGAAGGGGGAAGGGAGAGGCAGGGAGGGGAGCAGAGAAAAATGTAGGGCTCAGTAAATATCAATTTAAGAAAATTAGCCAGCACAACTGACCTTGTTTAAAAAAAAAAAAAAAAAAGAACCTACAGTCTTTCTTTCACTGAGCTGTTCCAGGAGCACTGCAGATACTTTTGTTAGAAAAGGATCAGGGTGAAGGGAACTCTCAGTTTGCAGAGGGCACTGACTCTTCTTTTTTTGTTTGTTTTTTCAAGGCAGGGTTTCTCTGGGTTACCTTGACTATCCTGGAACTCACTCTGACTGGCCTCAAATTCATAGAGATCCACCTGCCTCTGCCCCCCTAAGTCATGGGATTAAAGGCATGCGCCAGCACCTGACCACATAACTCTTATTTATAGTGAGCTCTACATATAGTTTGCTTCCACTAATTAAATCTAAGTCATTTGAGACTAAACACACACAGTCACATAATGTGCATACCATGAACAAGCGTGGCAGTACATACTTGTAAGCCCAGCCCTAAAGGTTGGAGCCAGAGGACTTCAGGTTTGAGGCTCACCAGGATTATATAGCATTACAGAGTGAATTTTAGAGTAGCCCGAACTGAATAAGGCCTGCCTTTAAAAGATGACGTGTTAGTACCTATTTTAGAATCTGTTTTTGTATTTCTGATGTAGATCGGGGAGAACAAAGAGTCATATTCTAACATATGTTCAAGTAAGAAGCGCTGTGGCCAGGCATGGTGGCACACACCTTTAATCCTAGCACTTAGTAGGTAGAGGCAGGTGGATCTCTGTAAATTTGAGGCTGACCTGATCTACATAGCAGTTGCAGGCCAGCCAGGGCTACTTAGAGAGATCCTGCCTTTTAGTATACTCTGGAAATACTTCAGTGTGTTCCCATTCATTGCAAAGTGGGTTTCCCCCTACTGTGAAATATAAGTGGAGATTATGCATTCTCCGTGTGTCTGAGCTCCTTAGCTGTGCCTAAGATCCTAGCCGGAAAACCCATCTCAGCCTAGCACTTGAGTTCTGATGGCCAGCAGTGTCTTTGCCAGTATGTCAGGGCCTGAGAGGATTCGATGTCACAGAGGAACTACCTAGGGAGAAACAGCAGGATTCAATCCTTGAAGGACTAAATTGAAAATTCTTCATTTCCATTGGATACAGGTAGAAGATAATGAAATAAAATTGTCTGAGAAAACCCTGCAAGCAACACGGGTAAGCAGCGTTTTTGTTCCCAGTGATAACATCATCATTAACATGAGATGGGGGCTGGAGAGACAACTCAGCAGTTAAGATCTCTTGCTGCTCCTGTAGGGAACCTGGGTTAGGTTCCCAGCACCCACATGGCGGCTCATAACTCTTCATTGCTCTAGTTGCATGGGATTCTGTGCCCTCTTCTGGCCTCCCTGGGTACCACATACACATGCGGTGCACATACATACATGCACATAAAATAAATATTTTTGTATTATGGTCCAAATATAAGCAGACTGTAATGATAAAACATTTAACCTTGGGCTGGAGAGATGGCTCAAAGGTTAAGAGCATTGCCTGCTCTTCCAAAGGTCCTGAGTTCAATTCCCAGCAACCACATGGTGGCTCACAACCATCTGTAAAGAGGTCTGGCGCCCTCTTCTGGCCTTCAGGCATACACACAGACAGAATATTGTATACATAAAAAATAAATAAATATTTAAAAAAAAAAAAAACATTTAACCTTGGGGCTGGAGTGATGGCTCAGCAGTTAAGGGCACTGGCAGCTCTTCAGAAGACACAAGGTCTATTCCTCGCACCAACATAGTGGCTCACAAACATTTGTATCTCTCCTCACAGGGGATCCTATGGCCTCCAAGGACACCAAGCACACTTATAGTACATAAATGTACATGGTAGACAAAACACTCATGTCCATAAAATACATAAATAATTTTTTTAAAAAATACCTTAACTCTTAGAAAAAAAGTTTGTCTTCGATACCTGTTACATTTCCTGCTTCCTGTTAGGCTCTGATGGAAGAAAATGCTGGCGGGACAAAGTGAAAGAGATTCCACCTAGAATTTTAATGTTTTAAAAATTCTCCCTGTACAGTTTTTTTTTAATATTTATTATGTATACAATATTCTGTCTGTGTGTATGCCTGCAGGACAGAAGAGAACACCAGATCTCATTACAGATGGTTGTGAGCCACCATGTGGTTGCTGGGAATTGAACTCAGGACCTTTGGAAGAGCAGGCAACGCTCTTAACCTCTGAGCCATCTCTCCAGCCCTCCCTGTACAATTTTTAAGTCACCACTAGGGACCAAATCCAAAGCCTTGAGCATTCTAGACAAGAGCTCTCTACCATGGAACTGTCTATCTTCCCATCCTGTCTTAAGCACTATTAAAAGCAGTTTTCATGGGCTGGGTGGTGCTAGCACATGCCTTTAATCCCAGGACTTGGGAGACAGAGACAGGCGGATCTCTTAGTTCGAGGTCAACCTGGTCTACAAGAACTACTTCTAGGACAGCTAGTAATGTAACACAGCGAAATCCCTCCCTCAAAAAATAAAAAAAGAAGGTTCCAAATTGACCTATCCAGAAGCTGAGATGGCAAAAGAGGTGACTTTTTTTTCACAGACATTGTTCCCCTGGAAAAAGACCACCCCAAGGAGAGTACAAAGCCAGGTATGATAGGCTGTCCACACCTATAGTCCCGTGGTCAGTAAGCTCAGGCAGGAGGATCACTGCAAGTTCCAAGCCATTCTGGCTACAGTGAGACTTTGTCACAAAAACCAAAGCTCACACTGTTGGTAATTCACCAAATGAACCAGATTATGTCAAAGCACATAGTATCTCTTTGTTATAGTCAAATCAGACTCACCTTTTTATACTGACAAAATGAATAAGTTTTTGATTCTGTAAGTTTTTATGCTGTAAATCACCAGCTTTTTGTTGCTATTGTTTTTTAAGGGGGACGAGTGTTTCTTGGGCACATTGCTAACAGGAGGAAAAGGAGCATATCTTTATTCCAGCAGTCCGCAGTCCGGGCCTGAGGAAGGTAAGCAGCTGTGATTGTGTTCTTGGCTGTATCTGAGTCCCTTGTTTGCAAGTGTTAGCACAGTGTTGTAGCTAATAATACACCTGCTCTCTGAAAAGGCATGCTGGCAGAGAAGGGTTCTCCGGAGCTGCTTTCCTTTGGCTCATCTACTTGAGGAAACTGGTGCTGGCTTCGCGAGCATGGGTCTGTCCCAGAATTGCATGTGGTCTCCCTTCTTCCATTGCTTTGTCCTCAGGATAGGCCAAAGTGGCAGCACTTCCAGCAGGAAGCCATAGACCTACACAGTTTTCTCCTGTGTAACAAAGTTACCGGTTTCATGTTTTAAAACAACTCCTTGATGGGCAGTGGGGGTGCATGCCTTTAATGCCTTTAATCCCAGCACTTAGGAAGCTAAGGCAGGCGATTCTCTTGTGAGATTGAGGCCAGCCTGTTCTACAGAGTGAGTTCCAGGACAGCCAAGGGTACACAGGGAAACTCTGTCTCAAAAAAAACAAAATACCTCATTATTAACTCCAAGTTTTGCAAGTCAAAACCCTAGGTGAACAGGGCCTGGTGACACATGAGTAACCCCAGTATTGGGGGTGGGGGCAGAGGCAGAAGTTCTGCCTGTGTGCTAAAGGCGGCCTATACAACACAAGGAGTTTGATGCCATACAGGTCTGTTAATCAGATAGTCTTGAGAACAGGCAGGCACGTGTAGATAAAGGGCTAATGAGGCCCAAATCAAAGATCAGCCAAACCTGACTCTTCACTGTAGAGGCTGTGGGAGAAGAGTCTTAAGTTGTTGATCCACCACTTCCCTTTGTTTACAGGACTGAAGCCCATTTTATGCCTCCTGCTAGATAGAGACTGGTCTCAGACCTCCCTTAGCCCCAGCAACAAGTGAGGCCATCACCTCTGTGTCGGCTCTCACATCAGTCTGCCCCTGGCATCTGTGACGCACACCATTTCCTCATACATGATATGGTCACACCCTTGCAAGCATGGCATCCCTTTATGGCAGCTGTTAAAATCTCAAATATCATGGGCTCAGATATTCCAAATCCCATCATCATGATTTTCTCCAGGGACTGGAAAGATAGCTTAGTAGTTGAGACTGCTTTGCTGCTCTTACAGAGGACCCAAGTTCAATTCCCAGTCAGACTACTCACAACCCCTTGTAACTCCAGAAAAATCCAATACCTTTGGCCTCCAAGGGCTCCTATGCTCAAGTGCACATACTGACACATAGAGATAAACACACATAATTAAAAATAAATCTTTTTTTAAAAATGAAATGAATCCTTAGCCAGGTGGTGGCAGCACATACCTTTAATCTCCGGGAGGCAGAAGCTGGTGGATCTCTTGAGTTTGAAGCCATCCTGGTCTACTGAGGAAGTTCCAGGATAGCCAGGACTACACAGAGAAACCCTATATTGAAAGAGAAAGAGCCTTGTTATTTAATTTATTTTATTCCTTATTAATTATTTTTTTATTTGATTTTTTTTTTGTGACAGGGTTTCTCTGTGTAACAGCCCTGGCTGTCCTGGAACATTATTTTCTTTTTTTTTTTTCCTTTTTTTTGTTATTATTTATTATGTATACAATATTCTGTCTGTGTGTATGCCTGCAGGCCAGAAGAGGGCACCATTACAGATGGTGTGAGCCACCATGTGGTTGCTGGGAATTGAACTTGGGACCTTTGGAAGAGCAGGCAATGCTCTTAACTTCTGAGCCATCTCTCCAGCCCCCTGGAACATATTTTCTAGACCAGGCTGGTCTCGAACTCACAGAGATCTGCCTGTCCCTTCCTCCTAAGTGCTGGGATTAAAGGTGTGTGCCACCACTGCCAGGCCAAAAATCTTGTTTTTTAAAAACAGAACGTCTCTAGCCATGTCCAGCCTATGGTTTATGGGGCATCTGTGACACAGGATAGCTGGGAATTATAGCCCAACACAGAATCATGAAGTTAGTGCAAACATTGAGACTTCCTTTTTTGCAAATTTTATGGGATTCAGGGGACTTGCTTGTGTGGTTCTCAAGTATGACCTTTGTAGACAGCAGTTGTGTTGCAGTGTTAAAAGGCTGGCCACACCTGAACCTTATATGGATAAGGCTCAAGATAGCAATCAAGTACAGCTCTGAAATGGAGTTTTCTCTTTGTGGACTTACAAAACTGAAGAACTAACTACTTGTTCCTCACTCTCCCAGTAGACAAGGCAGAACTAGCATGGGATAACCCTACAACTTCAGGTTAAAGGGGGAGAGTTGGTAAGGAAAATGAGGTTACCAACTTAAAGCAACTTTAAAGTCAGTCTCGGCAGGCTGGAGAGAGAGATGGCCCAGAGGTTAAGAGCACTGGCTGCTCTTCCAGAGTTCCTAAGTTCAATTCCCAGGACCACATGGTGGCTCACAACCATCTATAATGGGATCTGGTGCCCTCTTCTGACATGCAAGCATACATGGAAGGAATGTTCTATACATAATAAATAAATACATACATACATGTAGGCAGAACAATGTATACATAATAAATAAATAATTGAATGAGTAAGTAAATAAATAAAATCTTTTTTAAAAAGGTCTAGCTGGACAAGTAATACATGCAGGCAGAACACTGTATACATAATAAATAAACACATACATAAATAAAACCTTTTTTTAAAAAAAGATCCAGCTGGGCAGCAAGCTGAGTCTGGGGGTACAGGCCTTTAATCTCTTTAATCAGCCATGGGAGAGTGAGGCAAGAAGATCTCGGGTTCAAGACCAGCCCCTGGACAGCTTAGTAAAACCTTGTCTCAAAATAAAAGTAAGTGAGGGAAGAGAAATGGCTCAGTGGCTAAGAGCACTGGCCACTCTTCCAGAGGACCTGGAAGCACCCATGTGGTGGCTCTCAACTGTGTGGGAATTTCAGTTCCCAGGGACCTCATGCCCTCTTTTGGCCTCCAGTGACACTCAGTGCACGTATATGGTACACTTACATACATATACATAAAAATAAAAATAAATAAGAAAAAGAAAGTAAAAATAATTTTTGGATATAGCTCAGTGACGTAATGCTTATACATCATGTTCTGAATTTGTTGCCTTGGTTTAGCATCCAACACTGGGGTGTGGGTGTTTAGTCAGGTGTTCAAATTTGATTCTTTGATTATTATCAAGGCCTGAGATCAGTTCCTTGTGGCTTTCAGCTCTGTCCTTTGAGCTGTTAGTTTTGGGTTTGAGGGTCTCCTGTCTCCTAGGGTGGTCTCAAACTAGAGGTCTTCCTACCTTTGCCTCCTCCCAAATGTTGATAATACAGGTGTGTGCTCTTACACTCACATTGTATAGTATGCTTGTTGTTTTGATTAGAGGGTACTGGGGGTTGAATCCAAGGCCCTATGAATGCTAGGCCAGCTTTGTATCAGCTACAAAGCCCTGGGTCATTTTGTTTTGTTTAGGGGGCAGGGACTCACTCAGTATGTATTTATTCTTGACTCATCTGGAACTCACTATGTAGACCATGTTGGCTTCAAATTCACAGACACCCACCTACCTCTGTCCCACCAATTTTTTAAAACAGTGGCTTAGTTAGCCCAGACTAGCCTCATACTTGTTATGTAGCCCATAATGATATAACTGCTGCCCGCCTGCATTTATTTTCCAAAAACTGAGATGTATGTGCCACCATGCTGTGCACCAAAGGCTTCATGTACACTAGACAACCAGTCTTCCAGTGGAACTACATCACCAGACCCTGTGTACTGCTTTAAAAACAAGCTGTAGATACAATAAAGAGGTGGTTGTGTGATGCCATCCTTGATCCACTTTTAATAGTCATCTGGAATATGTGCCAAAATTAGTTCCTTTTCAGCAAAGGACCTTATTAGAAAACTAATTTTGTATTGTGGTATCCAACAAGATTTAGTTTATCCAGCTCTGTGTAAGAATGAAGGTCACAACTAGAGGTTTCTGGCTCCTTATTAGTCACACTGTTTATGTTCTACACAACTCCAGTTCTTCTGTATGTTAGGCAAACACTCTACCACCGGGCCACTCCCCGGCCCAGTCACGCCATTTTCAGATCTTAAACCTGAACTGGGTATGCTGGCACTTGTTTGTAATCAGCACTAACTCCTGCTCCTGACACTTGGAAAATTGAGGTCAGAGGATCACCAATCCAGGGCCAGCCTATTTGCATAGTAAATTCAAAGCAAGTCTGGATAGCATAGCCCCCTCCCAACCCTTGTTTCCCCCTAGAAAACTTAAATTCCACATTTATCTAAGTTTACAGAGCTTGATGCTACAGAACAATTCTATAGAAGCAGAAAATTTTAACAAGCAAGCCTGTGTATTAAATATTTTACCACTTTAAAGTCAAAGGATTAACTGACCTTTAAATTTATGTCATTTAAGACCACCCACCCTTGTAGTACTATAAGATGACCTTCAAGTCTTACACAACCTAGGCAGGAACTCCTTCACTAGACTATATGCCCTGCTTATTACTACTGCTATTTTGAAGGGGGGCAGGGGTTAAGACAGGGTTTCTCACTGTGGCTTTGGAGCCTGTCCTGGAACTAACTTTTGTAGACCAGACTGGCCTCAAGTTCACACAGATCTGCCTGCCTCTGCCTCCCAAGTACTTTGATTAAAGGCATGTGCCACCACTGCCTGCTAAATTTTATTTTGGTGCAGGGTCTCTCCTAGTTTCCCAGACTGTCCTTGAACACACTCTAGACAGATAGGCCTTGAACTTGAGACGCTGCTACCTCAGGAAATCAAAAGCAAGTGCTTCTTTGTCCTGCTGGAGTTCTCTTAACGGGAGATGATGCAAAATGCCTGAGGGCTTTCTCAGGCCTTGGAGGGGGATTGCAAAGATGAAAGGCCCTGATGTGAAGAGCTGTTAGTGTCTTAAAATCTGTCTCTAATTAATTGGAATATAATGAGTTTGAAATTGGTATATTCCCATCCCTAACAGTATTTATCTTGAGCTTCTCAGCATGATTGGTCAAATTCTGAGCATTGTGTCGTGAACACTTGCCTGTGGTTGTAGTACAGCTGGTAGCAGCATCTGTAAAGTTCAGCTCAAGACCTTGGCTCAGCCTTCTGACTTTCCTCCCAGGTACTCAGGACTGAGAATGGCATTTCTTTCCATGAGCTGCCCGTCTTCTTCCCTTCCCCAGCCCAGGGACTTTACTATTATGAGACTTCTTGCTATTCTGCTTTGCCTTCTTCATATCCTTCATGTGCCCTTGTCTTCTGGTCCTGCTGTCCTTGGCCAGGCAGGCTGCCTAATCTTTAAAAAATTGGTTTAGACTCAGATCCATATCCTTAAACATGTTGTTTTAAACTTCCTCCAAATAAAATCACACTGTGTGTGCTGTCCTGGGGCTTGCTTTTGGGTTCGGTATTATGCTCCTAGAATTTATCCCGATTGTGTTTGGTTTGGGAGCAGCACACAGCAGTGCAGTGCGGATGGAAGAACTTGCTGTGAGGATGTGCTTGCACAGCAGACTGCTAGTGTGGTCAAGGAGGCTGAGACAGGGGAAGTTTTTAAAGACAAAAATGAGTAAGGTTACACCAGATATTTTGAAGCCAGATGTGGCATTGATGATTAATGACAAAACTGGGTGTCAGTTCCAGGATGAACAGACAGTTGCTGGGTAGATTCCTGGTAGAAGTACTTTTTATTTAGAGTCGCAGTGGACTCTGCACCAGTTCAGGCTTGGCACTTTTCTGTGATAGCCACTACCAAGCAATCACGTGTAAAAGTTCATCCTTCTTAACTTGACACTTTTTACCTTTTGGGAGGATTAACATAAAGTGATTCAATTTAGATTCTCAAAATTTCTACTGATCATAGTTATAAGTATTCATATAGTTCACTGATTTTCATAGCTGCAAAGCACCTTCATATGAAAATAAGACATTTATCATTTTTATTTTATGTGTATAGAAGTTTTTCCTTACCTACATGTATGTCTGTGTACATGGGAGGCTGGAAGAAGGTATCATGTGGGTGCTGGGAACTAACTCAAGTCCTCTGAAAATGTTCCTAACCTCTGAGCCATCTTTCCAGCGCCTCATTTTATTCTTGATGGTCATTTGTTTTGTTTATAGGTTTGTTTTGATTTTTACTATTGCAGTAGTACAATTATTAGCTGGTTGTGACAGAGTGAGGAGCGGTGGTGGTGAGTGGCCTTAAAGTCACAGAGTATGCCCTCCTCTGCCAAGTTCTGGGATTAAAGGTATAAACCACCATGACTGGTCAGTTGTTAGAATTCTTACATGCCTCTTTTTACTCACAGAAATCCCCATTTCTCTCTAATTTGATCCAGAGCAGCAGGTTGTAGGCACTATGATGGTTGCCCACATGGCCTTCATCCAAGAGGCTAAACTGTTCTTAGAGGCTGTACCAAGGCGTGCTTCACTGAGTGGGATACAGTGTTCTGTTATTTGGGGTGAATATAGTGCTACGTTTTAAACAGGTACAAATAACGAGAGATGTAGAGGACATGTAGAAATATATTTAAAACAGAATTGCATCCATATGTTCACACTATTCGTGTGTTCTTTCATACATGAAGTAGACAGGAAAATTACTTAGTGGCGCTAGCTGCCGCAGGCAGGGACTGACTGGAACAGCTGCCTCATGGATCCAGCTAGTTTTGTCAGTTCCTGCAGGACCAGCAGTAGTGGTGGCAGAGACAGAAGCGAGCAAGGGAGTATTTACAGGCTTGTGGGTGGGGAGACTGCCCTGCCCAGCAAAAGGAAAAGCAGACGGAAGTGAGATGCTGGTGGGGCAGAGATTAGCATGGCTGGATAGAAACTTTTCCATCTGCCTGTTTGCTCTTAGAAATTAAAGGAAAAGCCGGGCAGTGGTGGCGCACGCCTTTAATCCCAGCACTCGGGAGGCAGAGGCAGGCGGATCTCTGTGAGTTCGAGACCAGCCTGGTCTACAGAGCTAGTTCCAGGACAGGCTCCAAAGCCACAGAGAAACCCTGTCTCGAAAAACCAAAAAAAAAAAAGAAAAGAAATTAAAGGAAAAAAAAGAACTCTCTACTCTCTGTGCTCTGTCATCATCAAAATCTGTGGAAATGGTAGCATACTTGCTTAACCTGTGCCACAATCAGGCCCTGTACTTGAAATCATTCCTAGATGATTTAGTGCCGTGTAAATGTTATGTAAATAACAATTAGCCTGTATTGATTAGAAAGTAATGGCCAGAAAAGTTGTGTGTGGGTATTAAGAACAGATGTGACCCCTAAGGTGCAACCACTCAGTGTCTGTCCTTCCCAGTAGCCCAGCCTTTGTTTTGAAAGCTATTCTTCACCTGAACTAGTTTGTAGAACCCAGAGGTGTGTCCTCTGACATCTTTTTCTTTTTTTCTTTTCTTTTTTTTTTTTTTTTTTGGTTTTTCGAGACAGGGTTTCTCTCTGTAGCTTTGGAGCCTGTCCTGGAACTAGCTCTGTAGACCAGGCTGGTCTCGAACTCACAGAGATCCGCCTGCCTCTGCCTTCCTCCGAGTGCTGGGATTAAAGGCTTGCGCCACCAAAGCCCGGCCTTGACATCTTTTTCTTTTGCCTTATATAATGCCACTAATCTTATCTGGTATGTATTTCTGTATTTTTCATTTCTAAAAGTTTGTTTTGAATCTTTTTAAAATTATTTTTCATATGCCAAGCAAATGTAGTTCCTGACCATAGAGAATATGATTATAATCATTGACTTGAGCAGGCCCCAAATGTAATGGGTTGTCCTGTCCCTTTAAGAGACTAGCTCTGCCTACTCCCCTCCCCAGTCTGCTGAGGCAAGCAAATCTTCCTTCTGCTTCGAGTTCCTTTCTGTCTCTCTTCCAAAGAAGCAGCTTCTGCCTCTCTCCCTTCTCCCCTCCCCCCTGTTTCTCTTTCTCTCTGCCTCTCTCTCTATTCTTCTCCCTTCTCCCCTTTCCTTCCATTCTATAACCTACTAAATAAATACCCATCCTCACTCTGCATGGCATGTGCCTATTCATCTCTGTCTCTCACCCACCACTTGGCTCCCTGCCTGGGACTCACTGCTCTCATGGCCTGCAGGACCCTCAGGGAACGTCACCATTTTATTTTTACCTTAACACCAAAGGCCCTGCCTCTGTGGGGTTGTTGTTGCAGCTCAGTTGCCATTCAGTTGTCTCTTTCCCTTACCCTGTCATCTGATTCTTTGGCTTAGGGGTTTTGTTTTGTTTTTTTGAGACAGGGATTCTCTTTATAGCCCTGGCTGACTCAGTACTCACTTCTCTAGACCAGGCTGGCTTAGAACTCACAGGAGATTCCCTGCCTCTGTTTCCTGAGTGCTGGAATTGAAGGTGTGTACCACCACACCTGATGTCTAAATCTTACTTTTAAGCTTCATTCATTAGACAGGAATTTTTCTGTACCTTAGTTGGAAACCTTCTTAGTACTCAATATTCCTGTGAAGTAATTGTTATGTCCAGATCATGGGGACCACCACATCACCACCACGGAGGCTGACTGCCATATGTAAAAGCAAAGAGCCTTTATTCAAGCTTGAGCTCGGACTCTCCAACTGTCCAACACAGCGGTTGGGAACAGAGTGCCCAGCCCAGTGGGGTAGGGTTTTTTTATTATAGTAGAGTTTGGGGGTAAGGGGGTTTCCAGAGTCCAGGACCCTGACTGATAATGGTTTAGGGATATCTTGGCAAAAGTGGAATAGGTGAGTCCTGGACTCAGGGACATGTGGTGATCTTATCTAATGGTTGGAATGTTAGATACTGCCCTTTAGATGCTGTTCCTCCCTGGGTGGTATCAACTTAGGGCTTTTCCTGGAACCTGGTATTGCCTGCTAGTAACCCCGAGAAACCCAGGCCTACTTTTCAGCTGGTCTCAATCAAGCCTGCAATGGCAGCTGTGCTACCTGGGCCCCATATTTGTGGCCAGGCTGCTCTGGGCCCCACAGTAATGAAATTTTGTCTGTGGCTGGTGGCATGGGATAGAATTTCCAGCATAAAGGGTCTGTGTGAATGTTTGTTTTACATATGAATATCCAGTTTTTACTGCAGCGTTTGTTGAAAAGACCTTCCTTTCTCCTTTGAATTGTCTTTGTTGAAAATTGACTGACCGTGTATGTGCAGGTTTATTATTTCCTAATAGGCCGTGCTAAATGGTTGCTTCTCACTCCCTCATTCTCCCTATAGCAATTAGACTTGATAGTGCTTTGTTTTGTTTTGTTTCCTTCAGGAGAATTAACTGTTCAGCAGTGAGGAGCAGAGGCACAGGTCACACACCTGGGACAGCAAAAGTGATAAGACAGTCTAGGAAATGAAAATCTGCCTTATTCTGAACCCTGTTCCTTTCTCTTATGTTCACATGAAGCTGCTGACAGACACTTTAAAAAAAGAAAGTGGGCTGCAGAGATGGCCCCGCAGTTAAGAGCACTGGCTGATCTTATGGGAGAAGAGGATGTGTATTCACAGGTAGACTGAAGCCCGGACAGCTCCTGAAAGGCCTCAGTTCCATGTCCAGTTTGCATTCTCATTTTGTACTCTAAAACCACAAGATGGGGTGAGCAAGCAAGAGACATTTTACAGAAGTGTACGTGGTAGTCAGCTTTTTTTTTTTTTAACAAGATGTATATATTAGTTGACTGGTATAAGCTTTAAGCTTTATGGTCAAGTTGTTAAGGGTGGTGACCCATTGTTTCAGGTATTTCACCAGGTCACTGTTCTAGGTAACAAATGAAGTCATGCTTGGAAATAAGTGGTACAGTAATGCTCTAAGTAAATCTCTAAATAAGTCCATAAATCAGTATCTGATCATTGGTCTTTTCTACTTTAAAGTCTATTTAAGTCTTGAAAAGGATTTGGGTTCAGTTCCAAGTACCCACATAATGACTCACAGTCATCTGTAACTCCAGTCCCAGGACATCCAGCACCCTCTTGTGGTTTCCACAGCCGCTGCACACATGTGTTACACACACATACATACAGGCAAACACTGTAATGAGTCCTAGAGAGAGGGAATTTGGAGGGAAGGAGTCAAGAGCCCCAACGATGGGTGAGGGACAAACACGCCATGCAGACAGAACTTACGTGGGGTGTGTTTTTGAGATAAAGGGAATGGGGTAAGGATAGGGAGAGAGAAAGATGCAGAGAAAGGAGAAGAGGAAGATGGGGGAGAGGTAGGTAGAATTTTGCCTTTTAAAGGGACAGGGAACTGACTGCCACGCACTCAGGTGTGACGCAGGGTGACACACTCTGTCAGGTCCTCCAGGGGCAGGTCCAGGCTCTCCTGGATGATAACATTCCTCCCTTCTTTATTTATTTAAAAAAGAAGATGAGGAATTAGGCATGGCAGGTTAGGGAAATGAGGGCATTGAGCTCTCACTACTTCCTGATAATCTGGGGTCAACAAGCTGCATCAGATTTCTTGAGAAGGATAAATTTTACCTGAGTTCATGATTAAAAATGGCAGAGATTTACTTGATTGGTTACCTAGACAGTCACCCCAGGGTCCTCCATGGTTGTTGAGGGCAGGTATTAGGGCAGCATCAATTTTCTGGCTGGCAGAAGTAGGCCTGCCAGGCCCCAGAAGATCCTACAGGCTTCTGTGGAGTAAGGACTCATGGGAGGACTTTACCTTTGTCTTAGGCAACTTGACGCAGTTGGTTCCCCAGTGTTCTGTTGTCCATGATCTGAAGAGAGCCTTAGCAGCAGTCGAGGTGAAAGGCTGGTTTGCTCAGTGGCTAGTGCTGCCACTTGTAACGCAAGCTCTGATTTCTGTTCCCATCCATCTTCTTATGAGGAAATAGGGGTGCTCCCATGAGCTGACCTGTATCTCTATTATGAAAGTCCTTTTAGTTAAACATTTTAAATGGCATAGTCTCTAGCTCTCTGAGCCTCTGAGGAATGTCTGTTGAGGACTGGGTATGTCTGAGTTAGGACAGCAATCACACTAGCAAAGGATCTGCCTGGAGAGCTGGCTCAAGCTGAGAGCTTGTGGAGGAATGATTTAAAGAGATACAGTGAACAGAGCTCACTAGGACTGTTTAAAAGAGTTCACTGTGGTTCTTTAAAACTTTAAACCAGGGCTGGAGAGATGGCTCAGAGGTTAAGAGCACTGACTGCTCTTCCAGAGGTCTTGAGTTCAATTCCCAGCAACCACGTGGTGGCTCACAACCATCTGCAATGAGATCTGGTGCCCTCTTCTGGCCTGCAGGCATGGAGGCTGAACACTGTGTACATAATAAATAAATAAATCTTTAAAAAAAAAAAAAAAAAAAACTTTA
>NW_026067902.1:8723473-8730960 GCF_014885135.2 Alexandromys fortis
TTTTCGAGACAGGGTTTCTCTGTGGCTTTGGAGCCTGTCCTGGCACTAGCTCTGTAGACCAGGCTGGTCTCGAACTCACAGAGATCCGCCTGCCTCTGCCTCCCAAGTGCTGGGATTAAAGGCGTGCGCCACCACCGCCCGGCTAAGTTGTATAAATTTTAAACATACCCAATTAACAAGACACACATACGGAACACATAAAATTCATACATTCAAAACATGCATTTAAAACATTTAAAACAGGGGCTGGAAAGATGGCTCAGTAGTTAAGAGCACTGACTGCTCTTCCAGAGGTCCTGAGTTCAATTCCCAGCAACCACATGGTGGCCTACAGCCATCTATAATGAGACCTAGCGCCCCCTTCTGGCTTGCGGGCACACATGGAAGGAATGCTGTACATATAATAAATAAATAAATATTAAAAAAAAACATTTAAAACAGTCAGAATCACACACATGTGGGCATATCGTTCACATACATCTTTCATACATATGAATCAAACAAGAAACATCCCAGGCATACGCTGCTCTCTTAGGTCAGCCCACAGCCAGGCAGGAAAGAGGGACCAGCCACTCTGGGCTGCAGCAAGAAGGGTGGAAACAGAGAAGTAGAAAAGAAGCCAGGCGGGAAAGTGACCCACCACCCTGGGCTTCAGCAGGAAGGTCAGAGGATCTCAGTATGGCTGGATCACGTGCCAGGAGCAACTGCCAATAAGTGGCCATGTCCCTGGGGAGGAGGTACAGTTTCCACGAGTGAGGTAGGAAAGATCCAAAGCCTGTAATCTCTGGAGTCCCAGAGATTAAGGGAGGACTGGATAAAGGGCACAGGCTGTTTTTCGTGGTTCATCAAGCACAGAAGCAGAGGCCGGGACTCCAAGCCTAAGAGACACATGGTTGCCCAGTACTGGGTCTTAAAATGAGAAACTACCATGGAGAGACAAACCCTCACTTACGGGCAGGGGGAGGCTTACCAATTTTAGCTGACATGTTGGATGAAGGGGTCTGGCAATCCTTTAGTTGGAAGAGTGACAAGATTGAAGGTTACAGTGGTCTTCAAACTGCCAGCAGGCAGGAGGAACTTCCAGGAGAGCTCAGTCTTACAGCACCAATATAATGATTCTACATGAGAGGAACCTTGGCTGGAAGGAGCCAAGCATCCCCATGGTGGGCAGGAGACAAATACACCATTCAGACAGAGCTTATGTAGGGGTGTTATTGAGATAAAGGGAACAGGAGAAGGGGGAAGGTTTTATTCCTTTTTATTATTTATTTATTTATTTATTTGGTTTTTCGAGACAGGGTTTCTCTGTAGCTCTGGTGCCTGTCCCGTCCCGGAACTAGCTCTTGTAGACCAGGCTGGCCTAAAACTCCCAGAGATCTGCCTGCCTCTGCCTTCCGAGTGCTGGGATTAAAGGCGTGCGCCACCACCGCCCAACTATTCCTTTTTAAAGATATAAAAGGGGAAGGGGAAGGCCAGACCCACAAGGGGCAGCTGGTCCCACGAGGGATAGCAGCAGGCAACCCGTGGCCTTGGCGGGTCCCCCAGGCCTGGGTAATCCCCTGAGGCCTTGGCCGGTGACCCTGGCAGGTGGGAGACCAGAGCAGGTGAGAAACAGACAGATACATCATGCAGAGAGAGTTTGAGTATAGAGTTTATTCAGTGGGTTATGGAAGGGAAGGGGCAGGAAGAGAGGGAAAGGGAGAAGGGGGAGAGAGAGAGCAGAAGTTACCTCTTTGGGAGAGAGATGGAAAAAGAGAGTGCAGGCTGGAGGAGGTGAGATATCCACTTCCATGGGTAGAAGGGGAGGGGTTGGGAGAGGCCAGGACTTGTCTCTTAAAGGGACAAGTATCCAGGTGACAAACTAGGCCAGCAGATCATAACTTTCCATCTCTCTTTTTTTTAATTTATTTTATTTATTATATATAGTGTTCTGTCTACATGTTTGCCTGAACGCCAGAAGCGGGCACCAGACCTCATTACAGATGGTTGTAAGACACCATGTGGTTGCTGGGAGTTGAACTCATGACCTCTGGAAGAGCAGTCAATGCTTTTAACCTCTGAGCCATCTCTCCAGCCCCCATTTTTTTTAAATACACTGAAAAACCAAAGGACCCATCTCTTTCTTATAATAAAAAGGCGGGAAGTTAAGCACAACAGGTTAAAAGAATTGGGATGGCAGGTTCTCAAGACTACTTCCTGTATATTTGTGGGCGCTGTCTTGGGGGGACCTGAGAAATCTGGGTGCTGGTCACATCCTGGGGTAGCTGGTCGCTTTACTCCTGTCCAGGGTTTGTGGTGTGGAACTGTCTGGTGTCTCTTGGACCTGGCAAGGTGTTGACAGAACAGAGGACAGTGTTAAGTTTAGGAAGAGAAAAAAAATATCAGGACCAGGGAATTGAGAGGGGTGTATCTGACCTATTTAAGGTGGATCCTTCAATTCGGCTCCCTGGAACTCACAAGAATTCTTTGGTTTTGTGAAAACCTAAGTTTTAGACATATACATTGTATAAATAGTAGCATATTTATGTCAGAATGACTGTGACATGTTTTTGCACAATGAAAAGTATTTTTAAAACTATGGAAGGCAGCATGAGAGAGAAATTTAGTAACTTCTATCTGTCCTCATACCTTTATATACAGTATACAGTTTAATAACTTGCATTTGTATTTTACTGAAATTTGTTTGATGAGGTTGTCCTTTTAAACCTACAGAACCCCTCAGCTGTCAAACTGCATCAGAGATCTTTGAGAAGGATAAAAGTTTACTTGAGTTATTGATTAAAAAACGACAGAGAACACAGTCGGTTGGCACCTAGAGCTACTCCTCAGGGTCCTCCATGGTTGTTGAGAGTCGTATTTGCCTTTTGCTGTTTAGTGCAGGGCCGGCCACGTTTTAGAAGATCTGATGGGTTAGAAATCTGCAGGAAGACAAGCCTACCCTTACCTGAGCAGCTAGGCTGTCTATTCCAGTGATTCTGTCCACTGGAGATATTCAGTTTAGATGAAAGGCAGTTTTTCCCAGTGGTCAGCACTTGGCAGTTGATCAAGCAAATTGCAGATGGACATTATTCTGTGCCCATTTGTCTTCTGTCTTCTTTGGAGGAAGTAGAGTACTGCTGCTAGGAGCCAACCTGTCTGTTATGAAAAGTCTTTTAATAATTAAACATTTAAATGCCAAATTCCCCAGATCTCTGAGCAGTTGAGGGATATTTATTGGTTATGACTACAGGGTAGAATCTGCCTGGAGGGCTGAGTCCATCCAAGCTTGGCTGTAATGGCTCTCACTTAACAGGTGAGATTTATACTTGTGAAAGACAAAGAAGGAAAACCTGTTTGCAATAGAAGCTTACAATAGTCGAGAACAGCTTAATATATTTTAAAGCAGGTTGGATTACATATACAGTATTTTTGTAAGAGACTTAGAAGTACATACCAATTTAAAACATGAGACTTATTATTTTATAGTCTGGAATGAGATATAGTGAACAGACAATTATTTAACATTTAACAGTAAATATACGTACATGTACACACAGTTGAATTTTTGTTTTATATACATAAAGTTAGATGAAAGGTGAGTGAGAAGAAGCTGGCTGGGGCGGGACCTCATGTGGAGATCCTGCTGCCAGAGCTCTTTGGGTAGGGGTGGAACCTCTAGCTCCTCCCTTTGTTAAGCTCAAAGAAAATGGCATCAGCCATGGTTGTCCACGTGGTGTGACTACTTAAATTTAGCCATCACTGGTAGAAATTAGAAAAGTGGTTTATTTTAATAGGTAAAAAACGTGACAACAGCGAAAACGATGCAAACCCTGGGGCAACTAGCCAGACATCTCCAGGCTAGTGTGGGGTTTGACAATAAAGCCAAGCTGATTCCCGGCTCATCGGCTCAGAAACCAGGGCCTAAGACTGGACCAAGCAGTCCTTACAGTGGAGAGGATCACTTATGGAGGTCCAAAGACAACACACACACACACACCAAAAAAAAAAAAAAAATCTGAGCAGTATGAGAACCACTGAGTGGTCTGCTCACATTTTCAGCTGTGGGGAGCAATGAGGCAGAAAAATGAATGCACCACTCAGTGAGTGCAGTGCTAAGGGAGAAGTAGAGAAAGGGCAATCGCATGAGAGGCTCTAGGCCAGAAAGGGACCAGTCTTACCAGTTGTCCCAGTGGACTGACGAAAAGTTGGGAAGTGGGCTGGTAGAAGGTCCAGGTTTAGGATTTTCGCCCACAGCGCAGCAGTGGTAGAAACAGGGCTCCATGAATGGTGGGGGCAGGGGGATAAGGGAGTGGGAGGAGTGTTGCAGGACAGAATGCCCATTATACCACCAAGCTGGGAACCAGAGCCGAGCCCACAAGATGAAGCAGGGCCCAGCAGCCACGGGAGAAGTGGGGAAGGGAAAAAAAAGTGGGGGGGAGAAGGGAAAGAGGCAGAAGTTGCCTCTCCAGAAGAAAGGCAGAGAGAGAGGAGGGGGAAGAGTAAAAGGAATTTACAAACAAAAAAAAAACGTAAGTAAACCATGAGACTAGGCAAGGAATACCTCAGTAAAGATGGTGGGACTTGGTCACCCAACCTGCCCTTAGTTATGATGGCGGTTAGGTAGCCTAACCTTAGTCAAAATGGCAGTGGTCACATGTTGTATGGAGAAACCAATTTTTTTTTAAGGGAGAGAGAGAAAGAGATGGAGAAATTCATAAATTCATAGAGAGAAAGGGGAAGAGGAAGAAGGGGAGAGGTAGGCAGAGTTTTGCCTTTTCAAAGGACAGGGTACTGTTTGCCATGCATGCAGATATGACATGGGGTGACACATTCTGACTGGTCTTCGAAGGGCAGGGGCAGGTTTGCCTGGATGCTAACAAACACTTGTACACATTAAATAAAAAATTTTTAAAAAGAAACTCTGTCTAGATAGATAGATAGATAGATAGATAGATAGATAGATAGATAGATAGATAGATAGATAGATTCCAGCAACTAGAGCAACAACCACTCACATGATAGCTTACAACAGCTGTAACTTCAGGTCCAGGATTTGTCCCTCTCTTCTGACCTCTATGGGCACCAGCATGCTTGTGGTATACATACAGATATGCAGGCAAAACACTCATACACATCAAATAAAATAAATCTAAAAATGATAAAAAAGGAAAAAAGGCTCTATTAGGTCTTTCAAAATAACTGTACCCATTACTTCTTGGGCTCCCTTGGGTTGAGCTAGCTTAGAGACAGAGAATTATGAACTCACCAATGTCTTAGAAACAAAGAATAATCTGAGGGTAGCACAAAGGACCACGCAAACAAAGCAAAAGTAACCTGGCAAAGCAATTTCTTTTTGTAAAAAGGATGTACCAGAACCCAAAGTGTTCTAGGAAGAGAATGAAGAATGAACTAAAAGGAAGACATGACTACTCTTAGAGCATGGAGATTGAGGAAGAGTCCAGGCTGATCAGGCATGGCCGGCAGCTAAATCTGACAATGAGAGGAGCCCCCAACCAAGAGAGGCAGCCCTGGCTAGCCAGAATGGCTGAGTTATATAGGGATCAGACTGGGGGCGGGAAAGGTTAGGGAAGTAGGGTGAGGAGCATTGGGAGGAACCACAGGTACTGAGTGAGGTTTGGCCTGGGTTTGAGACCTAACAGGAAGCACACTTGGTTGTTATTCTAACACAGGTGATCAGTTTGTCTTTTCTGATTGGCTGAGGTCAAGCCTCAGTCTTTAAAGATTGGCTAATTTAAAAAAAAAAATCAGCACAAAGGAAATGATAGAAAAGGGGAAGGGGACAAGTTCTCTCCAGTTCTGGAAATGCAGAGGGCGCTTGTGTAAAAAAAAAAAAAAAAAAAGAATTACCGGGTGGTGGAGATTAAAAGATTTGCATGCAGGTTTTACAAGGTAAGGGAGATTTAAAAAAAAAAAAAAAAATCTTACAAATGGAGCAGATATCTCCAAATTATTTTAAACATATCCTCTGAAGATGCCCAATAAGGGTATGTGAATTTTGCTTCTTGACATCTGCTGACAGTATGTATGCTTGCTGATTTTGGATTTTTTTTTTCTTATGGATTTTTTAAAGAGAGGTTTTTTATGTAGCCCTGGCTAGCCTTGTACTCACTATGTTGCCAAGGCCAGCCTTAAACTCCTGGCTGTCCTCCTACTCAGCTTCCAGAATGCAGGAATGATAGGCACTTACTGAGCACACCTACTCTTATTTTTTTTCTCATTTTTATGCAAAAACCATATGTGCTCCCTTTCTCTGTTTGAGGCCCTGGAGGTCATTTGAGCTTCCCCAGAGAAGAGGATCAGCGTCAGCGCACAGGTTATATAAGTGCACCTGATAGCGGTGTCTAGTTACTCTGCTGGGGTTGTTGGGGAAAAGCCTGGTCTCTGCAGCCCCAGTGAGGAGTCAAGGCATCTTCAGATAAACAGCTCCTGGCTTTGATGACCATCTCATTAGAGTCTTATGGGGGGGAGGGAGGGAATCAAGCAACAAATACAGCGAAACAAGGCTTTTCTATGATTTGCTTCTTTGTTTCTGTCAGAAGAAATAAAGAATATTCTGGGTGTCACACAAAATATGTAGTCCAACTAGCCAGTTCTTTTGTTTAAAAAAGAAGAAAGGAAGGAAGGAAGGAAGGAAGGAAGGAAGGAAGGAAGGAAGGAAGGAAGGAAGGAAAGAAAGAAAGAAAGAAAGAAAGAAAGAAAGAAAGAAAGAAAGAGAAAGAAAGAAAGAAAGAGAGAAAGGTGTGCCAAGACCCAAACCAACTAGTCACACATTGGGCCAGGACATTGCTTGATTTTTTTTTCTAACAGGTGATGACTATGTCTTTTTCCTGGCGTCTGACCTCACAGCCTTTTGAGATTGGCTAATTTTTGAAGTGTCATCAGAAGGGAAATAAAAAAAGGAGGGAAGGAGTCAGACACTTAGGTGACTTAAGTTCTAAGTATATAGTAGGGCCTTTGTCTAACCCTAAACAAAGATTTTACTAGGTTGGAGGAGTAAACATTTGGCATAAAGGCTTTACCAGGGAAAGATAAAAGGATTTGAATACCTTTCCATAAGCAAAGGCTTTACAGTGTTTAATAGAAAACCTATTTTTAAAAATATTTCTTACAGTTGCCTATGTAATTAAACATGATTTTATTGGTTGTTTAAATAACCAATAAAGGTGATATTCTAAAGATGAGTCAGATGTGGACCAAGGGACAGCCACTTGGGGATGTAGCAAGGTCTCCCATAAGTATTTTGGCAGAGAATAAATTCTATAGCAGCCTCTTTGTCCTTCATGCAAGGTCCCTCGCCAAACAGGGGTGGACTGCAGGAGAGATGTGATCAGGGTCATGCATGTTCAAGGTCCTTGCTTAGCCTACATGTTTTTTTTTTTTTATTTTCTTTTCCGTGGCTCTCAAGAACACTGCAAACTACCACACAAGCTAGGCTAGGCCACCTATGCCAACACACCAATTAAAGAGACAGGCAGTAGCGAAAAGTA
>NW_026067902.1:8731145-8833418 GCF_014885135.2 Alexandromys fortis
GGTTTTTTTTTAATTTTTTTTTTTTTTTTTTTTTTTTTAGTTTTTCGAGACAGGGTTTCTCTGTGGCTTTGGAGCCTGTCCTGGAACTAGCTCTTGTAGACCAGGCTGGTCTCGAACTCACAGAGATCCGCCTGCGTCTGCCTCCCGAGTACTGGGATTAAAGGCGTGCACCACCATCGCCCGGCTTTTAAATTTATTTTTATTTTATGCTCACTGGTACATGTATGTCTGTGTGAGGGAGTCAGAAGCCCTGGAACTTGAGTAACAGACATGTGTGAGCTACCATGTGGGTGCTGGAAATTGAACCTGGCTCCTCTGAAAGTATAGGTAGTGCTATTAACCACTGAGCCATCTCTCCATCCCCAAGAGAGCTTTTTTTAAGACTTATTATTTAGTTGTCTTTTCATTTATTACGTGCTTCAAGCTGGCCTTGATTTACTGTATAACCAAAGATGATGTCAAGCTCCCTAATCATCCTGCTTTTGCTTTCTGAGTCCTGAGATTATAGCATACTCAACCACCACACCCAGTCTTATGAGGTTCTGAAGATTGTGCTACATTTCATTCCCAAGGTTTAGGTTGAAATAGTGAGCAAGAAGCCAAGCATGGTGCCACATGCCTTTAGTCATAGCACTTGGGAGACAGAGGCAGGTTGGATCTCTGAGTTCAAAGCCAACCTGATCTACATAGAATCCCAGGACAACCATGGTTTACAGAGAGAAACCCTGTCTCAAAAAACAAAAAGAGAAGATATATAGAAGGCAAAAGAATGTTCAGTTGAACAGTCCTGAACACAGTGCTGTCTCACTCATTGTAGGTTTACCATTGTCTCAGCTCTGTTCTAGCCTGCCTGCTGGGTAAATTCTCAGAAGTGTTAAAATCTCGTCCTCGGAAGCAGGTTCCTTCTGATGATGTGGGATTTTCCTTTGTATGCTGTGAATCTGTTTTATTACCATTGGTTAATGAATAAAGCTGCTTTGGCCTATTAGCTCAGGCTTCTTATTGGCTAGCTCTTACATATCTTAAATTAACCCATTTCTGTTATTTTATATTTACCATGAGGCTTATGGTTTGTACCTCTTGCTTCTTGGGCAGCAACATAGCATCTGCCTCTTTTGGCAGTTACATGGTGTCTCTCTGGCTCCACCAACTCTCTCTATATATATCTCTGTTCAGATTTCAAGCCTGGCTTTGCTCTGCTAAGCCATTAGCCAAAATAGCTTTATTCATCAACCATTAAAAGCAACACATAAACAGAAGGGCATCCCACATCATTCTCTAACTGGTGTCAAGACTACAGACTTTTCTCTTTTCCCAGCATGAGATTCCTTGGGAGATTATAATTCTTTGGGATTCATTGTTTTAATTGTTGGAGCATAAGTGTCTCTCTTTAGGATATCTCTTTTTTCAGGAAGGTTACATTATCGCTCTAGTACCTTCAAGAAGGACCCTGGACTCTTGCCCAAGAGTCTAGTACTCCAGCTCTGACCAGTGTTCTTTTTCTTCTAGGGAATGTGCATTTCTTCTCTGGTGGCCTCCTGTTTTCTCACCGTCACCATGGAAGTATCATCATTTCCAAGGATCACATGAATTCTGTTTCCTTCTATGATGGGGTATGTGGTTTTTCAACCCTGGCTTTGGTGCTCTAAAATATATTTTACATATAGACCGTTTTCCCTTCTCCATTACCATGTGGCAGGATGTCAGGAACCCCCATTGAAGCAGGCCAGCAGGGGGATGAAGAGAGGCTTGTATATTTTCAGAACAGTTCAGTGCTTTGCTAATAAGGCCTGGGTCAGAAGAACCAACCACATGCCCAAGTTGGTCATCCTAAAGATAGTAGAAAGTAGCTGAAAAAGACCTCCAATGGCTCATCCAATGGCCATCACACAAGCCCAAGGCTCACACTTCTGAACTGGAAGGTTCATCTATGATGTTGGTGGGTTTCTAACCACAGGAAAGAATTGTATGTGTTCAAGGAGGTAAAAATTGCTCACTTTCTCCATGAGACTTGAAAGCAGAACTGGTCCCCGCCCCTTGCTCATCAATGCAAGGAGTGAACTAGCCAGGGCAATGTAGGAGAGCTCACCTTTGTGGAGAGGACAAGTGAGAGCTGGTGGGCTGACAAACCTGCAGCTAACCATGTTTCTCCTGGAGCATGTGAATAGACCAGTCTTGCAGACCCAAAACTGCGGTCCCCATAACACAGGGCAACAACAGGATATCCAAGAAAAATCCCAGTGAGGGCCCAGAATCAATAGTATAGCAGAAATGAGAGAGTTTGAACCAGACCAATGACTCTGCAGTGAACACTTGCAAGTAAAGATTTATGGACAAGAGGGTCTATGGCATAACTCAGTGTCACACTGCAGCTTCCATATCAAGATTGATTTTTCTTTTTTTTTTATTTTTCTCTTAAATTTTATTTTATTTTATTGGGGGGGTTGCAAGGGTAGAGGGTGGATACAAAGGGATGGGGAAATGGATAGGATAGAGATGCATGATGTGAAAGACACAAAGAATAAATAAAAAAGAAAGAAACAGTGATCAAGAGGCTAGTGAGGTGGCTCAGCAGTTAAGAGCATTTACAGCCCTTCCAGAGGACCCAGATTTATTTCCCAGTACCCGTGTCAGCTCACAACCATGTCAGACAGCTCATGACCACTTGTAACTCCACCTCTAGGGATTCTGACACCAGCAATACATGACAGATACTCCAGCATGTACATGAATACAATTTTAAAATTTTGCTTTAAGAATAAAGAAACGGGCTACACAGTGGTGTCATAACTGAGTAGTAGCACGCCTTTAATCCCAGCACTTGAGAGGCAGAGGCAGAAAGATCTCTGTGAGTTCGAGACCAGCCTGGTCTACAAAGCAAGTTCCAGGACAGGCTCCAAAGCTACACAGAGAAATCCTGTTTTTAAAAAAAAGAAAGAAAAGAAAAGAAAAACAACAACAACAAATGGGTTTGAAGAGATGGCTCAGCAGTTAAGAGCACTTGTTATTCTTGTAGAGGACCTGGGTTCAGTTCCCAGCACCCACATATTAACTCATAACCATCCATAACTCCAGTTCCAGGGGATGTAATGCCCTCTTCTGACCCCCTTGAGTACCAGGCACACATGTAGTGCACATACACATAGGAAGGCAAAACATTCATAAAGTAAAATAAATCTTTAGAAACAAAAAGAATGAAGAAGCAGTGTTGGGATAGCAAGATTAGCTCATTGGGGGGGGCAATTCTATTTGTTTGTTTGGTTTTGTTTTATTTTGTTTGAGACAGGGTGTCTCTACCTACCCTTGGTTGTCCTGGAACTTATTATATAGACCAGGTTGGCCTCAAACTCAGGGCAGTCCTCCTGCCTCTGCCTCTCAAGTGCTGGGATTAAAGGCGTGTGCCACTACCATGCCCGAGTGTGGGAGTAGATTCTTACCCCATTAAAAAAATTGATGTAGGCTCTGAAGAGATGGTTCAGTGACTAAAAGCACTTGCTCTGCTCCTCCATAGAACCAGGTACCCATGTCAGCCATTTACAACTACCTTTAACTCAGACTCCAAGAGGGTTCAACTCCTGCTCTGGTCTCTCCTGACACCTACACTCACATGGAGACATGCACACATACATTTTAACTTTATTACTGGTAGAGAAGAGGCATGCATCCCACAGTGCACACACGAAGGTCTGAGGGCAGTCTTCAGGAGTCAGTCCTTTCTTCCATCATGAGTTCTGGGCATCAAATTAAGATTTTCAGGCTAAGCCGGGCAGTGGTGGCGCACACCTTTAATCCCAGCACTTGGGAGGCAGAGGCAGGCGGATCTCTGTGAGTTCGAGACCAGCCTGGTCTACAAGAGCTAGTTCCAGGACAGGCTCCAAAACCACAGAGAAACCCTGTCTCGAAAAACCAAAAAAAAGAAAAAAGAAAAAAAAAAAGATTATCAGGCTATGTGGCAAGTGCTTTTACTTCCTGAGCCATCTCTCCAGCCACAAATTAAATATTTAAAATTTCATAAGTATATACCAAAATTAAATCAAAACCAGATAAGCAAATTAATTCGACCTATATAACCACAAAGGAAACAATCATCAAAAGTCTTCCAACCAGAGCGTGCGCCGTGGGGGTGCGCAGGTCTCAGGATGACTTGAACCATGGAACCGCTGGCAAGGAAGATCTTTAAAGGAGTTTTAGCAGCTGAACTTGTGGGTGTTTTTGGAGCTTATTTTTTGTTTGAAAAGATGAACTCGAGCCAAGATTTCAGGCAAACAATGAGCAAGACATTCCCCTTCATCTTGGAAGTTTATTACAAATCCATGGAACAGTCTGGAATGTATGGAGTGAGAGAGAAAGATCAAGAAAAGTGGTTGGATAGCAAGAATTAAGGCCAGTCATCACGCTCAGCTTCCCACTTGAGCTGTTTGAAGCCTTGGAGGGGAGATGGAAGATGAGTCCACGTCACTGCGGGCTCGACTCCCACAGTCCTCCCGAGTGGGACTGCATCTTAGGGCGCATGGCCTGTGCTCTCCCACCCCACCCTCCCCCGCTGTGGAAACCCGCTGTTGGGTGCTCTCCTGTGTTTTCTAACATGAGTATTTGACAAATGAAACTAGTAACATCAGAAATTTAAAAATGTCTTCAAGCATATAAGAGTAAACCTTTAGCCAAGTCAAAATAAAAGACTGACTCTCCAAGAAAAAAAAAAAAAAAAGTCTTCCAACCAAAAAAAAAAAGCACAGGACCAGATGGTTTCAGCCAGAATTCTACAAGATGTTCAACGAAGAACTAATAACCAATGTTCTTCAAATTGTTCCACACAATAGAAGCAGAAGGGACATTGCCAAACTCATTTTACGAGGCTAAAGTTACCCTGATACTCAAACCTCCAAAGACACTACTAAGAGAATTACAGGCCAATCTTACTCATGAATATTGATGCAAAAATACTCAATAAAATACTGACAAGCCGAATCCAAGAACACATCAGAAAAACTATCCACCATTACTAAGTTTCATCCCAGAGATGCAAAGATGTTTGAACATATGAAAATCTATCAATGTAATCCCACCATATAATCAAACTGAAAGAAAAAACTATGTGACCATTCGATTAGATGTTGAAAAAGCTTTTGGCAAAATTCAACACCTCTTCGCGATAAAAGTCTTGGAGAGAACAGGGATACAAGGAATATAATAAAGGCAGTATACAGCAAACCAACAGCCAACATCAAACTAAATGGAGAGAAATTCAAAGCGATCCCACTGGAAATCAAAAAAGACAAGGTTGTTCACTCTCTCCATATTTATTCAATATAATACTTGAAGTTCTAGCTAGAGCATTAAGACAACAAAAGGAGGTCAAGGGCATACAAATCGGAAAAGAAGAAATCAAACTCTCACTATTTGCTGAGCGATATGATAGTATACATAAGTGACCCCAAAAATTCTGCCAGGGAACTCCTACAACTTATAAACACCTTCAATAATGTAGCAGGATATAGGATTAACTTTTAAAAAATCAGTAGCCCTCTCTTATATAGATAATTAATGGGCTAAGAAAGAAATCAGCAAAACATCACAATAGCCACAAATAACATAAAATATCTTGGGGTAACTCTAATCACACAAGTGGAAGACCTGTATGACAAGAACTTTAAAACTTTGAAGAAAGAAACTGAAGAAGATACCAGAAAAAGGAAAGCTCTTGGATAGGTAGAATTAACATAGTAAAAATGGCAATTTTACCTAAAGCAATCTACAGATTCATTGCAGTGCCCATCAAAATCACACAAAAAAATTTTCATAGATCTCGGAAGAACAATACTCAACTCATATGGAACAACAAAAAACCTAGGATAGCCAAAACAATCCTGTACAACAAAGGAATTTCTGGAGGCATCACAATCCCTGACTTCAAACTCTACTATAGAACACAGCTATAGAACTCTACTCTAAAAAACAGCCTGGTATTGGCATAAAAACACAGAGGAGAACCAATGGAATTTAATTGAAGACCCGGATTTAAATCCACACACCTACAAACACCTTATTTTTGACAAAGAAGCAAAAAAATATCAAATGGAAAAAAGAAAGCATATTCAACAAATGCTACTGGCATAACTAGATATCAACATGTAGAAAAATGAAAATAGATCCATATCTATCACCATGCACAAAACTCAAGTCCAAATGGATCAAAGACCTCAACATAAAACCAACCACGCTGAACCTCATAAAAGAGGAAGTGAGAAATACATTTGAATGCATTGTCACAGGAGACCACTTCCTAAATAGAACCCTAGAAGCACAGACACTGAGAGAAACAACTAACAAATAGGACGTCCTGAAATGGAAAAGCTTCTGTAAAGCAAAGGACATGATCAACAAGACAAAATGACAGCCTACAGAATGGGAAAAGATCTTGACTAACCCCACATCAGACAGAGGTCTGACTTCCAAAATATACAAAGAACTCAAGAAATTGGTCATCAAAAGATCACATAATCCAATAAAATAATGGAGTACAGACCTAAACAGAGAACTCTCAACAGAGGAATCTAAAATGACTGAAGGACACTTAAGGAAATGTTCAACATCCTTAATCATCAGAGAAATGCAAATCAAAATTTGCATCTTACACCTGTCTTAATGGCCAAGATCAAAAACACTGATGACAGCTTATACTGGAGAGGATGTGGGGTAAGGGGACTGCTCCTGCATTGCTGGTGTGAGTGCAAATATGTATAACTGCTCTGGAAATCAGTATGGCTATTTCTCACAAAATTAGGAAACAATCTACCTGAAGACCCAGCAATACCGCTGTTGGGTATATACCCAAAGGATTTTCAGTTGTACCACAAGGATATATGTTCAACTGTGTTCATAGCAGCATTATTTGTAATAGTCAGAACCTGGAAACAACCTAGATGTCCCTCAAACAAAGTATGGATAAAGAAAATGTTGTACTGCCAGGTGGTGGAGCATGCCTTTAATCCCAGCACTCAGGAGGCAGAGGCAGGTTAATCTCTGTGAATTTGAGGCCAGCCTGGTCTACAGAGCGAATTCCAGAATTGATTCCATAGCTACTGAGAAACACTGTCTTGACAAACCAAAAAGAAAAGAAATAAAGAAAATGGAAAATGTGGTACATTTTTACAACAGAGTACTACACAATAGTAAAAGATAATGATATCTTGAAATCTGCATGAAAATGGATGGATCTAGAAAAAGCCATATTGATTGAGGTAACTCAGCCCTGGAAAGACAGATATAATGTGTACTCACACATAAGTGGCTTCTAGACATAAAGCAAAGAAGAAAACCAACCTAGACAACAAAGAGGACCCTAAGAAAGACATAACATGGATTCACATAGGAAGTAGAAAAAGACAAGATCTCCTGAGTAAATTGGGAGTGTAGGGTTCACAGGAGAGGGTAGAAGGGGAGGGGAAGGAAAAGAAGGGACCTCAATGAAAACAATTTAAAAATCCATATGTATAAAAGATATAAAAATAAATGTTCATTAATCTCTAGGAGCAGAAAGACTTCCTAAGCTTAGGAGATACTTAAGAGCCTTAGATGTTGTAGTGCATGCCTGTAATTCAGCACTCAGGAGCAGAGGCAAAAAGATTGCCACAAATTTGAGGCCAGTCTGGTTCACATAGGAAGTTCCACGCCAGCCCGGGTTATATAAAGAGAGACCTTGTGTGCAAGCTTCGTTTCTGTTGTTGAAACAAATACCCTAACAAAAAGCAACTTTACAAAGAAAGGACTTAGACGTTACAGTTCATTGTGGTAGGGAGGTCACAGTGGTAAGAGAACTTGAAGCAGATAGTCACACCACATCTAGCTTTAAATTTTGGGTGGATAGGTTGCCGGGCAATGGTGGTGCATGCCTTTAATCCCAGCACTTGGGAGGCAGAGGCAGGCGGATCTCTGTGAGTTTGAGGCCAGCCTGATCTACAAGAGCTAGTTCCAGGACAGGCACCAATAACTACAGAGAAACCCTGTCTCGAAAATCAAAAAAAAAAAAAAAAAAAAAAAAAATCTGGGTGGGTAGTCTGAATCTCGCTGAGGCCTCCAGAAAATGATTTTCCCACTAGTTGAGAATAAGACTACTACCACAGTTTAAATCCAAATTTGAAACAAGATTTAATTAAATATTGGCCAGGTCCATACCTGGGTTCCTGGGAAATGGCCCAGAATTAAGTATGGCAAGGTCTTAAGAAGGAAAACCCATAATTCATTGCATTTTCCATCAGGTCTAATCAGGGGCAAGCATGCATCCTGACCTATTTCCTGCCTGTGAACCTCCCACCCACATGTGATCCTGTGCAGATGGGTCAAACAAACTTGGTTAGGGAAGTGCAAATGTGGCTGGCTTGTTATCTCCCATAAAAAAAATAGCCTCTAACATTTCAGAAACTGACTGTTCTTGGGCAAGGGGCTTGCAGATTAGAACCATTTTTTTGTTTCATGGCTCTCTAAGGCATAGTAATTAAAACTTAATATTTAATTTTGTTCACTCACATCTCCAAGAAAAAAACAAAATGAATAAACTTAAGTTCTAAAGAAGGGCTGGAAATGGCTCAGTAGTTGAAGTATTTGCCCAACTTGAGGTTGAGTATGGTGGCATAGACCTTTAATCGCAGCACTGTGTGAGTTTAAGCACACCCTGGTCTCTCTAGTGACTTCCAGGTCAAGTCGAGCTACCCAGTCTTAAAAATAAATTAGATTATGTATGTAATGGCATAATATAGACTCTGTTCTATTTTACTATACCATACTGTTAGGTTACTTTAACCTTATACTGAGTTTCGTTTCCATGTTTTTGAGACCAGGTCTCACTGTGTAGCTCAGACTTTGCTTTATGTAGACTAGGCTGTCTTTTAATTCACAAAGATCAGCCTGCCTTCCCCACCTGGGTGCTGGTATTAAAGGAGTGTCTCACCACACCCCACTCCATTTAAAGAATTTTTTAAAGAAACAAACCAACCATTCAGCAATCAAACTAAATAAACATTTACTTTAGAACTTGTTTTTCTTCATTCCGTGGGGGGGGGGGGGTCTGTGCATATAGGTATGTTTACGTGTGTATATGCGAATTGCATGGGCATGCATGTGGAAGCCTGAGGTTGATAGCAAGCATCTTGTTCAGTTGTTATTTCCTCCTCTCTCTTATTTTTACACAGACTCTCACCATGTAGCTTTAGCTGTCCTGGAACTCTCTGTGTTGACCACAAACTCACAGAGATCCAGCTGCCTCTGCCTCTGCCTCTCTGCCTCTGCCTCCTGTATGTTAGGATTAAAGGCTGTTCCTTCCTTAACCTTTTCAGACAAGGCATCTTAACCACAGCCAGAGCTCATTGATACAGGTCACCTTGCTAGCAGCTTACTCCAAGGATCTTGTCTAAACCTTTTAAGATTATGCAAATAATTTACTTCCAAGAATCCAAACTCAGGTCCTCTCTTTTTCTTCTATTATCTTTTATTTCATTCATTTTTTAATACAGGGACTCTCTGTGTGGCTCTGGCTGGCTTGTAACTCACAGTGATCTATTGAGGAAAGTATAGTCTTTTTATAAAAATTATTTATCTATTTGTTTATTGTGTGTGTGTGTTTATTTTGTGTACATGTATATCTGTGCACCATGTGTGCCTGCTGCCCACAGAGGCCAGAAGAGAGTTTGGATCCCTGGAACTGGAGTTGCAGATGGTATGAGCTACCATGTTGATACTGGGAGTGGAACCCAGGTCCTAAACACTGAGCTATCTCCAGCCCTAAGCACAGTCTTTTCAGCAAATGATATTAGAGAAACTATATGTACATACCAGAAAATGAAGTTGGACCCTTATACCAAGGACAAAAATGATTACTCAAATTGTATCAAAAATCTAAATATGAAAGCTGAAACAATAAAACTCTTAGAAGACACAATAGGGAAGAAGCATTGTGACATGGGATTTGTCGCTGACTGCTTAGATAGAGCCCTGAAAGCCCAGACAGCGGAAGAGTAACAACACAAAGTGAACTTCATCAAAGTAAAGCTTTCCAGAAGCTGGAGAGATGGCTCAGTGGTTAAGAGGTTGTTCTTGCAGAGGACCTGGATTCATTCCCAGCACCCACATGGTGACTTTCAACCATCTGTCACTCTAGTTCTGACCTCCTTAGACACCAGACACTCATGTGACATATAGGCATATATGCGAGCAAAACACACATATAAAGTAATACATAAATTATAAAAACCACTAAGTTTTCTGGGGCTTTCTTGCACTGCAAGCCTGATGACCAGACCGCGTGGTGGAGGGAGAGAACCAGCTCCGAACCAGCTCCCCGGAGCCGCCCTCTGGTCTCCAGGTGCTCAGTGTGATCTGCATGCACCTGTGTACACACAGATAGACACCATCATTTAATTACATTGTTATTTACTTTCTAGGGGTGGAGTTTAATGTGGAGTATGTGTGGAAGTCAGAAAAGAACTTGTGGAACTTGATTCTTTCTCTCCTTTGTGTAGATAGATCTCCGGGGATTGAACTCAGGTTCTCAAGCTTGGCAGCAAGCACTTTTACAACTGAGCCGTCTCACTGGCTCAAATAAAGTTTAAAAATTATACTTGCTGAGCATGACGGCATATGCCTGCAATTTCAGCATTTGAGAGGCTGAAGCAAGAAGCTTACTAAGAGTTCCAGACCAGTCTAGGCTATATAGCAAAACCCTTTGCAAAAAATAAAGGTAAATTTTAAAAGCTTCTGTACATCAAAGGAGACTCTCAAAAGAATGGAAAACAATCCATCAAATGGCAGGAATCGTATCAATCATAAGAAATAGTATCTTAGCTGGGAGAGATGACATAAGCCTTAATCCCAGCCAAGGAACTAGAAACAGGACTGCCAGGGTCATCCTCTACTACATAGTGGGTGGAGTCCAACCTGGACTTCACGAGACCATGTCACAAATCTGTCCCCATCCTCCCTAAAACAATACCTCAGAAGGAATTTGGAGATGACATTTTCAGTTTGAGAAAATATGTATCTAAGTCAGTGCGACAGCACATGCTTCTGACCCAGCTGAGAAACTGAGGCAGGATTGTGAGTTCAAGGTTAATTTGGGTTTTGGTGAGACCATGTCCCCACCAAAAAAAAAAAAAAAAAAGAGTTCCACTATCTCCTGTAGCTAGAAGCTGGAGAGTGTCTGTTGCTAAATTCAGTAAGCCCTTTTCTGTTGAGAAGCTGACTCTAGCAGGACTGAAGCCTACAAGTGGACTCTGTTCTGACGCTCCTTTCTCTCTCCAGGACTCCACCAGCGTAGTAGCCGCCCTTGTCATCGACTTCAGAAGCTCACTACTTCCTCACCTCCCAGTTCAGTTCCATGGATCGAGCAACTTTCTGATGATTTTCCTTTTCCCCAAATCAAAGATATATCAAGCGTTTTACTCAGAGGTAACATCAGTTGTTTGTCAACTTAGCAAAATAGCTACTTTTTCCTATAGCAATTTAAATGGTAAGATAGTGTCTTAGAACCAACTGACGGTAATGCAAAGCCAGCCTAGTGGCTCTGTCCTTGAATCTCAACAATTGGGAGGCAGAGGCAGGTAGATCTCTGTGAATTTGAGGCCAGCCTGGTCTCTGTAGTGAATTCTAGGCCACCTAAAGCTACATGGTGAGACCCTTTCTCCAAAAGAAGTGGGGGTTGGGGGACCTGAAGAGATGGTTCCGTGGTGCAGAGCACTGGCTGCTCTAGCAAAGGCCCGAGTCCCAGTACCCACATGGTGACCCCCAACCATCTGTGACTCCAGTTCCCAGGGCTTCCAATGCCCTCTTCTGGCCTCTGAGGGCAGTATACACATGTGGTACCAAACATACAGACAAAAAATGATGTTTTTATAATTAGAACAAACATTGATGTGATTCAAGTGAGGGTCGAAGCCAGGTGTGGTAGTGCAAACCTGTAATCATAGTATTTAGGAGCCTGGTCTACAGGAGCTAGTTCCAGGACAGGTTCCAAAGCTACAGAGGAACCCTGTCTCAAAAAGTTGATAGATAGATAGATAGATAGATAGATAGATAGATAGATAGATAGATAGATAGATAGATAGATAGATAGATGATAAATACATTTATTTTCTTTTTAGCTATTTTATTAAATAATAAGCCCTACTTAGCTAGAGTTCTCTGTCCCACCCTGTGCTGTCCTTCCCTATGAATTGCAATCCCCTTCTTGCCTTTGCAAATGGCTCTACATGATAGTAAGCTTACTATACATGCTATACATGCTTAGTATAATATATGGGAAGGGCCAAGAATTCTGTGTCCCCAGAAGATAGGTGTTACATGCTTGTAATTCCAGCACTTCAGAGGTAGAGGCAGGAAGATCAGGAGTTCTGAGATTAACCTCAACTACATAGTGAGTATGAGGCCATCTTGGGCTATATGAGACCCTGTTTCTAAAAGTGGGGAGGGATGAATGAATTGTGTGATACACTTAGAGACACCCCCCCCCAAGTAGCCAAAGCCAGAATAATGGGTAGCATCACAACTGGAAGTTCTTGGAAGGCTGTGGTCACAGCAGCTGATGAACAGCGTCCCTTCTTCATGACAGAGTCATAGAATCCAGAGGAGCAGGAACAAGGACTGTCACTGAAGGGTTCTCAGCATTGTTTAGTCTAAGCACAGCCCTTGCTGCCCTGCCTGCCTGCCCCCTGCTTCTGCTCATCTGTACCACTTGGGGACCTAGACACAGCCTTTAGAATCCATTCCCTTCAGCTGTCCTCTAAGGAGCTGTTTCTTTTGAGGCCACCACTGCCTTCTGGTCCTGAACCAGGGAGGAACGTGCTCTTGCGGCCAGAACAGTGCTACTGACACCACCTTTTGGGTTTTCTGACCTCTGGAAGGTCACAGTCTCTGCTGATAGTGACCCAGAAAGGCATTGCTGGCTCTGAAAAACCCTGAACAAAATTGCTTTCCGGCCTCATTTTTGAAGCAAACTTGTTTGTGATAATGTTTTTCTCTGCACTGACAGTGTTGATTTTCAACAGTCATCAGATCCCATGTGGATTCCATATCCTGTTGTTGGGTTTAAAGTGTTCTTTGTTTAAATTCTGTTTTGTTTAGGTCTTCTCCCCTTGGCAACAGCAGGATAACTCAGGGCTTTCTTTAAAAGTGATCCAGGAAGATGGATTATCTGTGGAACAAAGGAGACTGTAAGTGGCTCTCTCCAGTGTTTGTGCTCAATTCCCAAAGCTTTGTGGGTGTGCTTTCTCTGCAGGGTGACTCACATTATGTAAGAGGGGTCTTAGCTTCTGAAAGGGCCAATAGTCATGTCATTGTTGCCAGCATGCAGACAGCCGGTGTGCTTGGGGAAACAGCCAGACAAATGATAGCCAAGCTGGGGACGTGGGTGGCTCCATTAGAAGAGCACTTGCCTAGCATGCAAGATAGGTTTGATCCCATCCCAGCATAAACCAGGCGTGGGGGCACATTCCTGGGATCCCAGTATTTGCGAATTAGAGGCAGGAAGATCAGAAATTCAGAATCATGCTCAGCTGTCTAACAAGTTAGAGGCTAGCCTGGGCTACATGAGACCCTGGGGAGAATAGAGGGAGAGGAGGAAATTCACTGATGTTTTATCTAGGTTTCTGCTGCTGTGATAACATGGCCAGGGTAGTTCATTTAGAAAGAAGAATTTATTTGGGCCAGAGTCTATGATGGTGGATGGAGGCAGCAGATGGCTGGAACAGCAGCTGAGAGCTCACACATCTCAAAACCACAGACAGGAGGCAGAGAGAGCAGACATGCCCCCTCCAGGAGGCCACACTTCCCTGTTCTCCCCAGACAGCCTCCAGCTAGGGGCTAAGTATTCACATGCTCATGACTATGGAGGACATCTCGTTCAAACCATTGCAGCTGATAATTAAAACCTGAGACCACTGTCAAAAATAGAGAGGCCAACCATCCTATGTGAGCAGGCCAGTTGTCATGCCTGGTACCTTATTTTGCTTAAGGCTGTGGGGGTGTTTAATTTGGAAGTGTTGGTGCTGTTAAATTCTCTGGCTTAAAGGCCTCAGAACTAGTTGTGTAAGGTGCCTTTGCTGTGGGAGCTGTAGCACTAATCTGAGCTTTTGGTGTTACAGGCACTCCTGTGCACAGAAGCTCTTCAGTGCCCTGAGCCATCCTGCAGAGGAGTGGAGCTCTCCGAGGCTGCTGGCAGCCAGACTTCCTGAGCTGGAGCGGTGAGTTCTGTGCATCTGGTTGAGATGTTTACTCTTGGTCCTTCCTCAGCTCCTTTACACAGCGCTCCTTACAGACCTGAAAGGGGAGTCGTGACATGCCGTGTACACTTTCATATCATGAAAGAATCTCTCCTTCTTAATTTAATTTTTAAATTTATTCTATTTTATTTTGCCTGCATGTATGTCCATGTGTGAGGGTGTCAGATCTTGGAGTTACAGACAGTTGTTAGCTGCCATGTGGTTGCTAGGAATTGAACCCCAGTCCTCTGGAAAAGTAGTTAGTGCTCTTAACTGCTGAGCCAACACTCCAGTGCCAAACCTCTCCCCTTTTTTGTTTTTTTGTTTTTGAGACAGGGTTTCACTGTGTAACCCTGGCTGTCCTGGAATTTGATCTGTAGTCCATGCTGGCCTCAAACTCAGAGATATCTGCCTCCTGAGAGCTGGGATTAAAGGTGTGTACTACCATCACCTGGCCTAGAAAAAAATCTTTAAGGCTTTATAGCACTTAGGTAAGAAATCACTAGTGTGAGTTGACATGCCCAGCAAAGCTGGTGTCAGTGATGTGACAGTTGTCTTTGTTTTTCTAGGTTTCTCCAGCATTTTGCTGTCGGCAGCATTGGTCAGGAGCCTGTGATGCGGACCCATCTTCCAGGCCTGCTGCAGCAAACGGAAATCAGCCCTGCTCAAGGATTAGAAAGTGACAAGGTAGAGTTCACCAAACATGCTGAGAATTTACAGCAGGATAATCTGCAAGCCTGTATCGGTTAACAGGAGCACAGGTGGAAGCCTTCATAAGTGTGTCCACCTCCTTGAATACTGATAATTATATATATGAAACCGTCTTTGTAGAATGACTGTCAGGCCAGACTCCCTGACCTTGGCCAACCCTGACATCGTGCCATGCCCTCCTGCGTCTCCAGGTCTTTTAAACTCTTGCTGTGTGTTCTCAAGCTGTTGCTTCTTTCTGGTTGTGACAATGACTTAACCTAGCATTGGATGGCACATTATGTTGTTAATAAGAGGAAGGCTGCCCATGCTGTTATCGCCAGAGTGAGGTGATACTCAGCATTTTCTTCTTCAGAACAGACCTTTATGTGCTCCTGCCTCGTGTTTCCATTTCCCTCCTCTTGACTCTGCCCACCATTCCTTTGGAAGCTGCATATCATAGTTTGTTTCTGTGCAAGTCTAAAACATGTTCATCTACTTAAGGAAATAGCACAATGCAATTAAAACCCTCCGTTTTTCCTTTGGATAATTTGTAGATAAGAGGGTAAAGGAAACAGATGCCTGCCTTGTGCTATTTTATTTAAAAAGTGCTATAGTACTGGCCTTTAAGTAAGAGTACCTGGCTGGATGGATCTTAAGAAGCCCACATCCGGAACTAGAGAGACAGCTCAGCAGTTGGGAGCTCTGGCTGTTCTTGTAGAGCAACTGGGTGTGATTCCCAGCACCACCACTCGCAGTTTCAGGGGATTCTTGCTTCCAAGGACACTGCACACACATGGTATGCCGGCATGTATGCAGTCAAAACACCCATACACATAAAATAAATGAATAATCCCACACCCACGATCTTGGGTAAAATACCATAGATGTTTCTGTTTCTCTTTCCATTTGTGCTTAAATATGTTAAAGTCTTTTCTGTATAAACTTTAATGTTGCTTTTTACAAAAAGGAAATTTTGACTGTGCACGTGTGAGTTAAGGAACTGAGAGGTAGCACTGAAGAGTAGGGAGCAAGACGGGAAACGCTGGGGTAGCAGGGAGAACACAGTGTGAGTTACATTAGTACTTGCAGGGAGCAAAGAGGGACATAGAAGCCTTGGTCCCAGGTTGGAAGGAGAGCTTGGGTTTGTGGGTTTCCACAGAAGAAAAGAGATCAGCAGCCGTCTCTGTGCTCACACAAGCAGCTGCTGCCAGATGTCAAGCTCAGCGTTAGTGCACACAATCTGTGACGGGCTGTCTTGATGGTCTCACCTGGTATAAAACAAAACATAGCCAGGTGTGATGGCCTGTCCTAGTTTTCAGGAGACCGAGACAGGAGGATCACTGCGGTTTTGAAACCATTCTGGGTGGCATAGAGTTCTAGGCCAGCTTGGGCTCTATAATAACTTTTTCTCAATAGGAAAAGAAGGCATCCTGTAGACAGGCCTTCCTAGGCCTTGCCATTGTAATAAATCTTCTGCGAGTGCATGAGTCTTGTCCTCCTCTGCTGGTCTCCCTCGTTCAGTAAATTCCTTAAATGACCTTAGACTGTCTGCCTGAGGGAAACCTAGTATTGTGTGCTAGTGCAATGGAGCTAGGACCATTGGGCTGGTTCTTCCCCTTTCCCCCATGAGAGGCTTTCAGAGAGCTTATCATACCCGGGAGTTCTGAGTCACCACAGGCAGCCCACAGAAGCATCTTCAGGAGAGCTCCACTGCTCAGCAGTTTCCACACCACTGTAGCTGGACATTGTTTCCCCAGACTTTCTTTCTGCTCCCTAAAAATGGAGCAAATGTACTATCCCTAAGTGTCTCCTGTACTAGAGGTCTGTGGTCATAAGAAAGTTAGGTTCTCTAAATGCTTAATATTTGAAGTGATACAGTTACAAATGTTCCATAGAAATTTGTTTACTACTTACATAAGTGAAGTTGATGAACCTTCACACCTACCTTGTAAGGTAAGTAGGTATCTTAGCTTGTGTTTTAGAGCTGTGATAAAACACCACGACCAGAAACAACTTGAGAAAGGGGTTTATTTCAGCTTATCTCTCTCAGGTCACACTCCATCACTGAGGGAAGTCGGCAGGCATCTGGAGGCAGGATCTGATGCAGAGGCCATGGGGGTGCTGCTTACTGGCTTGCTTACTTCCCATGGTTACTCAGCCTGCTTTCTTTTTGTTTGTTTTGAGACAGGGTTTCTCTGTGTAGCTCTGGAGCCTGTCCTGGAACTCGCTTTATAGACCAGTCAGCCTGCTTTCTTACGTAACCCAGGACCACCTGTCCAGGGATGAGCCACCCCAGTAGCTGGGCCTTTTAACAATTTGCAATCAAGAAAACGTCCCACAGACTTGCCTACAGGCCGGTCTAATGGAGGCATTTTTTCAGTTGAGGTGCCTCTTACCATTTGACTCTAGCTCCTGTCAGATTAACCAAAAGAGAGAGAGAGAGAGAGAAGCCTACCCAGGACAGTAGACCTATCATTCATTGTAAATCAAGGAGCTAGTGAGTAGTGGTGCTGAACTTCAAACCCACAAAGTCTTGCTCTGGAGACTGGTTTTCTTTACGTCTTACACAGTGTTCTGTAGTCGAACTAGAAACCCACATGACATTTCTTTCATGTAGGTCATCATCAGCATTGTAACTGGTCTCCCTGGCTGTCATGCTAACAAGCTCTGTGCTTTCCTGGTCACTCTACATAAGGAGTACGGCAGGTTAGTATGGCTTCTACTTTTGCTTTGGGGAAGGAGGTCGTGTTCCTGGGCCATCTACTGGCATTTAGCATGACATTATTGGCACAACAGTCATCCGTCTTCTCCTCATTAAATACCGTGTGCTTAGGGCCTTGTTCAGTGTTTACAGGTTAACCAGATCCTCACATCTAGTGTTTTGTCCTATAAACATTCTTTATTATTTGGGGGATCGTCTCGTGTCGTTTGGGCTTTCCTTGAATTTGCTGTAGCTGTAGCTGAGGATGACCTTGAGTTCTTCATCCTTCTGCCTCCACCTTCCAAGTGCTAGGTTATAAGCAGAGCCACCACACCCAAATTGTGTGTGCTTGTTTCTCTCTCTCTCTCTCTCTCTCTCTCTCTCTCTCTCTTTCTCCCTCCCTCCCTCCCTCCCTCCCTCCCTCCTTTTCTATCCCCTTTCCCCTCTATCTCCTCCCTCTCCCTCCTTTCTTTCTCATGTCATCTCTTTCTCTCTCTCCCTTTCCTTTTCCTGCTCCCTCTCCCCTCCCATGCCTCTGTCCCTCTGAGATGGTGGCCTCAAATTCATTGGAAGTTCTCCGCTTCAGTTTCTTGGATGCTGGCATTACTGGCTCTTTTCTAAAACATTCTGAGTTCTTGACCTTGCCCATGTCTTACTAGTTTTACCAAGCATGACACTAAAGCCATTTCACTCAGGAAATCACGGCCAGGGCAGAAGTCTCTCATGTTTGAGGCCTTCTGACCATACGTTACTTTGTCTTTTTTCCTGGTGGAAGGAGATTTCCTACAAATGAGCCAAAGATCTGTCTTTTCCTGTGGTGCCACAATAGCTGTCTCTCCATAGATAGAGTAATTGGAAGCATATCTTTGAGACTGCTGGTCATATTTAAACCATGACTGAGCTTTCTATGAGCAGGCCATATGTAGCCTTCTGCTAAGATTACCTTTGCTGCTTCCAGATGGATGGTGTACCGCCAGATCATGGACAGCTCTGAATGTTTCCATGCTGCCCACTTCCAAAAATACCTGTCCAGCGCCCTGGAGGCCCAGCAGAACCGCTCTGCCCGACAGTCGGCTTACATCCGCAAGAAGACCAGACTGCTGGTGGTATTACAAGGGTGAGTGAGCGATGGAGGCCTGGCATGGAAGTGAGGATGGGGACCTTGTCATTATTGTTACTTTTTATGTACCCTGATGCTACCAGCACTCCTCAGAAAGGCCGGGATGCTATTGCCATACTGTGGCTAAGGGTAGCTGATAGCTACATACACAAAATCTGGCTTCCATAATGTAATATCCCCAAGATGTGAGGAATTAGGGAATCTGGAAAAGATTCTCCAGTAATTTATAGAATGATTGATAATAGTCTTTAAACCTTGCCATCTAGGTATGGGAGCCTCATCTGTCTCACTCTTCCCTCTTTTGGAATTGCAGATTTGGCCCCTATCCCTACATAGTCTGTAAGCCCTACCCACCTCCCTGTTCTCCAGTGGCTATCCCAGAAGACCTTCCTGGGACCCATAGTGAGAAATACACATAGTATAGTTGAGCAAGGAGCCTGCTTTATACCTGTAGCTGTGACTGTAGACCCTGAAGTCCCTATAAGTACCATTATTGTCAGAGGGAAGATGGGCCTCCGCCCCCGTTTGTGTGTGTATGAGTGTGCACCCTGTGTGTTCACACATAGAGCAAGAAGAAGATTTAGGATGTCTTTCATCGTATGCCCTTGCTGTACCTGTCTCATTCCTTTGAGTCAGCATCTTACTGACACTGGAGCTAGGCTAGCGGCTCCTGTCTGTCTCTCACAGCACTGGGGTACAGGTGGGCATAGCCATGTCTTTTCAGATCACATCTTCATGCGTGCAGAGCAAATGCTTTTACCCACTGAGCCATTTCCCAGCTCAGAACAAAGATTTGGCAGAGTATGTGCCACTGCTCCAGAGAACTGTTCACTGGCCCTCCACGGAATGTCTTGCACCTGGGCGCAGAAAAGAATGTGTTGTCAGGGGAACAGAGCAGGGGTTGGGCTTGTTTCTGGTGTTATGGTTGTAAAGAAGCTTTGTGTTTTTCTTGCAACAATTACTGTTTCCAGTTAAGAATAGACCCAGATCCAAAGCTCTGTTTGGGCTCCCAGTTGTAGTGATGGGACCTGGGAGGAGCTAGGATGGTGATCCTGAGAAAGGAGGTAGGTGGCAGTGTGCACCCTTGGGACCTTCCTGCACTGATAGACCTTGTTGCAGTCGGACCCATCGCAGCTTCCCTTCTGTCCTTTAGGCCAGGAATCATCAAAGGGAGACTTGGGCCTTGAAACCGCTTGTTTTCTTGGGGTTTTCTGTTGTTTCTACTAGTCAGAGGAATGGGTCAACCCAGCATCACGACCTTCTGTTCTGCCCTTGTCAGAACTGAGTCACAGGGAGTGGGGGCCTAGAAGAGAACTTGCCGGTTTGTCGGTATACTCAGCTAAAGTCACTTCCATTATCCATTCATTCAGAGAATCTTGTTGACTCTTTATCTGTGACTCTACAAGTCTGTAAAAACGTTGGATATTCTAGCTACTTCCATCTCATGCAGCATAGACCCAGCATTCACCCAATCATACCACAGGGTATGAGGGACACCATAGATATCCTAATGGACTCAAGTCAGAATACAGCTAAGCCCAGCCATGATGGCTCACACTTATAATTCCAGCACTTGGGGGATGGAAGCAGGAAGATCAACCATTGGCTATATGACTTTGAGGCCAACCTGAATTATATGAGAGTCTCGAAAGAAAGAAAAAAAGAAAGAAAGAAAGAAAGAAAGAAAGAAAGAAAGAAAGAAGGAAGGAAGGAAGGAAGGAAGGAAGGAAGGAAAGAAAGAAAGAAAGAAAGAAAGAAAGAAAGAAAGAAAGAAAGAAAGAAGAAAGAGCAGCTAAATGTTGTGACTCTTTACTAAAGCACTTACAGATTTGACCCATTTTTTTAGAGCCAACAGTAAACCTGCTTTGTAGCTTGTACAACTTCTTAGCACTAGACATTATATCAGGAATTCTGGACTAGAGAGATGGCTCAGAAGTTAAAAGCAATAATTGTTCTTCCAGAGGTCCTGAGTTCAATTCCCAGCAACCACATGGTAACTCACAACTATCTATAGTAAGATCTCATGCCTTCTTCTGTAATATAGGCAAACATGCAGACAGAACACTGTATACATAGTAAATAATAGATAAATGTGTTTAAATTTATTCTATTTTTTAAATTTTGTTTATTTACATATCTTTTATGTACTCTGCATGTACACCTGCAGGCCAGAAGACAGCATCAGATCCTAATACAGATGGTTGTAGCCACCAGTGTGGTTGCTGGGAATTGAACTAGGATCTCTGGAAGAGTAACCAGTGCTCTTAACCTCTGAGCCAACTCTCCAGCCCCAATAATAGATAAATCTTAAAAGAAAAAAAGAAGCCGGGCGATGGTGGTGCACGCCTTTAATCCCAGCCCTCGGGAGTCAGAGGCAGGCGGATCTCTGTGAGTTTGAGACCAGCCTGGTCTACAAGAGCTAGTTCCAGGACAGGCTCCAAAACCACAGAGAAACCCTGGTGCGCCACCACCACCCGGTTGTTTTTGTTTTCAAGACAGGATTTCTCTGTGTAACAGCCTTAGCTGTCCCGGAACTTGCTGTGTTTACCAGGCTGGTCTTGAACTCACAGAGATCTACCTGCCTCTGCCTCCCAAGTGCTGGGATTAAAGATATGTGCCACTGCCACCCAACTTTGCCTCTGATTTTTTTATGTATGTGAATGTTTTGCTTCCATGTGTGTTTATGTATACCATGTGCATACAGTGCCCATATGGGGACCAGACGAGGGCATCAGATTCCCCTGAAACTGGAGTTAGAGACAATCTTAAACCACCATGTAGGTGCTGGGAACTGAACCCACGACTTCTGTAAGAACAGCAAGTGCTCTGAGAAATCTCTCCAGTCTTAGTTTTTGGGTTTTGTTATTTTGGGGTTTGGGGGGGTGTATTTATCTGTGTATGTCATGTGTATGCTAGTGTTCGCAGAGGCCAGGGCATCAGATCCTCTGGAGCTAGAGTTACAGATGACTGAGCTGCACAGTGTGAGTTCTGAGGCTCAGACTCAGGACCTCTGGAAGAACAGCAAGCACTCTTAAATGCTTAGCTGTCTCTCCAGCTTTCCCCCCTCCCCATCACCAGCATATCTTTGGAGAAAAGATTGTCCTGTAGGAGTAGAGGGTTCCTTAGTCTCCACAGTGACTGTTTCCCCTCCTTTTCCATCTCAGAGGCTTTGACGCTGAATAGAACATTGTTTTAAAAATGAAGTTAAAGGTCTTGTCTTGTTTTTAAGACAGGCTCTCATTTCTCATAGGCCCCAGCCTTACCATGTAGCTGAAGATGACCGTGAACTTTGATCTACATCTCAAATGCTGGGATTATAGGCATGTTTATGCCCAGTTTATATGTGCTGGGAATTGAACCTGTGACTAGCACTCTAGCAACTGAGCTATATCCCCAGGTCCTAGAGTGTTCTTTTACTCTTAAAAATCATACTTGTAGTTGCCGAGCTTTTAAGGACAGGGTAAGTGAAAGGGAAATAGATGTAGTTATAAAAGGGATCTTCTTTTTTGGAAGTTTTACATCTTGACATAAAATAAATGCATCTTTAAAAAAACAAAACAGGCCTTGTTCCATAGCCTTGGCTAACTACCCACTTGTTACCTTGCTCATGCTAGCCTTGAACTCAAAGGAATCCTTCCCTGTCAGAAATCCTTTATTTTCCAATGTGCTGCTTGCTGTAAGGGCCTGCAGTGTGTAGGGCTCCCCTAAACCCAGGCCTACCCAAGTACTGCACTGGGAATGGATGCAACATGCCCAGGAAGAAAAGCCAGGGAGTAGAGTGACTCAGGCTGGGAATCCTTGCACTTCAGAGGTGGAGGCAGGATTCCACAAGTTCAAGGGCAGCCTGTTCTAGGTAGCAAGTTCCAAGGCACCATAGGGGTACACATTGAGAGCCTATATAAAACAAAAATAAATAAGTAAACACCCCTGGAGTAGCCTGAAAACTATACCCTGTCCTCCCCATGGCTCTGATGGTTGGGCAGGATGGAGGATGATGCTCTAATCTGGGATAGAGTGAGTTCCTTTTTGCAGGTGAGCTGTGACTAGGAACTCAGGACGTAGCCCTGGCAGCTGCGTCCACTCCCCCACCTCCTGCTGCTCCCCCAAAGGCCCACACAGATGCAGGTCTCTCTGATCTGTCAGACTATCATCAGGTCTGACTTCCCTCATAGACTCAGACCTTTTGATAATAGTCTAGGTCCCTTGGGGCAGTGCTGTCCTCTGTGAGGTGAAGGGGCCCCTTAGAGTCATCCCAAGTTCTGTGGAAGGTCGAATGTCCAGTTTATTGACCTGTATTGCTTTAGGCTTCAGAGACTGTAACACTGAACAGCGCGTTACTGAGGAGACAGTGAGGGGACGAATGAGGGAAGATGGGACCGAAGATGCGCACAAAGAGAACAGAGTAGCAAGAGGACTGTAGCTGACAGTCGGTGCTTTGTAGGAAAACAGAGTAACAAGGAGACTGTAGCTGACAGTCGGTGCTTTGTAGGAAAACAGAGTAACAAGGAGACTGTAGCTGACAGTCAGTGCTTTGTAGGAAAACAGAGTAACAAGGAGACTGTAGCTGACAGTCGGTGCTTTGCAGGAAAACAGAGTAACAAGGAGACTGTAGCTGACAGTCGGTGCTTTGTAGGAAAACAGAGTAACAAGGAGACTGTAGCTGACAGTCGGTGCTTTGTAGGAAAACAGAGTAACAAGGAGACTGTAGCTGACAGTCGGTGCTTTGTAGGAAAACAGAGTAACAAGGAGACTGTAGCTGACAGTCGGTGCTTTGTAGGAAAACAGAGTAACAAGGAGACTGTAGCTGACAGTCGGTGCTTTGTAGGAAAACAGAGTAACAAGGAGACTGTAGCTGACAGTCGGTGCTTTGTAGGAAAACAGAGTAACAAGGAGACTGTAGCTGACAGTCGGTGCTTTGTAGGAAAACAGAGTAACAAGGAGACTGTAGCTGACAGTCGGTGCTTTGTAGGAAAACAGAGTAACAAGGAGACTGTAGCTGACAGTCGGTGCTTTGTAGGAAAACAGAGTAACAAGGAGACTGTAGCTGACAGTCGGTGCTTTGCAGGAAAACAGAGTAACAAGGAGACTGTAGCTGACAGTCGGTGCTTTGTAGGAAAACAGAGTAACAAGGAGACTGTAGCTGACAGTCGGTGCTTTGCAGGAAAACTGGGGGGATCATACAAGGCACCCCAAGGAGCATTATCATCATTGCAGTGTGCGAAGGTCCAAGATGTCTCCACAAGGTGCCACTTGACGTAGCTCAGGGGTGGAGCACTCAGCTAGCACATGCAACACTCTGTAAGTTCGATCCCCAGCACCACAAAAACCAACTGAGTGCCACTTGAGCAGAGACTGAAGGAAGCCAGCCAGGCAGGCAGATGCCAGAGGAAAAGAGCGGTCCAGCCTGAGGAAGCAGCGTACAAAAGTAGTGTGCCTGGCATGCTCAGAAGACCCAGGAGGCCAGAGGGTTGGATCAGGGGAAGGGATGGGATAAGCAATGGCATCCCCTGTGCTGTGAGAGGTCAGATGGCACAGGCTGCCTGGCCCAGGGTAGGGGGCTCGGCTTCTGCACTGAGATGAAAACCACTCAAGGATTTTGAGCAGAGCAGGGATGTGATCTGTCAACGGGCCTAGCATATCCCTCTGGCTTCTGTGTTGAGAAGTTTGCAATGAGGCAGGACAAAAGTAGGGGGGGCAGCTGGGAGGCCATTGGGGTGGCCTAGGTAAAATACTGTGGCAGTCTGGACCCAGTGGGAGCGTGAGCAGTGATCTCTTCCGGGTATATGCTGAAGACTAAGAAAAAAGGGGAATCAAAGAGGACACGGATCTTTTGGCCTCGCATCTGAAAGAGTAAAGTCCCCTGGGCTTAGAATAACAGGAACCTGGGAGGAACCAGCTCCAGGGTTTGGACTACAAACATTGGCTCCTAAGTGAGATTGGAGGGAGTTCCAGGCGGAAGATGGGACTAGAAATGGTGTTTGACAGATCTGATGACCTTGTGAACTGAGGAGAGGGGACAGAACTAAAGAAAACACAGTCTGGCAGGACTCCTGAGTTGTGACTAGAAAACACAGTCCCCATGTCGTGTGTGTGTGTGTGTGTGTGTGTGTGTGTGTGTGTGTGTCCAGTCCCATGTCCCGTCTGTCCCCGTCTGTCCCCGTCCCATCCCGTCCTGTGTCACCCCCCCCCCCAGAGCCCAGTTGCTTGCTTCTTATCTCCAGCTTAGGCTGGCTCTTCCACCCACTCTTTAGAGGAAGCAAAAGAAATTGGGGGGATGAAGGCCAGGCGAAGCAAAAGAAATTGGGGATGAAGGCCAGGCAGTGGTGGCCCACACCTTTAGTCCCAGCACTAGGAGCAGAGGCAGGGATCTCTGTGAGTTCAAGGCCAGCCTGGTCTACAAGACCTAGTGCCAGGACAGGCTCCAAAGCTACAAAGAAACCCTGTCTCGAAAAAACCAAAAGAAGAAAAACAGAAAGAAAGAAAGAAAGAAAGAAAGAAAGAAAGAAAGAAAGAAAGAAAGAAAGAAAGAAAGAAAAAGAAATTGGGAATGAAGAAGCATGTTGTGGATAATAAAGTGGGGTATCACCAAGGAACTCTGTGACTGCCTTCTACTTTGGGTCTTCAGCCCTCGGCCGTCAGGCACTCAGCGCTCCCCTCTTCTCCTAGTCTGTATCCACAGCCGGGAAGCTAACCATGTGCTTTCTCCCCTTAGTTACACAGATGTCATTGATGTTGTCCAGGCCCTGCAGACTCACCCAGACCCAAATGTCAAGTCCTACTTCACCATTGGTGCTGTCACCGTGTGTGTGGAGCCCCTGAGCTGCTACATGGAGCACAGGTAGACACGTAAGACCACCTCCAGCCCACGATGTGGAGTTAAAGTGAACTGTAGTGATTTCCCCTCCCCACCAGACTGAGACAGGCTTTACACAGGTTTGGTTTGTGGAACACATCAGCCTGTGGTGTATGCAGTAAGTACCCCATGACTCTGATTTGTATGAAGTCCCAAAAGGGCACAGAACAAGATAAAGTAGATTACGGAAGACAGGCTTCATTCAGCTCTGTGAGAATAGGGTCCATGTCTTTTCAATGCTTGGCACATAGTAAGTATTCATGAAAGATCTGTTGTGAGCTTGGTGGTACATCTCAGAGTTGGTGACTTTCCAGGTGTATGTAATGGACCCTGGGTTCAGTCCCAGCACTGAAAAAAAAAAAGGATAGAGGGGAACAGAAAGAAGAGAGAAGAAATAATAAGTCTGATGAAAGTTAAGTATGGCTGCCAAAGACCTGTAATCCCAGCCCTCAAGAGACAGATGAGAGATACAGGCAGACTTTCCTTTCCTACCAGCCACTCCCCCAAATAACCAGAGAGTTAATATTTGTTATAAATGCTTGGCCAATAGCTTAGGCTTGTTTTTAGCTATCTCTTTTAAATAAAATTAATCCATTTCTATTAATCTGTGTGCTGCCCCAGGGTCCATGTATGTACTTCCCGTCCTGCTCGCTTGTGTCTCATGGCATCATCTCTTCTCCCCAGCATTCTCTCTGCCCTGAAAATCCTGCCTAGTCATTGGCCAATCATCTTTTTATTAACAGTGAGAGTAATATGTCTTCACAGTGTACAGAAGGATGGTTCCACAGCTGGAGGTGGGGGTCACTAGTTAGAAGCCAGCCTAGGCTACAGTGAGGCTCTGTCTCAAATTAAAAACAGTTAATGACTTAGTCAGTGCTCAAGAGTGATCAGCTTGGGCTACAACAGAGTGAGAGATCCTGGCTCAAAAAAGAACCAAAACAAATGAGTAAACAGTAAAGGGGTGTGCCGTCGTGTGTCCCACAGACATGATTTAGTAAGATAAGACTGGAGTAAAGGATAATTATTTAAATACAGAAGTAAAGCTAAATTGAATTAATGTTTAAATACAGAAGCCAGCCTAGGCTACAAGAACACTGTCTCAAACAGAAAAAAAGAAAAAAGAAAAAGAAAAGAAATTTCAATAGCTTTTAGTTGGATTAGAAGGAAGCATCAGTGGCAGTGGTGGCACACACCTTTAATCCCAGCAATCGGGAGGTAGAGGCAGGTGGATTGCTGTGAGTTCGAAGCCAGCCTGGTCTACAGAGTGAGTTACAGGAGAGGCTCCAAAGCTTAACCAAGAAACCCTGTCTTGACAGACAGAAAGGAATTATGAAAGAGTCAGGAAGAAAACTGAATTAATATCCTAAAGTAGGATTTACCAAATGTGGTCCTTATGGCATGTGTCCAGCTGTTTTATGAGATCAATTAAAGAATAAAACTGTGTTCCTAAGCATCTGACTTGCTGATCTGGGAACCATGGAGCTCTGTGGACCCAGACAAACCTAGTCCTGTAGGGAATGCCTTCGGCAAGATGCTCAGCCTCCTTACCAACCCTCACCTAGCTTCTCATCTGCTGATAGCAGTGGAGTCATTCCTGACTTCTTTTGTGCTCTCGTCCTTGTGGGAACGTGATAAAACTCAGCAGTGGTAGCTCTCTTCTCTAAGAGGATCATTATAATAGTTGGGAATTTTAATTTTTTTCTTATTTTAATTAACTTTTATTTGTTTGACTTTTTGTTTTGTTTTGTTTGTTTTTCGAGACAGAGTCTGTCTCTCTGTATAGTTCTGGCTGTACTGGAACTCACTCTGTAGACCAGGCTGGCCTTGAACTCACAGAGATCTGCCTTCTGAGTGCTGGGATTAAAGGTGTGCACCACCACCACCCAGCTGCCATGTGGGAACTTCTATGGGACATGAACTTCAGTGTAAAACTGTGACTGTTTTGAATAACTATAGTTCTCTCAATGCTTAATACCACCTGACACTTGCATTATCAGTCAGATTCATGCTTTTGTGGGAAATAATGACAACTCTGAAATAAATGGTTTTGAAATACATTTTTTTTCTCCTTAGGTTTCTCTTTCCTAAATGTCTTGACCAGTGTTCACAAGGTAAGCAGTACATTTTGTTTCCTGCTTATGTGCCCATCACGTTCTGTTCAGATACAGTAGGCTTTTCTCTGTGCTGCTACCTTTCTGGAATCTACTTCATACAGAATTGGTCCTTGTGTCCTGCTGGGTGGACACACATCCTCGGGAGCTCTCTTGTGATACCCTGGCTCACTCAGCAGCAGCATTCCTGCCCTGGCCTTGCTGCTGATGAACCTCTAGGTTAGCAAGGTTGCTAGGGTCCTGGAGATGCAGAATAAACTATAAATTCCTGGCAGTGGTTCTGAGATGCTCAGTGCTATCAGGGGATATGCCTAGGGGAGTGGAGGGCTTGGGGGTGAGCTTCCTGAATCAGCATGGCAGGCAAGTTTCCAATAGAAGAAAACAGCTCAATGTCCCCAGCCTGCTTGTACCCTGCTGATCCCTTTGCCAGTCCATGGGGACAACAAAAACAACACACCAGGGCTGTCTTGGCAGACTGCTGAGCTGGCAGCTGCACAGGCAGGAGACCAAGGAGGAATGTTCTTATTGGACTTGGCATACCAGGTAGTAGCAGTCCTCCTTTGCTTTTCTGAGACAGAATCTCATGTCACTAGCTTCAAGTCACAAGTCACTGTAGCACAGACTAGCCTTGAACTCCTGATACTCCTCCTCTTACCTCCCAAGTGCTGGGTTAGTATAAGCTGTGGTTCAGCAGCAACAAGATGGAATGAATGTTTGGGTCCTTCCCTAGTGCCTAATCCAAGTAGATTCGGGTTTTGTGGAAGTTGGGTTAGTAGAACCTTTTGACAAACCAGTTGTGGGGCAGAAACTGGAAAAGAGATATTTAGAATGCCTCTGCTTTCTGGTTTAGAGGATTAGGAAAGCTGAAGATAGTTGCCCTTGAATAGAAAGCACAAGAGAGACACTGGAACAGGAGGTAATGTGGGAGGCTTTCTGATCCTTGGTTCTAGGCTTCGAAGCCATGATCAAAGACAAAGGCCCAGACAGATATTCAGTATCCAGACATGGGGTTGAAAAGGTTAGAAGGCCAGAGATGCGAAGGGGATTGGAAAATCCTGGAGCTTGAAAGATGAAACAGGAAGAAACAGTACTTTAAGTATCAAAGACAGAGAAAAATCAGTTGTATTTAATGTTGCAGAGACCTCAAGGGAAGTACAATTTAACAACAAAACAAACAACAAGCATTGGTTTTGTAAGTGTGAAGGGCACTGGTGACCTCAACAGGAATGTCTGAATAGATAGGTCAGAACTGAAGTCAAGTATGAGTTAGTACAGCAGGTGATCTCTATGTAAAACCAGACCTAGTAAGTCCCAGGCCAGTCTGGAACTATATAGTGAGACCCTGTCTGAAAAAAGGCAAACCAGAATTGCCATTTCTGTCAGGGTAGCTGTGGCAGGCTGAGTAGTAGGATCACCTGGGTTGCATAGTAAGATGTCTTCATGTGTATGTATGTGTGTGTGCGCGCGCGTGTGCACGCATGAGAGAGAGTATTTGACACAGGTTATCTCTGCAGCCCTGGCTGGCCTGGAAATCACAGAGACCCTCCTGCCTCTACCTGCCAAGTGTACTACACCCCATCTGTCTTTTTTTCTTTCTTTCTTTCTTTCTTTCTTTCTTTCTTTCTTTCTTTCTTTTTTCTTTTTCTTTTGGTTTTGACAGGGTTTTTCTGTGTAGCCCTGACTATCCTGGAACTTGCTCTATACATCACGCTGCCCTCTAAATTATAGAAATCCAGCTGCTTCTGCCTCCTGAGTGCTGAAATTAATGGCATGCATCTCTATTGCCAGGCAAGACTTTATTTTTTTTTGTTTTTAATTGTTTGTTTGTGGATTATTTGCTGAAAAATAAGCCTGAGGACTGAGAAGGCCACTAGTCTTAACAGAGGAAGTCTGGGATATTCTAGAGCTAAAGTTAGGAATGAAAGCTGACTCAGACTGTGATAACTTCCAAGGAAATGGAGGAAGTTGCTTGGCTGGTAGTGCACACTGGGCTTGGTGGCTCACACTTAGAGCCCAGCACTCAGGAAACTGATGCAGAACTATCAACTATCAACGTTCCAGGCTTTAATCCCAGCACTTCAGAGGCAAAGGCAGACAGACCTCTGAGTTCAAGGCCAGCCTGGTCTATAGAGCGAGTTCTAGGACAGCCAGAGTTACATAAAGAAACCCTGTCTTAGCCGGGCGGTGGTGGCGCACGCCTTTAATCCCAGCACTTGGGAGGCAGAGGCAGGCGGATCTCTGTGAGTTCGAGACCAGCCTGGTCTACAGAGCTAGTTCCAGGACAGGCTCCAATGCCACAGAGAAACCCTGTCTCGAAAAACCAAAAAAAAAAAAAAGAAACCCTGTCTTGAAAAACTAACAAACAAAAACAAATCAACTTTTAAAAACTTGTTGACCTTCCTTGACCCTTCCTTCTTCTCATCAATGTTGGAGCCACCTTCTTGACACTTTATCCCTCAGTATCTTCCCACTTTTCTTTGTGAAGCATAAGCACAGATGGTTAGGTTCCCCTGCAGAGTCTTTTTTTTAAAAAAAAAATAATTTATTTACTTATTTTCATTTTATATGCATTGGTATTTTGCCTGCATATATGTCTGTGTGAGGGTGTCAGATTTTGGAGTTGTAGTTGTTAATTACCATGTGGTTGCTAGGAATTGAACTCAGGTCCTCAGGAAGAGCAGTCAGTTGTAGTGTGTGCCACCACCGCCCAGCTTCAGAGAGTCTTGAGGAAATGATCTGTCTTCATCATCTTTGGATCTGAAGCAGCCTGGGTCGGTGTCTCAACCAAAAAACCTCTTTTAGTATCATCCTTCCTTGGGCACTTGGTAGTATGTTTCATAATGATCCCTTCCAATGCATTGTTCAAAGGCAATTTGTCTAAAGTTTGTACTTGTTAACATGTGGGCAGGTGATTATGAGGCCATAAGTTGTTTCTTTTTTATTTTATTTTTTTATTTGAAGAAAGGGTCTGTCTGTATATCCCTGGGTTCTAGGGTTCCCTGGAACTTAGTCTGTTGACTGGGTTTACCTCACAAAGATCCACCTGCCTCTGCCTCCCTAGTGCTGGATTAAAGATGTACAGTGCCACACGACCAGGTTCTGTCCCACTGAGTGTCAAAGAACCCAGGAGTTGTAGTGCCTTAGTAGATTATCTTCTAGTTGTATCTGGGCCTTCAGCACTCTGAACTGGCTGACTTGGCTCACCTTGGATGAGAAGAAGATTTAGAAAAAAATGTCCCCCTTCTCATTAGAGGTTCACTGACTGTTTTGGAAGTGGAATCTGCCACCAGGAGACAAGTTCTTCATGTCCTGAAGGAGCTTATTGCCTCTTTGCTCCTGTTCATGACTCAGACTTCCTGGTTCTCCCCCATCCCACCCACTTTGGCCATTTTACAGTATTTCTGCAGTATTTCGTGATAGCAGAGGCTTACGTTATGCTTAGCAAGGCTCATGCCTGTTTTTAGAAGTGTATATAGAGAAAAGAAGGTGGTTTCGTCTTTTCCTGGGCTTCTGAAAGCCTTTAGCCCAGTCTGGAGTAGCCAGACAGTGATGTTTCTCTATTCCTGGGAACAGGCCCGGCTAAAGTACCTGCCTATAGCTCAGCTTGTAACCTCGGTTAGTCCTGGTGTTCACTTAGATAAGAGCAGAAAGAAACTCCTGACCCCAATAAAGCGCAACTTCTCCCTGTGGCTTGTTTGGCCTGTGTGCCAGACAAGCTCCACTTGCCTCACGGATGGCATTTCCTCTTGGCAGGTGGTGGTTTACATAGCTGGACTAAGGAATGCTGGAGATAATCCTTTTGCTCTTTTGCTGTGGAGTAAAGCCCTTTTTCTGTACCCAGTTCCTGACCTAGAATCCTACCCCCTACAAAACTAGTCCATACAGTACTTGTATAGCAAGCAGAACATAGACGGGGTTCATCTAACAGACGCCCACAGCCTGGACAAGGAAAGGGACAGGCCAGGACTTTGTCTGGGACCCTGGCTCACTGCTGAGAAGGGCAGGTGTGTCCTAATTTGACTCGCCCCTTTTAACTAAGGAACTGTCATAGTCTCTAGGTCTGTAGATTTCTACTAGCTTTCCTGACTCACACTACAAGGCCCACCATATTGTTCTCTTCTTCTACCCATGGTAACCTCTCAGTCACCTTGCAGGGTCTGGCTCCTTGTCTGCCAATCCTAGAATGTCCTGAGACTTCAGGGATTCCATCTATTTGCCTGTGGTGCCACATTTTGGGCATGGCCTTATGACCTCAACCTACTCTGTTTCCAAAGGCTCCAGTGGCTTCCTGTGGTTGCACCAAAGTGTGGGGATCTGGCTTCAGCCTCTCTAGGCCAGCCCTTGATGTTTCTCTGGAACCTCCAAAGCGACCTTCCCAATGTATTGTCAACATATAGGTACCTCCAGCACCCCCTCATTCAGAGGAGAGGGCTCCCTGACACTGGCAGAGGGAAGTCTATACTTTTGTCTAATTTTGTTTTTCAAAGCAAGATTTCTCTGTAGCTTTGGAGCCTATTCTGGAACTAACTTTTGTAGATCAGGCTGGCCTCAAACTCACAGAGATCCACCTGCCTCTGCCTCCCAAGTGCTGCGGTTAAAGGCCTGAGCCACCATTGCCCAGCTAGTATTGCTAGTACTGATAATTCTTTTTTTTTCTTTTCTTTTCTTTTTTTTTTTTTTTTTTGTTTTGTTTTGTTTTGTTTTGAGACAGGGTTTCTCTGTAGCTTTGGTGCTTGTTCTGGAACTAGCTCTTGTAGAACTCCCAGAGATCCGCCTGCCTCTGCCTCCTGAGTGCTGGGATTGAAGGCGTACGCCACCACCGCCCGGCTCCCTTGATAACTCTTAAAACCAGAGTTTACTTTCTAGTTTGGTACATATTTGAATGGTTTTCATTTTATTTTATTCTATGAGTGTTTTGCCTGCATGTGTATATGTTTGTGTACCACGTGCATGTCTGCTGATGATTGTGAGTCATCATGGGCGCTGGGAACCAAATCTAGGTCCTGTTCAATAACAACAAGAGATTTTAGCCACAATAACAACAAGAGATTTTAGCCACTATGACATCTCTTTTGCCCCCCATTTGAAATTTTCACAATACAATATAAATAAAAATTATTGAATAGCCAAACAGAGCTCTTATAAATTTAAGGCCAGCTTGTCTTGATCTGCATAGAGCATTCCAGTATAGCCAAGGCTACACAGAGAAACCCTGTCTCGAGAAAACCAAAATAGTAATAATAAGAATTCCACTGAATAACAAAATATTCTATTGAAGAGGTTCTAGATATATCATTTCAATGGTAGCATGCTTGCCTACCATGCTTGAAGTCCTGTGTTTGATCTCTACCATCCCATAAACCAGTGCATGCCTGGAATCCAGACCTCAAGAAATGAAGGCAGGAAGATTAGAACTTAGTTACATCATGAGTTCTAGGATGCCCTGGGCTAGACACTGACCCCATGCCCAAAAAGACAAATAATCTTATAGCAGAAATAGCCTATATCGATAAGAACTTTATAAAATATATTTATAACTAAGAAAATAAGTATGAATTTGGAAGAAGTATAATTACGCTAGAATGGGTAATGACTTTGCCGATTACTAAGTTCTCCATAGTTTTGTGACTCTTACCTTTTTACAAGTTGTAGAGCAGTTTCATTGTTATCCAGTCTACAAATCCTTTCACGGGCTTCCCTTTTTCCCATGTCACTGTATGGAAATCTGTGTCCACAGTGGTCTTGCAGTTGTGAGAATATAGTTGTTAGCACCTAGTGCTGTAGTGAATACTTGGTGGTAAACAATGTATCCTGAGCTGCTGAAGGCAGTGGCATCGGTTCCTAGCTTTGGAATCTGTCCTGGAACTAGCTCTTGTAGACCAGGTTGGCCTTGAATTCACAGAGGTCCTCCTGCCTCTGCCTCCCAAGTACTTGGACTAAAGGTGTGCACCAGCACACTCAGCACAGCACCAATTTCTAATAAGGTTGAATGTAAGCAATGCTGAAAAGCTCTTTGATCAAGAACTCCAAGTAACAACCAGAAAATTGAATTAAGAGAAGCTAAATTGGTTTGGGAGTCTATGAGGTGGCTTAGTGGTTAAGGTGCTTCCATCAGGCCTAGGTGACCTGAACTCAATTTCTGTCCCCACATGGTGAAGGAGATAGCCAGCTCATGCCAGTTCTTATGGTGCATGTGCTTGTGCACATAGGAAATGTTGAGAGGGTGAGAAAGAGAACGGCAGATAGGCTTGGTGGCCAAGTTTATAGTCCCAATACATGGGATCGTTGTGAATTCATGGTCACACTGGGCTGCATAATGATTTCCAGCAAGCTTAGGCTACATCTTAATAAAACCATGTCTCAAAAAGCATAAAGCTAACCATGTTGCTTACGTGTATAATCCCAGTATTCAGGAGGCAGAGGCAGGAAGATCACAAGTTGAAGCCCATTCTGGTCTACATAGTATGTTCCAGTCCAGCCAAAGCTACTATGTGAAACCCTGTCTCAAAAACAAAACAAAAACCAAACAAACAGAATACAAAATACATGAGATTAGGAAGTAAAGTAACTAAGCATGTACTCTTAAGATGTGGCAGTTCCTAGAAGGGGAGAAAGAATGTGGCAAGGTCAGTGGAAGCAGCAAAGGCCCACATTTGTGTGAGCCTGCATCCCCAGTCAAGATTCTGAAGGTTGTTATGTTTTGGTTCTATTCTTCAGGCTTGGTGAATAACGTGGTGTTTACCAGTCACACGACGGAGCAGAGGCACCCTCTCCTTGTTCAGCTGCAGACCCTCATCAGGGCTGCCAATCCAACTGCAGCCTTCATTCTTGCAGAAAATGGGGTTGTTACAAGGTAAACTTGTGCAGACTCCACTCTGTGTGCCCAACTTCTTTCCCAGATGACACAGCACCAGACTGGCCCACAGGGACACACCTGGTGGAAGGAAAGAACGGACTACTGCAAGGTGTCCTCTGACCTCCACATGCGTACTGTGCTACACACACACACACACACACACACACACACACACACACACACACACGGAAAAAATAATAACAAATTTCTACTTCATGTATGTAGCTATTTTGCGTGTGTGGGGGTGTCTATCTGTACAGCACACGCATGCCTGGTGCCCATGGGGGCCAGAGAGGGTTTAGAGCCTCTGGAACTGGAGTTGTTGATAATTATGACTTACGTTTTGGATGTTGGAAATTAAACAAGGGTCCTCTGGAAGAATAGCCAGTGCTCTTAACTGCTAATCCATCTCTCAAGCCCTGTAAAATGCTGTTTTTGTTGGATACAGGATCCTACTTTGCAGTCCTGTCTTGCTTAGAATTCAGAGGGACCCACCTGCCTCTGCTTACTAGGTTCTGAGAGTAATGTCAACCACCACCACCATACCACTTCTTTAAAAAAGTGTGTTTAACACTGTAATGCTCTGAGGTGTTTTGTTACTCTGTTTTGACAGATTCTTTCTCATACACTGAAGAATTGAAGTCAAAACTGTCTTCAGTGGTCCATGTGTTAAGATGTGAGAGTGTGTTGGGCTGGAGAGATGGCTCAGCCATTAAAATCTAGGCTTACAACCAAAAATGTAAGATGTGAGAGTATGGGTGCGGTGGTGGCGCAGGCTTTAATCTCAGCACTTGGGAGGCAGAAACAGACAGATCTCTGTGAGTTCGAGGCCAGCCTGGTCTACAAAAGCTAGTTCCAGGACAGGCTCCAAAACTACAGAGAAACCCTGTCTCAAAAAAAAAAAAATAAAAAAATAAAACCAGCTGAGGGGCAGGTAAGATGACTCAACAGGTAAGAGCCTTGCCACCAGGTGGTGGAGTCTGGTTTGATCTTGGAATCCACATCGGAGATGAGAGAACTGACTCCTACAGCTGTCCTCTGACCTCCACACACATACCATGGCCACACATGTACACACACCTTTAAAATAGCACTTGGGAGGTGTATCTCTGTGGGCATGTGTACGGAAACCAGAGGGCAACTTCAGGTGTACATTGTTTCGTTATCCAGGGAAACAGTTCAGTCAGTAAAGTACTTGTTGTACAAGTATGAGAACCTCAGGTTGATCCTCAGCAGGGTGTAGTGGCACATGCTTGCTAGCAGGTGCATCACCTACATCCGGTCCCTTAGTTACACAGACATAAACTGGAGGGCTGGAGACATGACTGTGTACCATGTGCTTACCTGGTGCCTGGGAAGGTCAGAGAAGGGCATCAAATCCCCTGAAACAAAAACTGTGGATGACTATAAGTCCCCATGGGATCAAACTCTGGTCCTCGGCAAGAATAACAGGTGCTGGGAACAAAGCCCCCACCTTTACATTCTTAAGATCTGGCAGGCACTGTGTTGACCAAGTGATTAAACTGTGAAAACAGTAATGGGACAGTCTGATATGATGATCCTCTCTGCTCTGAGTCAGTGAGGCAGCATCACCTGGGTCGTGATTGCCATCACTAGATAAACCAGGCTTGGTGGTACATGTCTGTAATCTCAGCACTTGAGAAAGTAGAAGTAGGAGGATCAGGTCATCCTCAGCTACTTAGTGAGTTCAAGACCAGGCTGGGCTACATGAGACCTGTGTTCTTGTGTCCCCCCCCCAAAAAAAGTTTCTGATTCAGTGAGTCACCAGCAGGACCTGAAATTCTACATTCTGATAGGAATACTAAATTCCTCAGGTGTAATAGTATATCATGGCCCTGTAAGAGAACGTATTCTTCTTGTTTTGGTTTTGGGCAGTTTTTGTTTTATTTTGTCTGTTATAAGACAGAGTCTCTCTGTAGCCCTAGATGGTCTAAAACTCAATATAGACCAAGCTGTCCTCAGACTCACAGAAATCTGCCTGCCTCTGCTTATGAGCAACTATTTTTAGAAGACACATATTGAAGTAGAAGTGAACTGTTATGCATACAACTACTTTTCGTATTCTGTGTCAGGAAAAAATGCATGCAAATGTGGAGAGGTTAACATTGACAATCCTAATTAACTGGGGTCTTCTCTGGTTCTCTGTGTTTTTAAAGGAATGAAGACATTGAGCTGATTCTCTCAGAAAACAGTTTTTCAAGTCCCCAGATGCTACGTTCTCGATATTTAATGTTTCCTGGCTGGCAAGTATCATTACTGAATAGTAGCTCTAAAAAGAAATGTGAGCCACATCTGTAGCAAAGGAGCAGCAGAAATGACAGTAGCATACATGCTTCACAAGGGTCACTGTGTTAACTGGATAACCTGCTGTGGCCTGGAAGCCTTCCCAAGGGGCCAGTGCTCCACAATCTGAGCCTCTGAACACTGCGATTCAAGAGGTCATCCTACAGGTACCAAGTACAGTGAGTGGTACAGAACCAAGACTTAGATTCCCCAGGTTAAAAAAAAAAATGCCCTTCCCAATAATCAGCCATCTAGAATAGGTAATCAGTCATCAAAAGTGCTGCTGCTTCAGAGCTTTGCCTGTCTTGGCTTTTTTATTTCATATCAACAAAACACATAATAAATGCCACTATTGTTCACATTTTATAGATGACAGAAGCAACAAGAGTTCAATGATGTGTCCAAGATACAGCTAGTAGTCGGGTGGTGGTGGCACACACCTTTAATCATCCCAGCACTTGGGAGGCAGAGGCAGGCGGATCCCTATGAGTTTGAGGCCAGCCTGGTCTATGGAGCGAGTTCCAGAACAGGCTCCAAAGCTACACAGAGAAACACTATCTTGAAGGGAAAAAAAAAAGGAAGGAAAGAAAAGAAAAAAAAGAAGGAAAGAAAGAAAGAAGAAAAGTCTAAGAACAAGAGAGATGACTCAGTGGTTCAGAGTACTTTCTTCTCTTGCAGAGGACCCGGGTTCAGTTACCAGCACCCATGTGGTGCAGTTCAAAGCTTTCTGCAAACTCAGAGTGAACATGGTACAAATACACACATTCAGTCAAAATACATAAACACATAGAATAATGATAATAAATTTTTTTAGAAAACAATGAAAGGAAAGAAAAAACCTATTGCAAGTAAGGCATGGTGGCACACATTCTTATCCCAGCACTCGGAAGGATAGAAGCAGGATTGGGAGTTCAGGATTATCCTTAGCTACATAGTAAGTTCTAGTTCAGTCTCATGGGCTACATACAGGAAGCCCTGGCTCAAAAAAACTTTAAAAGGGGTTGAGCACAGTGGTGAGTGCCTTTATTCTCAGTACTGGGAGGCAGAGGCAGAAAAACCTCTTAGGGACCAGCCTGATTACATAGGATCCCCAGGACAAACCTCTTTAAAGGGCTAGCAAAATAGCTCAGTGGTTAAAGAAGCTTGCCACCAAGCCCCCGTGGCCTGAGTTCAATCCCAGAGTCCCTCACAGTGGAAGAAGAAAACCAGCTCCTACAAGCTGTCCTCTGACCTTCATGTGTGCAGTGTGGCAAGTGCACACACACACGCACACACACACACACACACACACACGCACACACACAGCTGGGCTAGTACACGCTCCCGCTCTTAGGATGGTAGGAATGACACCCGTCCAGTGGTTCTGTCCTCCCCTGGAGCAGTTCCAAGTCAGAAATAAATCAGGAGTTGAAATGAAATGTCCTTAACTGTGGAAGCTGAATGAGATACAAGGGTTCATTATACTTTCATACTTCTGTTTTTGGTTTAAACTAGAAATTTTCTGTATTAGAAAGTTTCACAATGTGGACATGGTAGCTCATACTAACAGTGACAGCATTTGGGAGGAAGCAGGAGGACCAGGGATTCTGCATGATCCACAACAAACTCAAGGCCAACCTCGGGAAACACAAAACCCTGTCTTTAAGAAAGAAAAAAAAGTTAATTCCATCCAGGTATAGTAGTATGTACTGATAATCCCATATATTCAGGGTCCAGGGGCGGGAGGATAAAACGTGAGTCTAGGAGTTCAAGACCAACCTAAGCACAGAAGTGAGACATCTCAAAGTTTGAACACACACACCACACACACCAAACCCTAAATTTATTTTTTGTATATTTTATTTTTCAATTTTTTTTAATTTATTTTTTGTGCATTGGTGTAAAGGTGTCAGATCTCCAGGAACTGGAGTTACAGACCATTGTAAGCTGCCATGTGGGTACCAGGAAGAACAGGCAGTGCTCTTAACTGCTGAGCCATTTCTCCAGCCCCAAACCCTAATTTAATGCTCTCAGTTTAGTCCTGATGTTAATGGCTCTGTGACAAGCAGTGTGATTACACAGCAGTGGCCTCACAACTCCTTAGTTCCTTCTAGAGAAACGTGGATGTTTTAAGTTCCCCACCATGAGATGGGCGTGTCTGGAGTGTTGAAAGTAATCCTAGCTGTTTTGAATGCTGAAGCAGGTGGATCTTCAGTTCAAAGTGGGGACAGGGTAGAGTAGGGGTGGTCGCAGCTATGTTAGGAAGGACTCCTAGTATCGTTGAGGTCTGAGGGAATGCACAGGCCCTGGACTTGAGGGAACTTGTGCTAGTCTAGAGAAGTTAGACCTGCACTCTCAGGAAGGGCCTGCTCCAAGGCGCCATCCTGCTTTCCAGTCCCACAGTGAAGCAGAAGTATACACTGGAAGCAGTACTTCAGCCAAGCCCCTGTGGTGCGGAACTTTAATCCCAGCACTTGGGAGGCAGAGGCAAAAGAATCTCTGAGTTCAAGGCCAACCTGGTCTACAGAACAAGTTCCAGGATAGCCAGGGCTGCACAGAGAAACCCCGTCTTGAAAAAAACAAACCAAGCCCCCAGTTCAATCCCTAGCCCCATATAAACCAGTGTGGTGCCCATGCTTTTAATCCCTGCATTAAGAAGGTGGATGCCCAGATGGTCCGAAATGTAAGGTCATCGTTGGTTACATAGCAAATTTGTGGCCAACCTGGTATTGGTAAGACCCTAGTTCATATAGGAAAAAAAGAGAAATATATATTGTAAACAAAATAGTTATTAATTAGTGAGAGAGGATTGAGCAATGATGACTAGTTTATCCCAAGATGGTATATATAACACTGAACCCCAACACTGAATGGATGAGATGGGGGCAAAGGGTACTACAGCTTCTTGTATATGTTCATGAATATGTCAAAGAATTTAAGAACAATACTTGTTCTTACATTTTAAAAACTATTTTAAGGTATGAAGGTAAATTTGATTCCGGATCCATCTTTCCGCTAATGGTTCAGATCTGCGTGTGGTTTGACCGACCTCTGGAGAAAACCCGCTTTGTGGCCAAGTGTAAAGGTGAGCGTGGCTGGGACACGTTCCACCCTCGATGGAAGACTTGTCCCTTCCCTGTGGCCCCATTTCAGTCAGTGTCCTCGGGTTCCTCTTCTCCATATTGTCAGGATCAAAAGCAGGTAGGGGGGTTAATGAGATCAGATCTCCGGTTCTGATTATGTGTGGCCACGCTTGGCTCACTCTGAGGGATAGTGGTGGAGGCCCTGGGCAGGAGGAGTGGAACCTTGAGCCCTTCCCCTGGCCCTGACCTTCTGACTCTGTTGATCTAAGCTTGGCCTCCACATCCAGGTAGCTGAATTCCTGTTCTTTTCCTCCACCAGCAATTCAGTCTTCCATCAAGCCAAGTCCCTTCTCTGGGAATATCTACCACATCCTTGGCAAAGTGAAGTTTTCAGGTAAATGGGGTGAGTCTTGGTTGCCTGGCACTCATGGCTCCTGGTGTGAGCTCACAGCCCTGCTGGCTCCGTCCTCTTTTCCACAGTGGAGGATCTGTCCTTAGTTCCTGGGAACTTCAGTGGGCTGTACAGAGGTTGGGCTGAAGCGCAAGGCCACTGAAGCCCAGCTAATGTGTGTCCATGCTTTCTTCCATTCTTTTATAAAGCTGTTCTTTTTACATTTTACACTACATGTTCTGACAGCACATGTATGAGCACCACGTGTGTGTCTGGTGCCCATTTGATCCCCTGTCCCTGGAGTTAAAGTTGGTGTAAGCCACTGTGTGAATGCTGGGAATCAAACCCAGGTCCTCTAGAGAGTATCAGCTAGTGTTCTTTACAGCCCCTTCCTCAGGTTGCTGCCCCTCGGGCTGCTGGGTAGTACTTAGTCCTTGACGTCACAGCCAGCCGCTGCATTCAGCCTCTGAGGTGAATCCCTGGGTGTTACTATCAGTGCAGTGGCCTCTCCTTTTATGACAGATCTTGCAGAGGCAGTGGTGAGTGGCCCTGCTTATCTGACCTCTAAGCATTTTCTTCCGCGTGTGTTCCTCTGCCCTGTTAAGTGTGTGTCTGATCACCCACACCTACAAGCCACATACTTGAACTCATCCTTTCCGACTCGCCACTACTGATCCCGTCAGTCCCTAGGAATCTGTCAACCTGCGGCACTGTTACAGTCTAGCATTCTTGTGGGATTTGTTCTCAGGGACAGATGTGTTTTCTGTGCAGATTCTGAAAAGACCATGGAGGTCTGCCACAACACTTTGACCAACTCCCTGAGCATTATGCCGGTTTTGGAAGGACCCACTCCACCCCCCAATTCCAGAAGCACACCTCAAGAGAATGGGCAGCCAGAATGCTACCTTGTGTTCATTGGCTGCTCCCTGAAGGAGGACAGCCTCAAAGACTGGCTTCGACAGTCAGCTAAGCAGGTGACTTGCAAAACCAACTTCACTGAGCCCAGATACGGCCAGCACAGTCCTCTGACCCTGGCCTCCTTCCCTCTGACACCCACTAGTCTACACTTCAAGGCTCAGTCAAGACTTAGGGACCTTTGGGGATTAAGAAGCAGCCTGTAGGGGCAAATTCCAGGAGGAGGAGGGGGAGAGAGAGGGGGGGAGGAGGAGGAGGAGGAGGAGGAGGAGGAGGAGGAGGAGGAGGAGGAGGAGGAGGAGGAGGAGGAGGAGGAGGGGGAGAGAGAGGGGGGGAGGAGGAGGAGGAGGAGGAGGAGGAGGAGGAGGAGGAGGAGGAGGAGGAGGAGGAGGAGGAGGAGGAGGAGGAGGCCAGAGAGAGAACACGAACAGATCCCCTGGAATGGAAATATAAATAACAACTGTGGGCACTGGAAGTCAACCCCAGGTCCTCTGGAAGGACAGTGCTCTGAGCGTCTCTCCAGCCCGGGCCTGTGTACTTTGACAGCCAGGCGTTTTAGAAGCTGTGGTGCTAAGCACAGACAGTATCAGTGGTTTGCTTTGTCCTGGAACTTGAGGAGTAAAGTTGCCTGGGGTCTTGGGTCTTGTCCATTGATGGTAGTCTCCTAGGAGCTATGAGCTTCCTCGTATGACTAAATTCTTCTGCTTTTGCTTATTTTAAGGAGGTTTTTTTTTTTTTTTAGGAGGTTGGGTGTTTTGGCTGAGGTGGTTAGGCGGACTCTCACTGTGTAGGCCAGCCTGGCTTCAGATTTTAATCCTCCCGCTTTAAACCTCCCAAGTGCAGGGATCACAGATGTGTGTCACCACTCCTACTTTAGATAAGGACTTAAATGTTACTAGACTGTGAAACCTCCAGATGTCCATTATCTGTCATTGTGGCTCAAGCATAAGAATGTACCAAGAGGCAGTTGTGCCCATTTGCAAAGCACTGGGCACATTTGTTTACAGCTGTCTTGTGGTGCTCTGGTGGGAAAATAATTTACTCAGGGGAGTAGTCAAGCAAGACAGCATCTCCATGAAACCTGGTCCATGCACTCTTCCCTCTTCTGGGGTCCTTGATGCTTAACTGGCCCCCCAAATTCTGTGAGCCTTTGGCTGCCCTTGTACTCCCTCAGCCCTGTTGAAATGTGTGTTTTCTCTACATCCACATAGAAGCCTCAGAGGAAAGCTCTGAAGACCAGGGGAATGCTGACCCAGCAGGAGATCAGGAATATCCACGTGAGTGGCTGCCCTGCTCCCCTCAGTGTTTGTCCCCTACTTGTAGTGCTGTCCTGGGCTCACAGGGCAAGGGACTGTTTGTAGGATGTCCTGGCATTCTTGCTGCTCTCAGGACATAAAGGGAGGCTGGTCAAAAAGCCTAACCTTGTAGCTTCAGTAAATGGAGTGGCCACTTCTGCTGTGACCTGTGGATGAAGTGGAAGAGATCTGGGTCTGTAAGAGGACTGGATAATGGGAGAACTAGCCTTCTCATCCTGCCCAAGTAGTTTTAGAAGATCTCTGTTTAAGATAAGCAGTCAGCCGGGTGGTGGTGGCGCACACCTTTAATCCCAGCACTCGGGAGGCAGAGGCAGGTGGATCTCTGTGAGTTTGAGGCCAGCCTGGTCTACAAGAGCTAGTTCTAGGACAGGCTCCAAAACTTCAGAGAAACCTTGTCTCAGGAGGAAAAAAAAGGGTTAAAGCAGTCAGCTGCACAGCTGCAGCAGAAAAAGGGCATGTAGACAGCTGTTCATGGGAAGGCTGTAGACAGCTGATCATGGGAAGGCTGTAGACAGCTGTTCATGGAAGGTTGTAGGATCCTAAGGCTAAAATGAGATTTCCTGGGTGAGCGTTACTAATAGCTGACTGACCCCTAAGCCTCTTCCCCAAGCCCATGCCCACCAAGGCCTTTTAGGCCTTTTTTCAAAGGTTTTGGGACAAAAAACTAAAAGCTACGTTCCGAGCCCCATCATGGGCTGTCACTAGTCCTAAGTCTCTGCTTTATGCCTGGTACCTGTAGAAGCCGGAAGAGGGTGTCAGGTAATTCAACAGGTTTCTTTTCCAACAGGTGAAACGCCACTTGGATCCCCTACCTGCAGGCTACTTTTACAATGGCACTCAGTTTGTTAACTTCTTTGGAGACAAGACAGATTTTCACCCACGTATCCTTGGAAACAGTCTGGTCCCAGTGTGAAAATCTGGGAGATGCGAGCCTCTCCTGTAAAATTGGTGTCTGCTAGGAGCACCACAGCAAGCCCTAGGAGCAGGCAGCATCTGTAGACCTGGGGGAGCTCGCAGGGACAAGCCCCACAGGCACCATCTATGTTATCCTTTTAAAATTGCTGGTATTAGATGAGCCCTTCATGGACCAGTTTGTCCTGTCACCCTCCCTGCAGTGTGGTTTGAAGGCAGCATTGGTAGCTGCAGGGTCATGACATACAAAGTGAACCAGTTTGCACTGTCACCCTCCCTGCAGTGTGGTTTGAAGGCAGCATTGGTAGCTGCAGGGTCATGACATACAAAGTGAAGATGGCCTGCTCCAGCAGTCCAGTGTGAAGATGGGCAGGATGAAATGCAGGACTAGCAAGCTTCAATGTGCTTGAACCCAAGCGTTCTAGGACTTCATGTTGCCTGTTACCCTCATTGTAGCTGAGATGCTCTGTGTTAGATACTTTGGTTTCCCAAGCCTCACCTGCCCACAGGTCCCCCTGGGAGAAGTGCTCCTTCCTGTCCCCCAGGCTCATAGCTCACCTCCTTAACCAGGTACCAGTCATGGACCAGTTCATGAATGATTATGTGGAAGAGGCCAATCGGGAGATCGAGAAGTACAACCGCGAGCTGGAGCAGCAGGAATACCGTGACCTCTTTGAGCAGAAGCCCTAAAAAAAGCTGGGCCTGTGCCCACGAGAGATGAATGAGTGAATGGGTGTCCATCTTTCCTGGAGGCCTCTCCTGAAGGGGCTGACACTGTCCTCCCTGGCCTGTGTCTGCCAGCATAGTACATGTTGTCTCTATTCTCTCTCCTCTCTACACCCTGAAAGGCGTTGTGTTCACCGCTGAGTGAGGGCTGTGCACAGGACGAGCAGCTAGACTGCCCTGTGTTCCAGCGTCTCTGGGTGTCTGGTAACAGATTCTCCCGTAGACAGCTGGACACTGTGAGGCTCAGGAGAACCCTTTGGCTTACGCGGTGCAGCTGCTGGGAGTTAGAAGGGCCCTGGTTGCCTAAGCAGTGGCCAGGCAGAGATCCACAACGCCCTGTAGATGAGAGCACTTCTGTGGGGTGAATGGAGGCAAGATAGGATGCTTTCTGTACACGCGAGGCTACTGCACAAATGGTCCTGGAGCTCCGCTGCAGCATCACTTTGGTCCTCTAACTCAGAGACAAGAGCAGGCCTGCTGCTCTAGCCCTGGCAGTGCTTCACCTCCCAGTCAAGGTGAATATCCTGCAGCTGGTTAGTCTTGGGCCCAGGGTCTAATCATCTGGGGGCTGTTGACCTTTCACCCCCTGTCATGGAAGGCAGTGCATTTCAGAACACCTCCCCTGAAACTGCCCGGGATGTGTGTACTTGATTCCTGAGGACCAGGAATTTCAGGAATTCTGATATTCAAATTAGAATCCCCTCCAGTGGTTTTTCTGTTTTTCCCCCCATTGGGCTGCACAGCAAAGGTGAACTAATTTGCATCCCAAGACTGACCTCCTAAGTACAGTGGGGAGCAAGGTCCCTAAAGGTGATGTCTGCTAGGACTTGAGTGCCTCCGCTGCTTGAACTATAAATGTTTTCCCAGTTTCATGGACTTTTTGCATGCCTTAGGAAGAAGCACATAGGGAAAGCCAGCATCGTGTTCTGTAATGTAAAGAGACTTCTGCAGAAGGGTCCTGGCACAGCGGAGACGTAGAGGGAGCATATGAGGCCATGTGCCTGGTAACAGAGCTCTTTAGGCAAAGTAATAATCAAGGCTCGTCAATAAAATATTCTTGTATTATGAAAAAAAGGTTGAAGCCAAATGAGCCAAATTACAAGTTCCATTGGATAAGAATTCTTGCATTAAGAAAAACATGTGAGAAAGGCCCATATGCTCCCATCCCTGCTCCAAAACACACTGGTGACAAGGCCCTCCTGTTGAACTCTAGTCTGGAAATCCTGACTTCTGGCTGGGGTTCAGTAGCATAGATCTTAAGTGCAATTGATTAATAAGCAATGAATTACTATAGCTCCCTTTGTCTTCACCAAGCTCTTTTTAAAAACTAAAATTTGAGCTAGCAGCCTTAGAAAAGGGAAAGGGGGACTACGAAACAATTTCATTTCCTTTGGGGGGTGGGGGTAGACCACAGGCCATTTCATTTCCTGCAGGGTTACTGTGAAGATTTCAGAGGAGCTCTAGATTAAGGGCTCTGGCTGCTTTGGCCTGGCAGTCTGGCTGCTGCACAAAAAGCGTTTTTAAAGAGGGGTTGGGGCCACACTGTGTGGTGAACTTGGTGTCTAGCCATTGTCCATAGAAGTGTGCTTTTACCAACCTGCCCATTGCCCCCATTCCTCTCATCAGAGGGGAAACTGATTACCTCAACTTGAATATAAAACTGTGGTTTTGAAGAAAAGGCAGAACATTCAGTTCTTTGCCCCAAGAGGGTAAAGCTAGCTGAAGCCTCTGTAGATGTTCCCTAACCTGCTTGGGACTCTGGAGGGGCCCTGCAACCACACACTGTGAGTTCTTTGAGGACTAGGAAGGGATCTTGCTTCTCCTCTGCTGCTCCCCACAACCTGCGGGCCTCTTGACTTCCATGGGGTTTAACAGCCACTTGATCCCTTCAGGTCAGAGGCTATCTCCAGAGGAAAGCCATGATAGTCTCTAGCCTCTAATCCTAGAAGTGGACAGCAGGGACCCAGCAAGGATTTTAGGGAGCAGTTCCCAGGACAGGCAAAGTCCCCCAGGGGCTTCCATGCTTTCTACCAGCTTTCCTGTTAGCAGCTTCAGTTTCTGTCACCAGAGTGAGTAAGATAGTGGTTAAGTCACTGAAGTTATGGGTTGTTTTGTTCTAATGTGGGCTCTCCCCGAGTGGACTGGGGGGAAGAAGCAGACATTGGAGGCAGGTTTGCCCACCAAGCCCTCAGGCTCTTTGACCTGAGGCCTGGACACTAGCCCTTTAGGCTGTGATCAGTAAAAATGTCCCTCCTAAATCCTCTTGGGATTTTGGAGAATTTTTGCACAGTAATAAGCTCTGGCTTCTCAAAAGGGAAAAGTTCAACTTAAAGACTGTAAACGGTTAAGTATTCCAGCCATGCTGCTGACTAGTTGGATAGTTGTACCTCAAAAACTAGGTGGGAAGTGGCTTTCTCATTATCCCACGGTCAGATACTAATGGAAGAGCTCGCTTACGTGCCAAAATTCACTTTTATACTAGTTTTTCAATGCTTTAATATTTGTAACTTAAATTTTAAATTCATATTTACAAACACTACTATAACTTCAGTGAAACTGAATTGTGTGATTGAAGCTTTTTGCTTATTATAATATTTATTACACTACTTAATTCAGTAAATATATAAAAGTAGCCTTCAATTTATTTTTATATTATTTTACATGTTTTTATCTGCAGTTGTGTCTGTGAATTTCCCTTGGAGATTAAGATGTAATACTAAGGACCAATAAACTGTCACTCCGCAAGCTGTCCCTGCCTATTCCTGTGTCTCTGGTATGGCTTTGGAGGGTGGAGCCCTGGGAACTGGACACTTTCTCAGTCTGGCTGGGATGTTCCTGGCTGGGATTGCTGAGAGGAGGAGCCCTTGAAGCTCACACTTGGAACCCCAATAGAGGGTAAAACTCACATCATACAGTCACCTACACTGAAGCTGGATGTAGTGGCCTTTAATCCCAGCACTGGGAGGCAGAGGCAGGCAGATCTCTGTGAGTTCAAAGCCAGCCTGGTCTATGAAGTGATTTCCAGGACAGCCAAAGATACACAGAGAAGCCTTATCTTGAACAAAACAAATCAAAAACCAGTCACCTCCCCTGGCTTAAACACTTGAGGAGCCCAGGAGCTAGAGGCAAGTACACAGAACTAACTGTCCCAAAGAAAAGCGCCCTACCCCCAGGTTCTCCCTGCCCATTCCTCTCCACCTCCCAGCTTTGTTTTATTGCAAGGCTCAGGGTGGATCGATCATGCTGGCCATATGGCTTCATCATTGATCTATACCCCCAGTCCCTCTACCCTCCTTTTTGTTGTTGATTTTGAAATAGGATGTCATGTAGCCCAGGCCGGCCTCAAACTTGCTGTGTAACAGAGGCTGGCCTAGAACCCCTTGTTCTGTTCTCACAGTAGTAGGTGTATAGGCATGTGCTGCCACACTTCCTCACGCTTCCCTGAGCACCTGGCAGAGCTTAGCTGCTGCAGCGCCTTCACAGGTTGATCAGCCCCTCACTCTCACTTTAGGAATGTGGACGAACGTGCCAGAGTAACTGGCACGGCAGTAGGGACACTGGTCTCATCCAGTTAAGTCTGGAAGAGCTTGTGGAGTGGGGCTGTGGAAGCACAGACTGAGAGCTTCCAGAGTTGGCCCAGTATTTGCGGAACTAGAGGAATAAAACCAATATAGGCACTGGCATGGGGCTCGGGCCTCCCATGGCTCCCCTCTATCCTGTCATCCCCAGCCCCAAAGCTGAGAGGAGGGAAAAAAGCTGATCCTAGAGGGACACCTCTCCAGGCGCTTCCTGTCCTACCCACAGGGACCTGAGGCAAAAGGAAGTGCCCCAAGGGCAGCTTTGGGAGCTGGCCCAAAGAAGTGCTGAGGGCTAGCTTCCTAAAGCAGTGCGGAGCGCTTGGGAGTTTAAAGGCCACTGTATGTGGAAAGGTCCGATGGATGTCGGAAAGGCCCACAGCAGTAACCCTAACCCCCAAGCCTCCTGCCTCACATCTTGCCGGCTAGAGAGACCCCAAGTCCCAGGAAGATCGGGTGGGGAGAAACAGTGAGTGTCAAGGGCTTGCTCCCAGGCCATCATTCCACATCTCCAGTAAGGCTTTTCATATCCCTGACTGATTTTCATAAACACTGTGTTCTGGTAGTCTTCCCTAGTACAAGTTAGAGGAAGAATAGGGGGTTTTGGCTTTGATTTTCATTGTGCTAATGATTATAATGATTTTTGACCAAGGAAAGGAAAACTAAATGAAAGCTTTCTAAAGGCATGGTGATACACACCTGTCATCCAGGTAAAGTGGCAGTAGCATCGGGAGGTCAGCCTTGGCCAGGCCGGGCTAGATGAGTCTGTCTCTACAACACTGTGGCAGGAGTAATTAGCTGGCCAGCACAGATCATTGCACAAAGTCTTGCGTGTGCTTTTTCGCTTTGCTTTACATGTCAGAGAACATAAAGTTGGTGAGGGGGAGGATCTGGGAAGAGCTGAGCAAGGGGAAAGAATATAATCAAAATACATTGTATGAAATTCTCAGAAATGGCTTAGTCTAAGGACCTCAGTTCGATCCCCAGAACTCAAGTTTTTTTTAAAAAAAAAAAAAAATCTGGGGTCAAAAGGATGGTTCTTCAGCCACCTAGAATGCTAAGGAGAGATGGCTCCTGTTTCAGAGAACCTGGACTTGATCCCCAGCACCCACAGAGCAGCCATCTCAGCTCCCCAGTCCGGGAAGAGCCAACCACACAAGGGATGCACAAATAGACACGCGGGCAAGACACTCAAACACATAAAAAAAAAATCTGGGTATGGTGGCACGTGCGTGCAATACCAGCACTGAGAGGTGGAACCAGGTTAAATCCCCGAGGCTCACTGACCAGCCAGTCAGCCAGCCTAGTCTACTTGGCTAGTTCCAGTAGGTAAGAGACTAGGGGTTGATGGGGGTGGGGGAGTGAATGACACTGATGAACTTGACAGAGGAAGGTTGTCCTGTGTGGGATATCCCTTTACACTGTATGACTGTATGTCACTGTGATTGATTTAATAAAGAAGCTGACTGATCTTTAACCAGGCAGGATAAAGTTAGGTGGGAGAGTCAAACTAAGAGTGATGGGAAGAAGGGCGGGGCCGAGGAGTCGTGAACAGAAGCAGAGAGGAGCAAGACGGGCGTGCCATACTAAGAAAAGGTACCAAGCCCCGTGGCAAAGCGTAGATAATAAATAATGAGCCGGACAGTGGTGGCGCACGCCTTTAATCCCAGCACTCGGGAGGCAGAGGCAGGCGGATCTCTGAGATTGAGGCCAGCCTGATCTACAAGAGCTAGTGCTAGAACAGGCTCCAAAGCTACAGAGAAACCCTGTCTCGAACAACCACAAAAAGGGGGGGGGGGGAATAATGGGTTAAATTTTTTTTATTTATTTATTATGTATACAATAGTCTGCCTCCATGTATGCCCACACGCTAGAAGAAGGCGCCAGATCTCATTACAGATGGTTGTGAGCCACCATGTGGTCATTGGGAATTGAACTCAGGACCTCTGGAAGAGCAGCCAGTGCTCTTAACCACTGAGACATCTCTCCAGCCCCCGATAATGGGTTAATGTAAATGTAGTAGTTAGCTAGTAACAAATCTGAGCTATTGGCCAAGCATTTATGATTAAAATTCAGTCTCTGAGTCAGTTATTTGGGAGCTGGTGGGTGGGAAAAAACATCTGCCATAGACCTGCACACACATGCACATGAGCACAGGCACATACACCATACGCACACCAAAAAACATCATTCTCAGGGTAGGGTTGCATAGAGTTGTTAAGAGTACTAGCCTAGCAGGCAAGAAGCCCTGGGTCCCACCCTCAACACTAAATAAATTGGGCATGGTGGTACTTGTAATCCCAGCACCCAGGGGCAGCAGAGGCAGGCAGGTCAGGACTTCCAAGTTATCCTTAACAGCACAGAATTCAAAACCAATCTAGGTTACATTAGATCCTGTCTCAAAAATAATAGGGTTGTAGAGATGGCTCAGTGGTTAAGAGCACTTGTTGCTCTTGCAGAGGACCCAGGTTCCATTCCTAGCGCCAACATGGTGGCTCCCAAACATCTGTAACTCCAGTTCCAGGGGATGCAATGCCCTCTTCTCATTTCTGCAGGCACCAGGCATCAACCTGGTGCAGATATACATGCAGGCAACACATACACATATAATAAATAGAATAATTATTATTATTCTGTACATTAAAATTAGCCAGGCATGGTGGCACATAACTTTAATTCCAGCACTTGGGAGGCACAAGTAAGTGAATCTCTAAGTTTGAGGCTAGTTTCGGCTAGACAGCGAGTTCCAGCCAGCCAGGGCTACATCGACCCTATAGACAAGCAAAGTAATTCACTGCCATCCCACAGATGGAGAAAAGGCCCCCACTACCTGACTGTGTCGTTCCTTTGTACACCCAGTGCACCAGTGTCTGGGGGAGGCAGGGCCTGTTGCCCCAGGTTGGTGGTAACAAGTGTACCAAACAAAGAGCCATTTTGAAGGATCAGTTGATGACAAGACAAGGACTGGCCAGACTGAGCCAAGGGGATGACCTGGAGGTAAAAGTGGAAAAAGCCAAAATGGAAAAAAAACCTAATTTCTGACACACTGCCAAACATGTTTCATTCTTCAGAAATCTGAAGGAAAATAAATGTGTTTATCAACAAACTACTCTCCTTTCCCTCTTCAAAGCCTCTGAATTGCTAAATTGGTCAATTTGAAGCATGAGGCACAAGGACTTTTATTTCATATCGGTAAAAACCTGCAAAGGAGAAAAGAACCCGGCAGTTTGAGTATGTGTCCACCTTACCCCGCAGTGGCTGCTGCTTTCCTGAAAGAGTTAAGTTTTCCCCTCATTGTTTCACGTTTTTGAGAAATTGCATCTCTGAAATTTCATGCCTGGCTGGATGTACAAATAACAGAGAAATAAGGACAACAGGAAAAGGAAAGATGGACCGATAAGGAACACTGTTTCGGTTTGAGACTAAAATCTTCATGGAATTTTCTAGCTAAAGACTCATTTCCAGGGACTGGGGAGACAGATGGGTCAGTCAATAAGGTGTTTGCTATGCAAGCATGGGGCCTGGGTTCCCTCTAGGACACCCATGTAAAAAGCAAAAAATTGGGTATCCTATCTTGAGCTGGTAATCCAGAGATGACTGGGCTGTGGAGGAAGGCAGAGCCTGACAGCCTAGCTTAACTGGCAACCTCGGGTACCAATCAATAATCGGCCTTTCCCAAAGACAAGGAAGACAGCACTTGAGTTTTAATGGGCAAGGTTGACTTCTAGCCTCCATGCGTGTCCACATTAGTGCACGTCCACAACCCCCTCCCAGTCCTGACACACACACCTCCATTTTAACTTTTTTTTTTTTTTTTTTCGAGACAGGGTTTCTCTGTGGCTTTGGAGCCTGTCCTGGAACTAGCTCTGTAGACCAGGCTGGTCTCGAACTCACAGAGATCCGCCTGCCTCTGCCTCCCGAGTGCTGGGATTAAAGGTGTGCGCCACCACCGCCCGGCTCATTTTAACATTTTTTGTTTAGTTTATGTTGCATTTTGGTTTTTGTGGAGGTTTTTGGGTTGGTTGGTTGGTTGGTTTTGGTTTCATTAGACAGGGTCTCTATAGCCCTGGCTGTGCCTGTCCTGGAACTTTTTATTGGACCTGACTGGCCTCAGACTCACAGAGACTGACTGTCTCTTCCTCCCCAGTACTGGGATTAAAGGCCTGTGCCATCATGTCTGGCCCACATTGTTTTTGAGACAATGTTTCACATATTTCAAGATGGTGTCAGACTCTCTGAAGGTGAAGATGACCCTGAACTTGTTAATAATCCTCCTGCCTCTGCTTCCACCTCTACCTGGGGTACAGCTGGCAACCTATACCTAAGTGGAAGTGGAGGAATCACTGACTTGAAATACCACTGGGTATTCCAGGTGTAGGCCAGAACTGTCTTCATCTTTGTTTAGTCTCTTTCCCTAACAAGCCATGTAGACATGGAAGCCCGGCATGAGACTGAATATGTATATGGGGAGACGCTGTGTGTTCAAAACATCATCAGTTTATTACACATCTCCTCTTCTCCACCCTGTGCCCTGGAAGACAAACACAGGCTGCTGTCGGGCACTCACGCCTAGCCAGGGAGATGGGACCAGACAGCAGCTAGACAGCGTGAGCGGCAGTATTCCCACCCCGGAACCAGGAGAGCCTGCCAAGGAAGGCATTACTTAACTCTAGGACAGATGAACGAAAAGTCTCTGAAACTTGAAGAATGAACGGGGTCATGTCAAAGCTCCTGAGGCTGCAAGGCAGGTTGGAGCCGGTAGTGGTGTAGGGGCTGTGACAGTCCCTGCAGGTCGAGTGGCATCCCTAGGAGCAGGAGGTAGGATGAGGCCAGGGGCAGGCTGCAGCCAGCTTGGGTAGCAGCCCCACTTCCCAGGTCACAGAGTGTGATTCTCTTTGTTGAGTGGGAGGGAAATCACCAGAAGGAAAAGTGGCTTACAGAATGACAGAGGCGGAGACAAGGCGGTGGACAAGGCTGGAGATGCAAATGAGCCAATTCAAGCTGTTTTGAAAAGGTAAGGCTTGTTTCCTGGATTTGGAGTCAGGTGACTTTATGGTTTGAAGGAGCAGTGTGCCTGGCTCAGAAACCAATTCTGGAGTGAGTCCTCTCCCTTCACCTCTGTGTGGGCTCCAGGTGACCAGAGGTCACCAGGCTTGCGTGACCAGCGACAGGGTTTCTCTGTGGTTTTGGAGCCTGTCCTGGAACTAGCTCTTGTAAACCAGGCTGGTCTCGAACTCACAGAGATCCGCCTGCCTCTGCCTCCCAAGTGCTGGGATTAAAGGCGTGCGCCACCACCGCCCGGCTGAAAGCTCTTTATTTTTTTGGAGAGAAACATGTACCTCAGAGCATGTAGAGGGTCGCAGTTAGAGGACAGCTTGTGAGATTGGTTCCTTCCCTCCACACATGGGCTCCTGAGACTGAACTCGTCGTTAGGTTTGGCAGCAAGAACCACCACCTGCTCAGTCATGTTGTCAGTCCCCCATTATAAAAGTTTTTAATGTTTTGAGTGGTTTTTAGATCGATTTATTTTTATTTTATGTGTATGGAGGTGTTGCCTGCATATTACATGTGTGCACCATGACTGCCTGCAGAGGTCAGAAGCAGGCATCAGCTGCGAGCCACTGTGTGGGTGCTGAGAACCAAACCCAGGTGTTCTACAAGAGCAGTAAGTGTTCTTTTTTTATTTGTCTTTCTTTTTTTTTGTTTGTTTGTTTGTTTTTTGGTTTTTGAGACAGGGTTTCTCTGTAGTTCTCTGAAGCTTTGGAGCCCATCCTGGAACTAGCTCTTGTAGACCAGGCTTGCCTCAGTCAGCCAAGTGCTGGGATTAAAGGCACTCGGCACCACCAACAGCCCAGCTGAGCAGTAAATGCTCTTAACTAGTGAGCAGATTCCACACCCTCTTGTTTTTCTAGTTTTGGTGGGTTTGTTTGTTGTTGTTGTTGTTTGTTTGTGCTGTTGTTTTGTGAGATTAGATCTCACAGTGTGTAACTCTGGCTTGTCTGGAACTTGCTCTGTAGCCCTGGTCTGCCTCCAGAGTGCTGGGACTAAAAGTGTGTGCTGCCACATCTGTCTTGTTTTCTTGTTTTATTTTTTTTAATGAGATACTCAACGGTTGCTTCTCACCCCCGAGTCTAAAAGTGGCAAAGAGCAGGCAGAGCTTAAGGTACTTGGAAAGTCACTGCCTGGAATACAGTCATGTCAGAGACTCTAGAGGGGGAATGAGAGGGGATGTGTGCCTATTTTGGGGTCCCTCAACCTGCCTGCTCATATTATCACCAAAGCAAAGGCAGGAGGAAGGACTTCAGCATCCGTCTGCCCTCAGTCTCTGGTCTGCACAGCACAGAGCAGGTGCTGCCTAGGAAGCTGAAGGGGGGGGAGGGTCAGTGCCTCAGTTCATCTAAGTCAGAGGAGGTCACAGGCACGTGCGGGGAGATGAGCTTTTTCCTCATAAGGAGAGAGTTGGGGAAGTCATTCCCCCTGTCGCCAGAGGTTTCCTGGAATAGCCTGGGTTGGAACAACCAGGTATTGGGACCAGAATGTCTGAGGGGGAAAGAAGGACCCGGGACCTGTGTCTGCCATCCTACCTGGCTCTTCAGCTTTCCTGAATCTCCATCCTGCAACTCCACAAGCTTGTATAGGGCCGGAACGCTAGAAGACAGTGAAAGGAGGTCCTATGAATAGGTGGAGCAAAAGCTTCTCCTCCCAGGGATTTAAGCTTAACACCAACCAAAGCAGCCTGTGGCTATCCTTGAGTCAACAGGATTCTCTGGGCGGGGTTCCTGGTAGTGCAAGTAAGGAGGGGGGACTTCGGGGCCCACCGTGCCTTCGCTCCTAATGCCTGCCTGGTTCATCATACCTATTTATATACCAATTCCCGCAACACTCTAAATGCCTGCCTTCTGTGCCCCCTCTCACGGTAGAGCGAAGGTGGAAATTACTCTGTGCGGAGCCTATCTACCGCGGAGTGGTAGAGGGGTGGCAGGTGTGCCCCAAAGTCAGAGCGAGGCTCGAGGTCTGTAGAATCTCTTACTTGAAAGCTCATCGTGCTAACAACCCGCAAGTGCTTCCCCGCAGCCCGCTCTCCAGAGACCCCGCCACCGTGTCCTAACCTGAGGGAGAGATGAGGAACCCAGGGCGGGCGCCAGCAGCAGAACGAGCGGGGGCGGCTTAGGGCGCTAGCCCACGGGCAAGTGCACAAAGCAGCGTGGGCGGGGGCCGGGGACCGCCCTGGCAGTCGGGGGTGTGGCGAGGGCAAAGGGGCGCGGCAAGGGCGGTTGTGGGCGGCTCTGCAGCCCGTTAAGGTAGGGGCGGGGCTCCGACCGCTTTTAAGGCGGACGCGCCCGTGCCTTCGGGGCGCGGATGAGTAGCCCCGTGCTTTGGGACTGTTCCGAAACTTCGTAGTCCCTCCCGGGCCCCGCTCTCCACGACGCTTGGGCCTGCTCACGCGAGGCGCCACGGATCCGGAGCAGACGTCGCGGGTGAGCGCGCGACCTCGGCTGGAGGCGGCCGCACGGTTCGGGCCGCGGTGCGGCTCGTGAGTTTATCACCGGCTACCGCTGCGAGCCCACTCGGAACGGCGGAGTCCTGGGTGAGAAGCCCGGGGCACAGCCACCAGGCGTGTGTGCCCGCGCGGACCCGGGTGGGCGAGAAGCTGTGCGGTCTTCGCGCCTCCGGCGGGGTTCCACTGAAGGCGGCCCGAGTCCCAGTGCGCGCTCATGGCAAGGGGCGGTCGGGGACGCCGTGGGCATCCCGTTGCTATTTGTTCTGCGTTCGCCGCCTGGACACACCTTCAGTATTTGAATGAAAGATGTAAACGTAACCGGCGGGGCGGAGGGTGGGGAACTAGGAAGTAGGCTGGGTGGCGCTGCGGTGTCCTCAGCACGGGCGAGCGTGCCACCGCCTAGAGTCAAGACCCATCAGAGCCGGGTGCGTCTGGTCGCTCACCTGCTCTTGGTGTGCTTTGTTCTTTGCTACCGCCCCTAGTGCCTCCGAATCCTGCCCGTCCCCTCATTCTCAGGGCCTGCGAGTGTAGATTATATCCCTTTCTCGTGCATGCGGCCCCTCCTTTGAGTCCTTCCTCGCACAAACATCCGGATAGTACCACAAACCTCAGTGTGTTCTGCATACCCACTCCGCCCCTACTTTCTGGGCCAATGGCTCTTCTCTGGAGGCCCAGGACCACGGTGACGCCGTGGGATGGAGGCGGTTGCTGGGTCGGTCCCCCAGGTGACCCCTGGAGATTGGGGAGATCGGGAAAACAGCGCCTGAGATGGGCACGTGTGGGCCCTGGGACCAGGGCAGATCTGAGAGGCTCAAGGACACTCCCCCGACCCCAAAGTGCTGGGCGTGACAGGGCGGGATCCAGGAAGGAGGCGAGTTCCTGTTGCCTTCGTCCAGAGCTGGGCAAGGCTTAGTCAGAGATGCTTGGGTTAGTGAGCTGAGTACTGATGATTTAGGGATGAACTGACCCGCGAAAGCACCCTTCACGCTCTTTGCATACCTCGGCAGCCTCTAGTAGAGGAGTTAAGGGATTTAGTGCCCTAGATGAAGACTGGCCTCCCCAGGTATTGCAGGAGACCCCTGCCCCTTGGCCTGGTCTTCCTAGGAAGGATAAGGAGTGGGCAGGGCTGAGTCAGGTGGGCTGAGTGGAAGAGGGCACAGGAAACTGTCTGGGGGTGGTGACAATTCTTTGGCTTCTCTTGTAGAAGACTGTCCTTTGGCCATGTCACAGAATGGACACCTTGACGACCCCAGTGAGTACTTCTCAGGTGCGTATCTGGAAAGCGCCCATGATTAGAAATCTAGAGAACTCCGCCCATGCACCAGCCAGGAAATGCCAAGCAGAAGTGGCTTGTGTAGCCTGGTACTGAAGCGGTCTGCCTCCTTCTGGAGGCTGTGCGGCTTGCTGGGCACGCCCCTGATGAAGCTGACCAGTGGCCAGCATCCAAGGGTGCTGAAGTTCGGGGAGGGCGGATGGCCACCAGCATGGCTTGCTGCTTTCTCCTGTGGTTCACTGTTCCGGGACCCTGCATATCTGGCCAGCTTTAGGCTATGCTACACGCTATGCGTGCCTTGACTGCTCAGTCCCCACTTAGCCCTGAAGAGAGAGGCTGCTATCGTCCCTGCTTCCGCTGGTTTAGCTTCTTCCCTGCCTTTGGCTCCATGCTGCCATGTCTACTCTATGGTTTTTGTTTTAATTTGGTTTTGTTTAAGAAAGAAATCTTATGTAGCCTAGGCTGGCCTAAAACTCCCTATGTAGCCAAATATGATCTTGAATTTCCAATTATGTTCAAGTATTAAGATTACAAGCTTTTGCCCCCAAGCCAGGTTTATCGGGCACTGGGGTTTGAAAACTCTGGGTTTCACAAGGTAGGCACATACTCTACACACTGACTGGATCCCAGCTCTGCCATGTTCTTTAGTGGCACAGTGTTTAGGCATCCTGATGCTGTGTTTTCATCCAGGTGCCCAGGGCATGAGGGGCCTTTGTGTCATGTCGCTAGCTGGCAGGTTATATTGTATCCCTAGCTTTGGAGCCTGTCCTGGAACTAGCTCTTGTAGACCAGGCTGGCCTCAAAATCTGCCTGCCTCTGCCTCCTGAGTACTGGGATTAAAGGCGTGCGCCACCACCGCCCGGCTTTGCTGGCAGGTTATCTTTGCGGCTTTGCTATGTGGAATGGCATGGCAGGAGGCCTGCAGAGACGTAAGGGGTCTGAGAGCCAAGGCTAAGAAAAAACAGCTCCAGGTAGAGAAGGAAGGACTGGGCTGAGAATGACAGCAGACACAAGACTGGGACTGGAGGGTGGATAATTATTTAGACAGGGTCTCGTGGAGCCCAGGCTGGCCTCTAGCTCATGTGGCTGAGGAACACTGAACTTCTGATCCTCTTGCCTCTTTTTTTTTTTTTTTTCGAGACAGGGTTTCTCTGTGGCTTTGGAGCCTGTCCTGGAACTAGTTCTGTAGACCAGGCTGGTCTCGAACTCACAGAGATCCGCCTGCCTCTGCCTCTCGAGTGCTGGGATTACAGGCGTGCACGGCTCCTCTTGCCTCTTAAACACAGGAGAGCTGTGCCACCTGGCTCCCATCCCCAGCCCAGGTAGTTTCAGATAAGGCAGGCTTGCCTTAAGGAGGGTGTTTGCCACATCCTCTACAATATAGGCAGGAAGGACATCTTTTGGCTCAATAGTCCCTGGCCTGGGATAGGGTAGGGTGATCCTCAGGTCCTGAGCTCAGGATATCCATGTGCAGAGGATGCTGAAGGGCAGGAGTGGAAGCGAGTCAGGGCGCGTCACTGGCTGCCAGGTGTGGGCATGCCATTGACTTGTCCCTGTGCAGGTGTTTGTCAGTCACTAGTGGGGTCTGAATTACAAAGGCCTTTTTCCTAAAAGTGTCCATAGATGGGGAGCTATAGGATGGTCTGAAAGAGGTTCTGGCTGGGCTGGAAAAGAGGCAGAACTCTGTCTAAGAAGAGTGTGCCAGGTGAGCCTAAAGATGGCCCTGGAGGGAGAGTCACTTTGCTGGCACATAGGGCAAGAGTGGGCATGCCTATGGCCCTAGCTGTCAGCCCAAGGTATGACTGTGAGTGGCCTGAAGCACCAAGGCCTAGGGGAAGGTCACAGGCTGGCTCAGGCTGTGATTTACGTGTTATGGAAACCTTCACGTAAAGGGTCTGGGAAGGTGGTGGAAGCCACAGGACTGACCACAGCCCCTGTGCTCAGGAGTTCCTGCTGCATCTTGGAAGGGGCATGGTGGGAGCCGGACTAAGGAGGCCTTCCATCTTCTGACTGTTTCACAGGCTTTCTTGCCTCCTGGGTGTTATTCAACTGATGAACTTGGTCTCAGCCTTGAGGCTATTCCCTCAGTCTCACCCTGAGAGGAGAGGCTGTAAACCCTGCACCAGTGAGGGAGGGGAGGTGGGACACACACACACACACGTTCAATATGTGGCTTTTTGAGACAGGCTGTCCTGGAACTCGCTCTGTAGACCAGGCTGGCCTCAAACTCAGAACTCTGCCTCCTGGTGCTACGATTAACAGCATGCACCACGCCCGCCCAGTGCCCACCAATGAGACTTTATTTGAGCATATGTTTGTGTTCTGTGTTACTGTGTACTGCTTTACGTGTACGAGGCTAGCAGAGGGTGTCAGATCCCTTGGAGCTGCAGTAGAGGCAACTATGAGCTACCCAGCATTGGCGCTGGGACCTGAACTCCTGTTCTCATGATTAAGCAGCATGTACTTGTCTTAACCACTAAGTCATCTCCCCAGCCCCACTTCTTTGCATTTGAAATATAGCCCGGGTTGGCCTGGACCTCCTGCTGCTGTCCCTCTGCCCCAGCTTTCCGAATGCTGGGCCTTACAGGAATGAGCCACTTGCACAAAGTTGGGTTTTGTTTGGCTTGGTTTTTTGAGACAGGGTTTCTCCGTGTAGCTCTGACTGACTGGGAACTCACTCGGTAGACCAGGATAGCCTTGAACTCCTGGGAAAACAAGTGCTGGGATTAAAGGCGGGCACCACCACACACGCCTGTTGTTTGTTTTTGTTTTTCTTCTTAGACTGGGCCTCATTGCGTAGCCCAGGCTAGCCTTAAACTCTTGATGTTCCTGCCTCAGCCTCCTGTGTTCTACATTAGAGGCATGTGCTAGCCTGTGACTCTGTATATAGACCAGACTGTCCTTGAGTTCACACAGATTTGTCTGCCTGTTTCCCAGATGTTAGGATTAAACTTAAGCTGAAGGATCAGAATAGTGCAGAGAGCCCTGGTTCCTTTTTTTGTTGTTATTTTGTTTTGTCTTGTTTTTTGCTTTTGGTGACAGGATTTCTCTGTGAAATACTACTGGCTGTCCTGGGAGGGACACACTCTGAAGACTAGGCTGACCTTGAACTCACAGAGGTCCGCCTGCCTCTGCCTCCCAAGTACTGGGATTAAAGGCTCACCACCACCCAGTGAGCCCTGGTTCTTAAAACTGCAAAATGCCATGGGAGGCAAAGGCAGGTGGATCTCTGAGTTCAAGGCTAGCCTGGTCTACAAGAGCTAGTTCCAGGACAGGCTTCAAAACTACAGAGAAACCCTATCTCAAGTAAATAAATAAAACTGAAAAGTTGTACAGATGACCCCTGGGTATGAGCTTCAGCTCTGGGTGCCAGCTGCTGCAGTCTGAGTGGGGCCAGGCAGGACCAGCATTTGCTTCCCTTAACCAAAGCTCCTTCCTTGACTTCCTGACTGAGTGTCAGGGGTGCACTCAGGCGATGGAGCAGAGGTACCCATGCCCGGTAGAGCCCTCCTTATGGTGTGTAGCACTGATAGATGGTCTCTCCTGGTGACAGCTGCAACTCAGGGATACTTCAAGAATGAGGTGGATGATACCCTTGAAGTCCGGGAAGACAGCCTGGGGGATGAGGCCTTCGACACCGTCAACTCCTCCATTGTGTCTGGCGAGAGCATCCGGTTTTTTGTCAACGTCAACCTTGATGTGCAGCCCTCCAAATCTGGTATGGGGACTGTAGGTGGTCCTGCTCTGCTAAGGAGCCCTGAAGAGGTAGGGCAGCATACTGAGCTCTCTTCCCCGTCCCTCCAGACATTGAAGCAGCAACCGGTGGCTGTGTGCTCCTCCACACCTCCCGCAAGGTAAAGCCCATCCTGCGGGGCTGTGCTGGGTCTCCAGTCAGGGTTTAAGAAAGCTGATTCCCTAATATCTGCTGTGCCGTTCCCACGTTCTCAGGCATTCATAGCTCAAACTAACCCAAGCCTGAGCCTTCTCTCCTGGATATCGTTCCTAGTGGGCAGGGGCATTCACAGACCCTCATAGAGGGCAGGTGGGGGCCAGAGAGACAAGGGTCTAACTCAGGCCTCTGTGCATCCGCACCTGGGATCCCTGCAGTATCTGAAGTTAAAGAACTTCGAGGAAGAGGTCCGTGCGCACCGGGACCTAGACGGCTTCCTGGCCCAGGCCAGCATCATCCTGAACGAGACAGCTACCTCGCTGGATGACGTGCTTCGGACTATGCTGAGCCGCTTCGCCCAGGACCCCAACCATGCAGAACCCGACTGTGACCTGGACCTGCTCATGGCCAAGCTTTTTACAGATGCTGGGGCCCCCACGGAGAGCAAAGGTAAGGCCAGCTCCCTGCCGGGTCATGTGACAGCGCTGCCGGCACGGCTGACTCTCCTGTATCCTTTCTTCCGTCCTCAGTCCACCTGCTCTCGGATACCATCCAGGGAGTCACCGCCACCGTCCGAGGGGTGCAGTACCAGCAGTCATGGCTCTGCATCGTGTGAGTTGCCGTTACCACCACCACACCTGCTCCTCTACTGTTACCCTGGAGCTAGCCAGGGATGTCACGTCCCTCCACACAATGGCATGACTGTGGCACCTCCACTTTGAGAAAAGAGGATATGAACACTCTGTCCTATACAATCTTTACTTATGTATTTATTTTATTTATTTTATTATTATTATTTTTTTTTTTGGTTTTTCGAGACAGGGTTTCTCTGTGGCTTTGGTGCCCATCCCGGAACTAGCTCTTGTAGACCAGGCTGGCCTCGAACTCACAGAGATCCGCCTGCCTCTGCCTCCCAAGTGCTGGGATTAAAGGCATGCACCACCACCGCCCGGCTTTTATTTTTAATTTTTAATGATTTATTTAACTTTATTTTATGTACACTGGTATGAAGATGTCAGATCTTGTGGAACTGCATTTTCAGACAGGTGTGAGCTGCCATGTGGTTGCTGAGAATTGAACCCAGGTCCTCTGGAAGAGCAGTCAGTGCTCTTAACCGCTGAGCCATCTCTCCAGCCCCTCAATCTTTTTTAAAGCAAAGCAGCCAGCCACTACCTCTTACCTCTACCACAGTCTGAATATGGCGTTCCTGCCTTCAGGAATCCTCAGAATGAGACTGGCTGAGAACTGTCTCCTCCTGTCTTTTTTTTTCTTCTTCTTTAGATTTATTTATTATATATACAATATTCTGCCTGCGTGTATCCCTGTGCAGAAGAGGGCACCAGATCTCATTACAGATGGTTATGAGCCACCATGTGGTTGCTGGGAATTGAACTCAGGACCTCTGGAAGAGTAGCCAGTGCTCTTATCCTCTGAGCCATCTCTCCAGCTCAATCTTTTTTTTTTTATGTGTTTGGGTATTGTGTGTACATGTATGTATGTGTACCACACACACCACAGATACCAGAGTTCCTGATGCATTGTTAGCTGCTTTTTGTTTTCCCTGGTAACCTCTGTTACAGGCTCTGCAGGGTGACAACTGTCTGTTTGTTCTCCTGTCTTATCCAGCTGTACCTTGAAGGCCCTACAAAAGCGGCACGTGTGTATCAGTCGCCTGGTTCGACCCCAGAACTGGGGGGAGAATTCCTGTGAGGTCCGCTTTGTCATCCTGGTGCTGGCCCCGCCCAAGATGGTGAGTGTCAGTCTTGGGTGCCTTGTGAGGCAGGTCTCCTGGTTGCTCTGTCGTTTCCTTGGAAACCTCTCTGCAGGCTTCCTAGTGCCTGTTCTTCCTCTCTATCCAATGTTTATTAGAGATGTTCTTGCAAAGTCCCCATTGCATCTGAATTTCCCTGGAAATGTCCAAAAGATTGCCTTTCCTACTGAAAAGCGGGCTTTTAACGATTACAGATTCAGGCTGCTGGCAGTGTAGACTGGTAAGACCCACCATGCATTCAGCATGTACAAGGCCCTGGATTTAAGTCCCAGTATAGTGACTACACACATTAGACCATTCTTTGCCTGGCTTCCTGCCCTTCTTGGACCATACGCTACCTGGGCAAGGATATTCTGCTGGTTTTGTTTTATGTTTGTTTTTGTTTGCTTTTCTTTTTTTTTTTTTTTTTTTTTCGAGACAGGGTTTCTCTGTGGTTTTGGAGCCTGTCCTGGAACTAGCTCTTGTAGACCAGGCTGGTCTCGAACTCACAGAGATCCACCTGCCTCTACCTCCCGAGTGCTGGGATTAAAGACGTGCGCCACCACTGCCCAGCTCTTTTTTTTTTTTCTTTTTGGCTTTTTGAGATTGTGTAGTCCTGGCTGTCTTGGAACTCACTCTGCAGACCAAGCTGGCCTCAGACTCAGAGATCCACCCACCCCTGCCTCCCAAGCCGTCCACCACCCAGCCGGATACCCCGCTTTTGTGGAGGCTGTCACTGGTCCAGTCTGGGAGTTCTCCCTATAAAGAGAAAGGTTTAAAATCCTGAATAGGCAACTGTAATTCTCTGCCCAAAACTATGGAAGGGCCTTAAATATTTAATGTGATAGATAAGATTTCATTAGCCACTGTGCTCTGTTTTTCCCCAGTGCTGGGGATGGACCTCAGAGCCCTCGTGTACACATGGCGAGCCAGGTGCTCTGTCACTGGCCCACACCTCTGCCCTCTTCAGAAACAGACTGGAGCCTGGCCTCGAACTCCCAGTCCTCCTGGCATTATGGCCTTCTCCACAGCATCCCTTTTCATTAGCTTTTAGATAACTCTGCCTGACTCTGGAGCCTGGTCGGGATTCTCTGGGTACCAGGAATAGAAGGCTTCCCTTCCAGTACTCTTACAGCTATACTGCCCATCATATTCCCGTGCTAGAAGAAAAGTGAGCACCTCACGAGTTAGAGGGGTGGCAGCTGGCAGTGTGGCCAGAACAGTTGGAAGGAGCAATAGCCTTAGTACTCAGTCACTTGAGGCAAGTCAGGCTGCACCACCACGGAGCTCTTGCTCAGGAACACACAGTAGACACAGCTCGGACTGCTACCCTGCAGCTGACAGAGGGGCCTCCTGAGACTTGTGCTAGAGAGCGAACAAGCCATGTGATGGAGAACTCAGAATCAGCTTGAAGGAGGGAAGGTTCACCTCAGTTCAGGGTCTCAGTCCGTAGCTGGCTGGCTCCACGGCTGTGGAGCAGAGCAAAATATGATGGTGCAGTGGTTAGGAGCACTGGCTGCTCTTCCACAGGACCTGGGTTCGATTCCCAGCACCTACATGGCAGCTCACAACTGTCTGTAACTGCAGTTCCGGGGGATCTGACAGCCTCACACAGGCATATATACAAAACACCAGTGCACATAAAATGAGAATAAATAAATCATTTAAAATGTTAAAAATAAACAGGCGGACAGTGGTAGCACACACCTTTGATCCCAGCATGTAGGAGGCAGAGGCAGGCAGCTATCTGTGAGATCCACAGCAGTTCCTAGTGGGAATAGTGGCAAGGTGCATTAATGTCTGAGCTTAGGGGAACAACCTACGGCCAGCTGCCTGTGCGGGACTGCACTCAGCAAAGACAGGGCGTCCTCCGCTGCAGGAGCTGGAGGTGTAACCGCAGCACCTTCTGTTCCCAGAAAAGCACCAAGACCGCGATGGAGGTGGCACGCACGTTTGCCACCATGTTCTCAGACATCACCTTCCGCCAGAAGCTCCTGACGACGCGCACGGAAGAGGAATTCAAGGAGGAGTTGGTGCATCAGAGACAGCTGCTCACCATGACGATGCCAAGAGCGACGGGGCACAGCATGAGCTCCCTCCACACTCACAAACACCCTCAGGTTCAGAAGGGAGCTGGGGCGGTGGGAGGGGGCGCGGGCCAACCAGGGCTAACATGGGGGTCTGTCTTTTCTCCCAGCCTCCGAAGTGCAAGGACTTCTTCCCTTTTGGAAAGGGCATCTGGGCGGACATCACGCACCGGTTCCCTGTGTACCCGCTGGACTTCACCGATGGTATGTGCCCAGCCAGAGCTCAGCCTTTCAGGCCCCGAGTCCATGGGTGCCCGTCCAGCGTCTCCAGCAAATGCTGTCTGTCCTGCGTTCCTAGGCATCATCGGGAAAGGCAAGACTGTGGGCAAATATGTCACCACCACGCTCTTCCTCTACTTCGCCTGCCTGCTGCCGACAATTGCTTTCGGATCCCTCAATGATGAGAACACGAACGGGGCCATCGGTGAGGGGTTGGGATGGTAGGGATGCACCAGGCCGGACCCTGGGCTGTGTGTGAGCCCTGACCGTGTCACCCCCACAGATGTGCAGAAGACCATAGCTGGGCAGAGCATCGGAGGCCTCTTGTATGCACTCTTCTCTGGGCAGCCGCTGGTGATCCTGCTGACGACCGCACCCCTGGCCATCTACATCCAGGGTGCAGTGGGGTTGAAAAATGGGAGATGGGGCCCAAGTCCTGCGGCCCGGCCCAGCCCTGACGGCACGTCCTGCCCCGTTGTTCGCAGTGATCCGAGTCATCTGTGACGACTACAACCTGGACTTCAATGCCTTCTATGCATGGACGGGCCTGTGGAACAGTTTCTTCCTCGCGCTGTATGCCTTCCTCAACCTCAGCCTGCTTATGAGTCTCTTTAAGAGGTGACTGCTCCTGGGCCGCAGTGTCTGGGGGTGCGGGTCAGCCTCATGCCAGGGCCCTATAACCCCAGCATAGATAGTGTGCTTCCCATAGGCCGAGGTGGACCTACTGGGCGTGGTCCCGTGGGGGAGCACTCTTCCCTGGCGATGGTCCGTTCAGAAGTTCGGGCAAGCCTTTCCTTCAGTAATTACTTCCCCTCACCACCCCACCCATGTGGAGGCGTTGTCACCGCTTTGCAGGTCAACAGAAGAAATCATTGCCTTCTTCATTTCCATCACGTTCGTGCTGGATGCTGTCAAGGGCATGGCCAAAAGTGAGTGCAAGTCAGGTGTGGTGGTACATGCCTTTAATTAGCCCTATCACTCAGGAGGCAGAGGCAGGAGGGTTTCTCAGTTTGAGGGCAGTTAAAACTGTATAGTGAGACCAAGTGAGCACCGACCCAGAGAGGGACCTGCTTGGAGGTGGGAGGGCTCTCTGCTGTGCTCCATGGGGCAGAGGAGAAGGTGTCAAGCTGGCACAGCGCCAGTACTGCTGAAGGGGAGGAGCTTCTCCAGGCAAAACCAGAGAGCAGGCAGAGGCATGGGCCAGGCAGGGTGGAGTGTCATCAGCTACAGCAGAGGCAGGAGCAGACTTGGGAGACAAAAGGGGATGGTTCCTGGTTGACCGAGAAGGCCAGAGCTCTCCCCCTTTATGGTCCCTTCCCTTCAGCATCCCCTACGTCACTTAGGACACCCCTCCACCTTATATCAATAAGGAAGCTAGGCTCCAGCCTCCCAGATCCCAGATGGCTTAGGTCTGTTGACCTGTCCCACAGTCTTCTGGAAGTACTACCATGGTCACCACTACCACACAAAAAAGACTTCATCCTTGGCCAGCTTGTTGAGCGTTGGCAGAAGCCCGAACACCAGCCTTCACTCTGCGCTCAACACCAGCCTCCTGCCCAGCCCCGTTGAGATGGCCACAGCTAGCAGCCCCAGCAGCACACACTCGGGCCAGGCTACGGCCGTGCTCAGTCTCCTTATCATGCTGGGCACACTCTGGCTGGGCTACACCCTCTACCAGTTCAAGAAAAGGTAAGGGAGCACCCTTGATCCCAATCCTCAGGAGGCAGAAGCAGGAGGATCTCAAGTTTGAAGCCAGACCCCCCTCAGAAGAAATGAGGGGGCCCGTGGGTGGGAGGTAAGGGCCGGCCGGCCCCTGAGCCACGCTGATACCCCCATTATCTCCAGCCCCTACCTGCACTCGTGTGTCCGTGAGACCCTGTCTGACTGTGCCCTGCCCATTGCGGTGCTCTCCTTCTCCCTCATCGGCTCCTATGGCTTCCAGGAAATTGAGAGTGAGTGGGGACGGGATGAGCTGGGGGGGGCGGCATGGCCTTGCTCCCTGGGAACTGTGGGCCAAGCCTGTCCCATATTGCAGTGAGCAAGTTCAGATACAACCCCAGCGAGAGCCTCTTTGAGATGGCACAGATCCGCTCTCTGTCCTTCAAGGCCATCGGCGGCGCCATGGGTCTTGGTCTCCTGCTCTCCTTGCTTTTCTTCATTGAGCAGAACCTGGTGGCTGCCCTGGTCAATGCTCCAGAGAACAGGTACCGAGGGCTGTGGGAGGGTGGGGCAGGGTCCTAGACTTCCGATGGCCAATAGGACTCTTGTCCATGTGTGCCCACCTACCTCAGGCTGGTGAAGGGCACTGCCTATCACTGGGACCTCCTGCTCCTGGCCATCATCAATACGGGGCTGTCTCTATTCGGGCTACCCTGGATCCACGCCGCCTACCCCCACTCCCCGCTGCACGTGCGGGCACTGGCCTTAGTGGAGGAGCGTGTGGAGAACGGGCACATTTATGAAACGTGAGTACGGGTGATCCCTAGGATCCTAGGGCAAGAGCCACGTAGACCTGAAGGTCGGGGGGGGGGGGACACAACCTTGGGCTGCAGGTGACCTAGGAAAGGATGTGGCTTAGAGATAAGGGCTCAGAGGCAACGAAGCCCTAGCTAGACCCACAGGTAGCCTTTGCTCTGGGCCCCTGCAGGATTGTGAATGTTAAGGAGACCCGGCTGACCGCGCTGGGCGCCAGTGTCCTGGTGGGGCTCTCTCTCCTGCTGCTGCCCTTCCCACTGCAGTGGATCCCCAAGCCCGTGCTTTACGGGCTCTTCCTCTACATCGCGCTCACCTCCCTGGATGGCAACCAGCTCTTCTCGCGAGTGGCCCTGCTGCTCAAGGAGCAGGTGGGTGCCTGGGCCGGGGAGGGGATGTGGGAACACAGCTGTCCCTGACCACCAGGTTGCCGCTGCCCACAGACATCCTACCCACCCACCCACTACGTCCGGAGAGTGCCCCAGAGGAAGATCCACTACTTCACAGGCCTGCAGATCCTGCAGCTGCTGTTGCTCTGTGCCTTCGGCATGAGCTCCCTGCCCTACATGAAGATGGTCTTTCCTGTCATCATGATTGCCATGATTCCCATCCGGTATGCCCAGGTTGGGTGGCTGTGGGGAGGGCTCCGCCCACTGCTGGGCTCAGTGTGGACCCGCTATAACCATCCATCACTGAGTTTGCCTCTCCTTCTATTCTGCAGGTACAATCTCTTACCCCGAATCATTGAAGCCAAGTATTTGGATGTCATGGATGCTGAGCACAGACCCTGACCTGTGCCACCCTCCCCCATGCCTTCAGGCCTGTTCTGTGACATTGTAAGGGGAGGTATGAGCTGGCTCAGACCCAGCCCCATTGCCGCTTAAAGTCCTCGGGGCATTGTGGTTTTCAGTGGTGTGTGCTCACCCCATTAACCTTTAGTTTGGGGTCCAGGGACATTGCCAGCACGGGGCTAAGAAGTGTAGATTTTCTTTTGATAAAAGAGTTGATGCCCAGGAGCGAGCCCATTTCCTTGATTGTGTAAGGAATTCACTGTGCACCCTTAGTGAATAAAAGTCTTGTTTCTGTACTTCAACATGCTGCCTCCATCTTTGCTACTCTCCCAGACTTGGGGACAGAAACAAAGTCGCTGGGAGGAGAATAAAAGGGACCAGTGTTTGTTGAGTAGCATCTATATGCTGTCAACGCCAACAGTGGCCGCTGGCCCAATGGTGAGAAGTAGACAAACCAGACCTTTGTGTCATCCTGGTGAGAGGCTCCTACAAGGGATGCGTTCTGGGATCAAAGACCCAGAGGTTTGGGTACGGCAAGTTGCCATGTGGTGAAGAAAGTGGCTCCAGGATATGGCCGGGGTGAGAGAGAGCAGGAACGCCCTGTACGGCCAGTGATGTGATTCAGAGAGACTTGGGAGAAGGGCTGATTAGTCTGAAGAAGGAAGAAGAGGCCATGCCTCTACTTGATCACAGAGGCACAGATGGAGCCGTTCTCCACGAGTCCCTCTCCACAGGCTCTACCCCTTGCCCAGGCCACATGCATTGAGGGTAAAATAGAGTGCTGGGTACTCAGGTGAGGGGCTCTGCTCCCCACACCCCTCTGGGGGGTCACCAAACCCAGCTGGGATGATCTGCACGTGGTGAAGTGAACTCTCAGTGGGGTTTGACCCGGAGGATAGTCACAGAGTACCCTCTGCCCATTCCTCCCGCCCTTACTTTCCTTCTGCCTCCGTTTTCAAGGGTCCCTGAGACTGGGGCTGTGCTGGGGGTGTGAGAGAGATGTCTGACAATTCTCAGAAATTCTGAACCCTGGTACCCTCTGGACATTCCTCTGTCTTTGGAACACAGCTGTTGACAAGTCTGGACAAAGACAGGAACAGAAGACTAGCAGAATGGATAGACCGCAGTGACCTACGGTAGAAAACTCGTGGGCCAGCACCTTCTGGTCCAGAGCACTTGCTCTCCCCTGGAGCCCCTGACTTCCCTGGTCACAGGTTGTCTGTTCTCTGTGCCAGATATGAATTTCTCCCTGTGAAGCGGACCCCCAGTTCAATCAGAAACGTGGTTCTATCCACAGCCACGTGGGCACTCTGGGTACCAGTGCATGTTGCCTGGCACTTCCATCACCAAGCATGCAGGACCCACAGCTGAGCAGGACTCCAAGGTTTAATTTTCCTCAGCATCCTCAGTAGAAACTTCTGGTGCTACAGGAGCTAGCTCTCAGGGAGGGGACACCTCTAGCCCAGACCCAGCTATTTCTCTAATCGGGTAGGCTCGTCAGCCATAGGGTCCTGTCACTGGGTTCTGGAAGGCAATCAGCAACTGTGGCAGAGCCTTTTTTGTTTTAGGGCGCCTCATGGGCCTGTCTGGGAGGTAACTCCTTGCACTGGGTTTCCCAAACAACCTCCTATGGCTTTTAGGAGCACCTGGTTTGATCTTTTGGTTGTTCCTTAGCATTTTCAGGCACCTTGGTGGGAATCACTGTGCCTCACCCAGCCACACACTTCCCTCCCACATATATATCCCACAGCAACACCTGACCTTTACACCCCCATGGTGGCTTCTCCAGGTGCACTTGCATGTCCCATCAGTGACTTGTGTCACCTCTGTGTCGCAAGGATGGACAGAGCTATGACGTGAAGTCCTGAACTCACACCTCTATGTAAAGTGTGGAGAAAAACTCTCGGTGTTGTGCTCTAGAATCTTGTTACTCTGTCCCCAGGGGTCCCCATCTTTGTGTTGTCACCTCCAAGAATGGGCGCTGGCCCTGCTGTGGACAGCAGACACACCGGGGCTGAAGACACAGTGCGGTGCTAGTGATCTGACTCGTGCAAGGCCCTGGGTTCAGCTCCCAGTTCCACAAAATACCAAGTCAATGTCAGGTAACGCCACAGAGAAAATAGAAGGTACCTCCTGTTGGCATGCAGTGTTGAGATCGGACCTTGGCAGGTCCAAGGTGTCCCACAGCGAGTGAGAGACAGACACACCATGCAGACAGAACTTCCATGGGGAGTTTGATTGGGAGAAGGGAAGGGAGAAGGGAAAGGAGAGGGGAGAGAGAAAGAGGCAGAGAAAAGAGAAAGGGGAAAAGGAGAAAAATGTAGCCTAAGTTTCACCTTTTAAAGAGACAGGATACTCCCTGTCCTGCATACAGCCTTAAGGCAGGGGTGAGCCTGCAAGGTCCCCAAGTGGGTGGGGCCGGGTGTGCCTGGATGCTAACACCTTTGTAGCATGAATAATAAAAACCCAGAGACAGATATTGGGGTTCAAGCTGATGATCAGAAAAACAAAGCAGCCAGCTGTTGCTTCTACCTCAGACTGAAATGGGCAATCCTGCCTCCATGAATCTTAGACTGAGACCTGTCTCCTCCCATTTTATATTCCTCTCTAGTGCTGGGATTAAAGGTGTGCGCCACCACTCCCTGGCCTGTATGGCTGACTAGTGTGGCTGCTTTGCATTCTGATCTTCAGGCAGGTTTTATTTATTAAAACACAAATGATATACCACCCACCATACACCTCTAAGGTCACAGGTCCAGCATACCAGCAAGAGGAAGCATAACAAGAATGGCAGAAGATGCTCAGCCCTCTTGGTAGAGCTGAGTGTGGCTCTGCAGAACGCCCACCGTATTGAAAAGAAGAAAGAAATGAGAAATGCAAGTCAAAAGGGATCCCTAGACTTGAGCTGGCCGTCAACAGGCTGGGCACGCTAGAATGAGTGGCACAGCTTTAGGTACGGGCGTGGACCTGAGTCTAACTGTGCACTAGGGGGGTCAGGTACAGTTTGTTCTCCATAGCTGTTTGTAGAGATGGGCCAATAGAATGGGAGAAATTCAGGAAGGAGCTGAGCAGCAAATACCACGCTGTCTGCTGTCCGTACACTCACCTACCTGTCCACACTTGCAATTCAAGTAGGGAAGGGTGGACTTCCTCAGCAGCCTGGGCATTCCCTGAGGAGAAAGTCTGCCAGAATCATAGGCAAGGGGCAGAGAGACCCCCACCCCCAAGTCCTCCATGTTGGAGCCAGGCAGCACCAGGACAGGAAAGCAGTTGGGGAAGCAGGCAGGGAGAGCATTGTTCTATACTCAGCCACATACCCTGCCTGGGGTCGGGAAAAATGCCTTCAGTGTAATGGCTGAACCCCAGGCCACCTAGCCAAGTCTGGGGGCATGAGGGACTATTCCCAGGACTGCCTGGGCACAGAAGCCTGCTTTCTTCGGTGTTTCCTGAGTACACCCTTTCTCATCAAGAGCTGCAGGAACCACAAGGCAGGTCCTGAGCCCTGAAACCCTCCCGGGGAATGGCTTGGGAAGAGGGGGTACGCATATGAGACAAGGCAGCTTAGGCAGGAGTCCTGTCGGGTTTCTGAGGAGAGAGGGCCTTTAGCATTTATGACGCAGGGTCCACGCTATGGCATACAGAGGTCAGAGAACAAGCTCCAAGCATCAGCTCGCTCCCTCCACACATGGGCTCGGGTCGCCTGCCAGCATATAATGTGCGCTGTGCCGCTTACAACACCACCACGTCCCCAGCATGAAGGTGACAAGGGAAAGAGGATAGGCCATGAGTCACAACTCTAAGGACAATAACTCAGAGACGTAGGATGCCAGCTATCCAGGCAGGTGAACACCCCCTATTCAGCACTGCCCCTCTGGTTACCATCAGGATGGCTTCCCACCTGTCAAAGGACACTCAAGAGACAGACAAGGCTCAAAACAGATATACCATTTATTTTGGAAACATGCCTTCCAGAATTTACATTTGCTGCCTTATAAAATCAAAGGTTGTGTATTTCTTTGCCAACCCTCAACCCAGCTAAGAAGTGTGAACACCCAAAGTTCTCTCAGGATCCTAGAGGCTGCAAGAGCAACTCTACTTTTTTTTTGTTTTGTTTTTGAGACAATATCTCACTATGTAGCTCTGGCTGCCCTGGAACTTACTATCTAAACCAGGCTGGCCTTGAACTCACAAAGCTCTGTCTGTCTCTGCCTCCCACATTCTGGGACTAAAAGTGTGCACCACTATGCCAAGCCAAAGGAAACTCATGAATCCCAAAGGGCAAGAGTTTAGTAACAACTGGCCCAGAGTCCTCTGCAGAGCAAACCGCTCTTCCAGACCTGGCTACTAAAGCTGCCTGGATCCCCTGGCAGAGGGAAACCCAGAGAAACACCTGCCAGGAGTGCCTGCCTCCTGGGGAGCTCTACACTAGTCCTTCCCATCCCACGGCTTTACTGGTCACCAGCCCCAGCAGTCACACTGAAGTACTCTTGTAGCTTGAGCAGGGCCCGGAACCGATGAGAAATGGTGTTTTTCTCAGCCTTTGGCATCTCTGCATACCTAAGAGGCAAAGAGAAGTAGCTCAGAAAAGAGGGAACCCAGAGACCAGGAGGATGGGCAGCCCACTGTCATCCTGGAGCCCACAGTCCAGTGATTCTGTTAGGGTGGAGAGGTCTCTGTAGGTAAAAATATCGAGGACCTGTGCAAATGCAAGGGGCAGACAGGCCCTAGTACTCCATGTTTGGGCCTAAGCAAATGACATTCCACCCCGAGAAAGCCAGAAAAATCAGGCAATGGGCCACCAGCTCCTCAGCCCGTTATACCAGACAGTTTTAAATTCTTCTGTAAGGTAGAAACCCACAGGAATGGGCTTGGAGAGAAGCTGAATCTGCCCTAATGGTCCCTAAATTCTTAAGGAAAGCTGGGGGACAGGAATGAGGTAGGTGTTTGATAGGAAGCAATGGAGCCTGTCAGGTCAAACAGTACTGTGGGTTGGGGGGTCAGGCAGCTGGCCGGGCCAGTTTTGTCCATGTGAGGACACTACTAAAGAGGTGAGAGGTCACCCCCCCCACCCCCGCCTTTAGGCTTCAGAACTAGCTACATGTGGCCAAGTCAATTACAACTGAATGAAAATGGGGCTGGAGAGGTGGCTCAGTTCCCGGAATCTGACGGCCCTTCTGACCTCTGGCCATAAATTCATCTGGTGCACAGTGGTGCAAACAGGCAAAACACCTATTAACATAAAATAAATAAACAGAATAAAAGTAAACCTAGTTCCTCATCTAGCTAAATTCCAAAGGCTCTATGACCACCCAAGCAGACAACCGTGGACGGGCTGACTAGGGCTGCTTCGTGAGGTGCCAGGTGGGGGAGTTACAGTCTGGAAAGCCTGGTCCAGTAATGGCCCATACGCATATGTACAAATGAGAGGCCGCTGTTACTGTGAAGTGCTAAGCATGGGCGCTGCTGCAAGGGTTTCAGATGATGAGCAGGCGCTACTAAAGAATGCATTTCCCCAGCCAGATGGAGCTAGTATCATCCCACAAAACCACAAGGTTTATGCACCTTAATCAGCAGGGCCAGAGGATAAGAGTCACCTGACCTAAAATGGCCAAGTGACTTGAGAGCGGAACCTAGGAAACCTGTGTTGCCCTACCATGGACTAGATCACCTGGATTCCTTGAGTCCATCCCAGCAGAAATGGCTTCAGCTGGAACAAAGCTTGCCTTGCCCACATCCGCATGACTGTGCACCTGCAAAGGGCCCACCCAAGCCCATGCACCAGGGAAGAAATGTGGGTTCCTTACGTTTGCTCGTATCCATCGGGCTGAAAGCAGGGATCCCAGCCAAAGTCCCGGGAGCCTCGCGGCATCACGATCCGGCCCTGTAATAGGGAGGGCAGGTGTGTAACTGGAGACGTACTGAACCAGAGTGGGTTTGTTTAGTTTGCAAATCTGACTAAACCTGAATTACTCAAAATGTCTAATAGTTCAAAGGATCCGCAGTACCGATAAATGTCTGTTAGGCACCTCAGCAAGGTGCAGAACAGTAGCGGGCTGTGAGGGCATGCCTGCAATGAGAACACAAGGAGCTGAGGCAGGAGGACTGCTGAGTCCCCAGGCCAGTCAGGGCTACAAAGTAAGATCTGTCTTCAAAACATCAGGAGGCGAGGAAGACAGCTCAGCTGGTGATTCTCTTGTCTTATAACGAGGACCTGAGTTCAACTCCCAGAACCCACAACAAAAAACTTTAAAGAAGCCAAGTACAGTGGTGTATATAGTGCCTGCAATCCCAGGGCAAGGGAAACAACCTAGTCTATTTAGCAAGTTTCAGGCCAGTGGAGACTGTGTAAAAAAACAAGATGAGCCAGGCATGGTGGTGCACACCTTTTAGTCCAGCACTTAGGAGGCAGAGGCAGGCGGATTTCTGTATTTCTGTGAGTTCAAGGCCAGCCTGGTTTACAGAGTGAGTTCCAGGACAGCCAGGACTACACAAAGAAAGCCTGTCTTGAACCTCCCCCCCAAAAAAACCCAAGATGAACTCAGTAGGCAGATGCTCTGAGTTCGAGGTTAGCCCTCACACGTTCAAGGCCATCCTCAGCTAGAAGATTGAGAAGGGTCTGAACTCTGACAAGTACTCACACCTGTCATAGAGCAAGGTGGTGGTAGCAAAACAGAAGAAACAAGACTTCAAGGCCACCAGGGCACAAAGGCACAAACCTTTAACCCCAACCTTCTAAAAGGCAGGCGCAGGCGGGTCATTGCATTCAAGGCCAGCCAAGCACATAGTGAAACCGTTGAAAGAAAGAAGGGGAAGGGCACACAAATTCAAACAAAGAAATGTCACAAAGATGACAACCAGTGTCGTGTCCAGTGTTATGAAATGCCACGTTATCGAGTAATGAGTCTGATCTGGATTAGGGATGAAGCTCAAGGGGAGAGCTGGGCCAGTACAAGATCCGGTCAGTAACACCACCACTACGGACAAAGCAAGACAAACTGAAAGAGGTGTAATTACAGAAAGGCTCCTAGAATTGCGGTCCCAGGCTGAGGCAGAGCACTCCAAGTTCAAAGCAAATCTGTTGTTTGTGACCAGCACAAGCAACAGCAAGACCCTGTTTCGAAAGAAAATCCAACAAAAAGGACTGGGAATATAGCCCAATGGGGGAGTGCATGCAGAGGATCTGGTGTGGCGGGGAGAGAAGAAGGCACAGACAGTGGCAAGTGTGGCTATAAATGATAGCGATTAAGCACATAAGTTGGACAGTGCCAAAGTTGAAATCATGCTTTTGCCTGTGGGGAGCTATGTGGCCAAAGCCAGTGACCGAGGCACTCTGAACTTCAATACTGCCTGAGGCCAACATTCTTAGCCTGAGCCAGAACAAACCCAGACTTCTCCTCCTACAGTGGATGCTGTAAGGCCAACAGCTACTCCCTGGACAATGTGTGACTAGCACACCAAGGACAATGAGTACACAGGGAGACAGAACAAGGATGAGAAACAAGACCACCTCAAGGAGCGTGGGAGCTGACAGATGGCAAAGTGCACGGGCAGCCAAAGCTGACGGGAAATCCAGAGGGACTGCGGTACCAGCCAGTCTAAGGCAGCTGCTATTAGTCAGTGCAGGAAGTGGCTAACTGGAGCCTTCTGGGAAAGCCACAGGTGGCAGCACTAATTATTAACTCTAACTGGGCTGGGACAGCAGCCCCGACCATGTACTGCATGTTTAACCTAAAGGGCTGAAACAGGATCTTGACTCCTCTGCACCCCTGGGTCCCAACAGCATCATTCACAAGATCCAAGAGGAGCAACCTGAGGTTGTCAACAAAGAAGCCAATGGAGACCACAGGAGGGGCACATGTACCCTAGCTCCTGGGAAGTGGAGACAAGAGGACCAGAACTTCAAGGATATCCTCAGCTATACAGTAAGTAGGGGCCAGCCTGGGGATACAGAAGACCCTGACTTGAAACCAAAAGAAAACAAGAAAGAAAGGAGCCGGGCATGGTGGCGCACGCCTTTAATACCAGCACTCGGGAGGCAGAGGCAGGCGGATCTCTGTGAGTTCGAGATCAGCCTGGTCTGCAAGAGCTAGTTCCAGGACAGGCTCCAAAGCCACAGAGAAACCCTGTCTCGGAAAACCCAAAAAAAATTTAAAAAAAAAAGAAAGAAAGGGATAACATGGTGTACATAAACAACAAACGCTCAGCCTAAAAGCTCTGAGAGCTCTGTGTGCTACAGCATGGGCAAAACTTGAGAATACCATGAGCTAAACCAGCTAAGTGAGCTAAACCAGGCACAAAAACAGGTCAGCCAGAGCTTCTTAGTGAGACCTTGTCCCCAAAATAAACACAAACAAAAGAAGCAAGGGGGGGGGGGGTGTGTGTGACGGACGACCATGACGACAGATGGACAGGTGAACAGTGGCGCACACCTCTAATCCCAGCACTTGGCAAGCAGAAGCAGGTGGATCTCTGTGAGCTTAAGACCAGCCTGGTCTGCAGAGTGAGTTCAGGACAGCTACAGCTACACAAAGAATCCCTGTTTTAAAAAAAAATCAAAAAAATACTGGCCACTCTTGCAGAGAACCAAGGTTCAATTTCCAGCATCCATACGGCAGTCACAACCCTCTGTAACTGCAGTTCCAGGGCAGCCAATGCTCTCCCTGGCTTTGATGGTCACATTACATGTTGTGGACAAATAGACATGCAGGCAAAATATCCATACACATAAAATAAACTTAAAAAACAGTAGTAGAGTAGTCAAACTCTTAGACGTGTTAAGGAAAATGGTGGCTGCTAGGAGCTAGGTGAAGAAAGAAAGGGGGCTTGCTCAATGTGTAATTTCAAACTTATAAGATGAAAACATTCTGTAGTCCGGGTAAATACAAATACACTTAACACTTAGTACCCTGAACAGTTAAAATGTGTCTGTAGGGCTGGAGAAATGACTCAGTGGTTAAGAGCACTTACTGCTCTTTCAAAGACAGGGGTTCAGTTCCTAGCACCCACATCTGATCATCTGATGGCTCACATCATCTGTACCTCCAGCTCGGGGGATCTGCTGCCTTCAGCTTCCTTGGGCACCTGTGCTCGTGTGCACATATCCACGTGCACACACACAAACCTACACACAATTAAAAAAAAAGATTTGGGTTGTGTCTGGAATTTGCTTTTGTTTTACTACTATCCAAAATATTTAACCAAACAAAATGAAACAAACATCTATGTACAGTCCAACTGGGGAACTACGGATAGGACAGACGGACATGCTGGAAGAAAGACTGGGCACTGGCCGGAGCAGCTCTAATGGTGGTCTGGTGGACGTGCAGAAAAGCAACTCAAAAAGCTCAGAAAAGTCAGCCTCAGGTCTGACAAGCAACCTCAGGGGGTCCTGAATGGGCACTGGCAGAAAAATGAACTTAGGAACTGAATTTCTGGGCTGGAGAAGTAGCCCCGTGGTAGAACACTTATACAGCACATAAAAGCTCCGACTTCCACCCGAACACCACAGAACAAGATTAAAATTTTATGTGAGGGGGCTGGAGAGATGGCTCAGAGGTTAAGAGCATTGCCTGCTCTACCAAAGGTCCTGAGTTCAATTCCCAGCAACCACATGGTGGCTCACAGCCATCTGTAATGGGGTCTGGTGCCCTCTCCTGGCCTGCAGGCATAGACACAGACAGAATATTGTATACATAATAAATAAATAAATATTTAAAAAAAAATTTTTTTATGTGAATGAGAAAATTCAGACAATCAAGAGAGGCTGTAGGCCAGGTGTGGTGGCACACGCCTACTTGGGGGCAGAGGTGGATCTCTGTGAATTTTGAGGCCAGTCTAATCTACATAGTGAGTTCCAGGATATTAACAGCTACATAATAAAGACCTTGTCTCAAAGAGAAGAAAAAAAAAAAAAAAAAAAAAAACAGGGCTGCAGGAGCGCTGCAGAATGGGCATAACGACACAAGACCACTTGCAGGTAGAGGCCACAGGATCTAAAGTTCAAGCTCCATCTTGGCCACATGGCAAGTTCAAGGCCAACCTGGGATAAATGAAAGACTATCCCAATCTCAAAAACCTGAGTCGGGAGGAGACTCTGGTCCTGGCAGAGGAATAAGGCCATCTCAGCATGCTGACCTGTAGCTTTGGCTTTGAGGTGTTTGTGCACCTGCATTTTACCTGGACCTACTCTGGCAAGATCTGAGTGCATAAGGCTAGCAGTCAACTAGGTTTGGGGACTGACATTTTTCTCATTGTAGTGTCCAGGTTTGTCTCACAGCAAGCACAGTGCCCAAAAGCCCCTGCTAAGTCTAGTATCTTCTTGTTTTGTTCCTGCAGAGTCCTCTGATGACCTGCAGGACTGCTCAGGTGGGTATGCAGCGCGGTCTGGCCCCTGAACAGGAGGACTGGCTGCTCAGGTGGGTACGCACCGCGGTCTGGCCCCTGAACAGGAGGACTGGCTGGCTTGGGTCCCCAGTGCTGAGGGCAAATGTACAAAGTGCATAGGCTGATTTGTCCTCAAAGCCGGCCAGGAGCTGGTGGAGACCTGCAGGCAGAGTTAGAGAGGGTCAGTGAGTCCATGCTGTCCAGTACCCACCCTTACTCCAGAAACCCAAGGGTGTGCAAGAACTCTCCAAATTGGACTGTGTTGGGGTGGGAGGCTGCGAGGGCTGCACTCTAATCCTCAAGAAGGAGCTGAAGCCCCTCTTCAGGCTCTGACATAAACTAAAACAAGGTTCTTGTTGAGATTAAAGTCTCAAGTAGAACACCCGGCTTGGCCTTGAACTCACTTTGTAACCCAGGCTGTACTGGAACGCTAGATTGCAGGCACGCATCACCACCCGTGGTTTATGTGGCACTAGGAACTGAATCCAGAACTTCATGTATGCTAGGCAAGCATTCTGCCAACTGCAATACATTCCCAGCCTTTGCTGTTGTTGAGACCAGGATCCCAGGTAGTCCAGGCTAGCCTTTACTTACTATATAGCTGAGGATGAACTTCTTCTGATCCTTCTGCTTACAGCTCTCAGGATTATAGGCTTAGACTACCATACCCAGCTTTGTTTTTGTTTTTAAAACAGAATCTTGCTATATAGTCCAGGCTGAACTCCAGAGCCTCCCTAGTGCTGGGTCACATGCATGTGACTCCATGCATGGCTGACACAAGGTTGCTCCAAAAAGTAAAATGGGCTGTGTTTTTAAGATTTGTTTTACATTTAGAAGTGTTTTGGTCACATGCATGTGCATCAGTGCCCACAGAGGCCAGAGGATGCCAGATCCTCTGGAACTAAAGTGATGGACAGCTGTAAGCAGCCTTGTAGGTGCTGGAAACCAAACCTGGGTTCTCTGCAAGAGCAACAAGTATACTTAACTGCTGAGCCAACTCTCCAGCCCATGATTTTTCATGTCATTGGTCATAGTTAAAGTCTATGTAGAAATTATGACAGAACTAATTTATCTTTTAAGTTCAGCGATTGTGTTGGGTTGCTTAGGCACTTCTTTGAAGCCTTCACCTATTTATGGTGGGTTATGCTTAATTGTTAGTGGGTGCTCAGGTTGTTTAGCGGTGTTGGGGTTTGGGGGTTCATTTTTAGGTTTGATAGTGTTTTTAATTTATCTGGGAGGTATGTTGGTTGTATTTGGTTATACTACTGCTATGTCTGTGGAAGATTATCCTGAGGCATGAGTGTCTAGTTGACTGACAATTGGGATTCTAGTAATAAGCATTTTTATGGAGGTAGGTATGTTGTTTGTAACTAATTATTATGAGGGTATAGATGTGATGTTAGAATTCAATAGTATAGGGGGATGGGCAATTTGTGATGGTGATGGGCTGGGATTTTTTTCTTTTGAGACAGGGTTTTATGTGTGACCCAGGCTGATCTTGAACTCTGGATCTTTCTGCCTCAGCCTCCTAAGGGCTGGGATTATAGAAATGCACCACTATGCTTGGTTTAAAATGCTTTAAAAAAAATCTAAAGAGGGTAAGGTGGTGGGTGGTAGTGCTCGCCTTTAACTCCAGCACTTGGGAGGCAGAGGCAGAGGGATCTCTGTGAGTTCAAGGCCAGCCTGGTCTACAGATCAAGTTCTAGGTCAGACAGGGCTACATAGAAAAACCCTGTCTCAAGAAACAAACAAACAAAACTACAAATAAACCCAAAAACCTAAAGAGGGATTTGGGGATACACTCACAAGTAAAAAGATAAGATTCTTGGCCTAGAAAAGGTAGCTCCCTCCCTGAGGACCAGGCTAGGCCATGGCTGAAGCGAAGAACCACAGTCATTAAGGTCAAGTCCCTTGATAACCAGAATCATCTATGGCTCCTTTGTCCCTCAAATTCAAAGCTTTTATCACCTGTCCCCAACTGTCCACCACAGTGCTTTCCGGAGTAAAGAGTGAACTCTAAGCTACCAGTGTGCAAACAGAGAAGATAATGGAGGTCAATGGCAGGGGCTAGAGCAGCGGTTACTAGGTGGGAACTACTCCCCAACTCAGTGCAAAAGACCCATGGGAAGAACCACAGGGACGCATACCTTCAGGCTTTAGCTTCTCGAGGAACCATTTTCTGCAAAAGAAAGAAAGGAGAGTCAGTACCATGGGTAAGAGCGACTGATCTTCCTGTCGCCTACTCCATAGGACTAGAGCTCCCAAAGGCAAGAGAAATGAAAAAGAATGTCTCAAGCCAAAGGTATAGCTCAGCAGCAAAGGAAAGAGAAGAGGGGGAAGAGTGGGAGCTAAAGGGAGAGTAAACAGAGGCAGAAGGAAAGGAAAGAGAAAGAGAGATGGTCGGAGAGATAGCTCAGTCGTTAAGAGCACTGGATGCTCTTCCAGAGGTCCTGAGTTCAATTCCCAGCACCCACATGGTGACTCACAATCTTCCATCTCATCTATAATGAGACCTGGTGCTCTCTTCTGGCCACTGTATACATAATAAATAAATCTTTAAAAGAGAGAGAAATATGAGTCTAATAAGAAAAAACGGAGACCAAACAGGTACAGACAGAAGGCTCAATATACAAAGGAAAGCAAGGACCTCAGAGGGGACTAGGGAAAGACCCAGGCTGAAACAGGAAAACCACAAGTTCTGAGCAAGCTTAGGCTACATAGCAAGTTCCAGGGCAGCCTGGGCTAGAGAGAGGCATACTCTCAAGAAAACAAACCAAGCAAGCACATGATAACATTTCATATTCCCAAAACTGCAAACTATTAAAGTCACAACGGTGCCGGTGAGGCTGTGGAGCAGTGCAGGCTGCAGGTTAAAGGTGTGTCCTGCTTTGACAAAACAGAGCAATCTCTTTTTATTGTCTTCTTTTTTGAGACAGGTGCCATATCATCTCAGAAATGAGCAGACACCACTTTTCAATCTCAAAGAACCACACTCTCATAATGAAAGAAAACTGTATCTCTCTGGTTGCTTGGCTGATTTATGACAGGATCTCATGTAGCTAGACTGGCCTAGAACTCCCTATGTAGCCCAGGACGACCCAGAACTTTTGACCCTTCTGTCTCCATCTTGCAGGTGCATGCCCTACCATGCCTGCTCACCTAGTAGACGCAGGTAGGAGTTAAACTCGGGGCTTTATGGCGCAATAAAGGCAAGCACTCTAACAAGGGTGTTACATCCTCACCCACCTGTTATTCTTTTGTTATTATTATTTTATGTATGTCTATGTTTTGCATACATATATGTGTATGCACCACATATGTGCCTGCTGCCTGCAGAGGGCAGAAGAGGGGGTCAGGCCACCTGGAAAGGTAGCTACAGATGGTTGTGAGCTGCCATGTGAGTGATGGAAACTGAACCCAGGTGCTCTTCAAGAGCAGCCAGAGCTCCTAACAGCTAATCCATCTCTCTAGCCCCTCTTTTTAAAGACTTATTTATGTGTGTGCACACACATCTAAGTGAATGTATGTGCATATGTATATACAGGTACCTGTAGAGGCCAGAAGAGGGTGTTGGATCCCTTGGAGCTAGAGTTACAGGAGTTTGTGAACTGAATGTGGATGCTGGAATCTAAACTCCCGTTCTCATGAGTGAGCAACAAGCACACTTAAGGGTTGAGTCCCCTCTCCAGTCCTCTATATTCTTTGAGACAGGGTCTCACTGCATAGCTCTAGCTGGCTTGGAACTCACTATGTGGACCAGGCTGGCTTCAAACTCAGCTGCCTGCCTCTGCCTCCTAGGTTCTGGGATTAAAGGCATGCACCATCACACCCAAATCTTCTTTTCTTAGAATATGATATATCTAATTGTGTATGTGCATGTATATTGCATGTGTGGTGTGTGCATGTGAGTGCGGGTACCCACAAAATCAGGTTCCATGAAGCTGAAGTTATAGGCAGTTGTAAGCTACCTGATTTAGGTGCTGAGAATCAAAACTGGGCCCAGTGGAAAAGTAGCGAGCACTCTTCACTACTAAGTCACTTCTCCAGCCCTACAGTCTTACTCCTTTCTTAGCGTTGATGGCAAGATAGTAAAAGACCCATAACATCAGGTAACTAATCACCTTACTATTCTAGCGCTTTTGTGGATTGATGGGGCCCTGCAGGGCAGAGGTGTAGTAAGAGTACTCACATGTAGGGGCCAGGGAGCCCCCCGAGGGCATTGAAGCACAGACAGGTATCCTCCACCAGTACAGGACCCTGCACCTGTAACACAAAGACACACAGCCTGAGATTTCTACCAGAGGTAGGCTTCATTCCCGACCCTGGGTCTACTCAGGCTGGGGCCTAGCCCACAACTAGGTGAGGGTGAGCTCTGCAGGTGCAGGTTCATCAGGAGCCATGCAACTCAGCTCTATGTCTTCGATTAAGCAATCAGAGCAATGAAATGCTGGGAATCTGCTGGAAGCCCAATTCTCTAATGGGCTCCTCCTCACAGGGGTGGGGAGGGGTGGGTATGTGTAGGGAAGATGTCTGGCTGGAATGTATGGAACTAAGAACCAGAAAGGCGAGAGCTGGAACACAAGAGGCAGTGTCCCAACTATTTATTCTCTGCCTGCCCCCAGGAGGCACAGACCCCAGGAGCCCACCAGAAGACTGAACGGGAGACCACGATGGTTAAGTACCTGGCGAGCGGCCTCTCGACACTTCTGTATGGAAATTTCATCCGGCTCTCCCTGGTACTCAGGCACTTATCGGGGAAACAGACACACAGATGTATAGTCAGGACACAGGAAGGCAGTTAAATCAAACCACTTTTAAAAATGAAGCAAAACAGAAACATACGGTCAATTTTCTGTGCCACCAAAGTGCACGGAAACTTATCTCCTAGAATCTGAATGACCTGTTCCAAAATGAAAGAACATTTGTCATGCCATTTGCTAGTAACTCCCCTCCAGTTCCCTGTGACTATGTGAGGTGCTGTCCACCTTTCTCATTGGCTAATGTTCCCATCAGTCCCCTAAAGCTTATCCAATTGGGCCCATAAACCTCATCCCAACTTTCAGAGACTCACTAAATTAGCATCCTTTTTCTTCTACTTTGTTGTTGCTATTTGATTGCAGGGCTTGCTTTTATTTGTCTATTTATCTATTGATTTATGTCCAGTGGCGTTTTGCCATGGGCCAGGTCCCCTGGAACTGGAATTACAGTTGTGAGCTGCCATGTGGGTGCTAGGAATCGACCCAGGTTCTCTGGAAAAGCAGTCACGCTCTTACCATTGAGCCACCTCTCCAGCGTCCCCATTTTTGTCTTTTACCTCCCCCACCCTTCCATCTGGAACGCTCTTTTCCCTTCAGAACTCTAAAAAGGCATTCTCCTAGGCTCGGAATTCTCTATCAAGAGTTAGCCAGAACAACCTTGCAAAGAAAACTGTTTTATATTTTCATTAACCCCTAGTTAACTTTCACCTTTTCAATTTAGAATACCAAGCCAGGCCGGGCGGTGGGGGCGCACGCCTTTAATCCCAGCATTTAGGAGGCAGAGGCAGTCGGGGAGACTTGCTTATGCTTGTACAAGTCCCCTCATTCAACTCATAAGCAAGTGCTCCACTACCCGCTAGCCTCAGGCCCTGTAATATGGCAAGGCCACGTGCTCAGTCAGTGGATTGCGGTTCAGCACCGACTGTTCTTCGACTCCATTCAGATGGCACCGCCTGTCTACCTGACTGACCTGGCTTTAGGATCCCAAAATTTAATCAGAATGGCTCTGGCTCTTTCAGAGACCACCCTGGTCCTGTACAGAAATGGCAGTCCTCCCTATTTTCAAATGGTGAGGGTCCTCCTGCTGTATCAATTGGTCAGCCTCTGAGTCCCCATAGTGACTTAGCAATGCTGACTGAGGAGGGCAAACTCAACTGTGGCTAGAGCTGACACCTGTCAGAGCGTCACTATCTCCTCTCACAGATGGGGAAAAATAAGAAAGACTAACTGGGCTAGGAAAGCGCATCCATACCAGGCGGTGGTGGCGCACACCTTTAATCCCAGCACTTGGGAGGCAGAGGCAGGGGGATCTCTGTGTGACTTTGAGGCCAACCTGGTCTACATAGGACAGCCAGCTCTACATATGTACGTACCAAGGCCCTCTCTCAAAACAAAACAAAAAAGGAAATTATCTGACCTATCTTCACTTCAGAAACAGTCCTACCACATACAGCAGAGCAGAAACAACGCACAAGGAAATGCCCAATCTGGACAGACCTGCTGAGTTTGCCCAGTCTGTTAGCGCTGGGCCACACCCTTTCTGATCAGTTCTACAGGCGTGCATCATCAAATCTACGTAGAAAACAGCTTCCTTGGGCTAGGCGTGTAGTTCAGAAGTAGGGCAGTGACACCAAGCCTGTAAGTCCTGGGTTAGATCCACGGCACCTACTGTCTTTGGGTCTTCATTCTAAAAGCTGTAGCATGTAAAGCTTTGGCAGACTTGTGTTTTTCTTCCGTTAACCTGGCTGCTGTTATACTGTGGCCAGCCAGGAATCCTATGAAGCATGGCACACTTCAGATATGGGAAGTGCCTAAGGGTAGATGAACCATAGTGGGGTGTGAACTACGCCGTCTGGATCAACCCCACACACTTCTGTTTGCCGTTACTTTGGAGGCGCAGAGGTGTCAGAACTTAGGGGGTGATCTTTGCCACAGATGCCACTACTTCAGCTCCCACAGTCCCACATACAAAAACGGGTGTGGTGGGCCATGCATGTAGACCTAGAACTTGGGAAACTGAAGGGTCAAAAGAACAAGGTCTATACACGACACCAAATAATAAGAAAAGAAAACTAAAATCGGGCTGGAGAGATGGCTCAGAGTTTAAAGGCACTGGCTGCTCTTCCAGAAGTCTTGAGTTCAATTCCTAGCAACCACGTGGTGGCTCACAACTATCTATGATGCGATCTGGTGCCTTCTTAGGGTATGGAGGCACACATGCAGACAGAGCACTGTACACATAATAAATAAATACTTATATACTCTCACACCTCAGGGCGCCGCACTCCACGGAGATCTCTCTCCAAGCCCAGCCCTTCCACACAGGGACTATCCAAGCTCCGCGAGGGTCCAACTCCCGGGGTTCCTCGCACCTTCTCCCATGCTTCCCACCCGCCTTCTAGAGGGTCCCCAAACCCTACGACACCTCCTCCAGCTTCTTTGCGTTTCCCGTCACAAACACGATCTTCTTGCCCACCAAAGACGAGGCCATTGCAGGGACTGCTTACGGCCGAGTATGCCCGGAAGCTCTTTGAGGGGAACCGTAAGACACTTCCGTCTGGAGGCGGAAGTAGATAGCCCCAATTTCCGGCCCTACCCGAACCCTAAAGCATGCCCCAGGCTGTGGCTACCTGCAACAGCGAGGTTGCAGCCGGGGCAGATGAGTTTCCCCGCAGCGAGTGCTGCGTGGGGCGCTGGGGACGCGCTGCGGGCGGGAGAGGCCATTCAGCGCCGGGGTCCTCTGCCACGCACCCCTGTGGGCTTGGACAAAGGAGGGAGCCGAGAAGCCGCGCCTGTGTCCTGGGCGGCGGAGAACGCCGCCCCTCGGAACCCCAACTCTGGCATGGGAAACTATTTTCTGAACAAGGGCTCCCAGCCTGGGTTTCTGTCCTAACCTTGTCTCAGCCCCACACCTCGCCGGCTAGATCCATCTACTTCACTGCGAACCTAAACAGCGTAACCACATTTGCCCATCTCTTAGGCTGGGGAGCTAGTGTTTCTCTTTTTCTTTTCTCTTGCCCCGCTTATCAGACCCCATCCCTTCCTCAGGGACATTACATTCAGCCCTGTCTCTGCATTTGTGAACACAGCAAAGATTAGAATGCCCCTGTTAGCCCTCCCATGTGTGTGCGTGAGCCCGCTGAAGCCACAAGAGGGCGTCACGTCCCCTAGAACTGGAGTTACAAGTGGTTTTTGAGCTGCCTGATGTGGATGCTGGGAACCAAAGCTAGGTTCTCTGCAAGTTGTAAACTCAGGCTGGTGAGATGGCTCAGTGGGTGAGAACACTGACTGCTCTTCCAGAGTTCTGTTCCCAGCACTCAAATGACGGCTTACAAATGTGTGTAACCCCAGTTCCAGGGGGTCCATTGCCCTCCTTTGGCCTCTGAAGACACCAGGTACACATATTGTGCACATACATGCGCAGGCAAACACTCATACTCATAAAATTAAAACAAATCTTTTAAAAAAGAAGTTCAGGATGCTAGCTAGACAGAGGGGTGCACACTTGTAATCCCAGCACTCAGTCTTAAACAGGAAGATCATGAGTTCAAAGCTAGCCTGGGCTATATATTGTGTCAAGGCTGTAGCTCAATGGTAGAACATTTGTATAGCATGGCCAAGGTCCTGGGTTTGGACCCTAGATGCACACACACAAACAATGGAATCCTAATCAGGCCTGGTTGTTTAGCTTAGTATTATTGATCTCTTATAGTCTTGGGTATTTGTGTGTTGTTATAAATGCAACTTGGGGGCTTATGGAACTTCGGAAACCCTGTACCTCTGAACCACATGCCCAGTCCACTACTGATTTTTTCAAACTCTAGAACTGTCCTCACAGGATAGCCACTGATATGGTCTCCAAAAAGCTTTATTTTGTGACCTTAATATTGTGTGTTGCACAGCGCAGTGGCTTTGCTGTATACTGTCTTTGGAGACAGGTCATAAAGTTTCCTCTTCATCGCCCCTCCCATGGTGTTTTTTTGTTTGTTTGATTTTAGGATTGGAGCTGACTGGGAAAGGCTGGGTTAAGTACGGGGCTCTTCTATGTGACACTTAACTTTATAACTCCATGAAGTCAAAGGAAATCCTCAGGAACGTGGAGAAGTAGAGGTTTTAAAAGCTAAGGTGACTTCTTGGATGTTAAATGCCTCAGCTCCAGCCTCTGGCTTGGAGGAGCTTGTCATGAATTTGGATGCAAGCACTGACAGATATCATATAGTATGGTCAGTTAATTCAACGATCCCTAGATACTACATCCCAGGGGGTTTGAGTCCAAAGACTCTGGCAAGGGTGGTGAAGGAATGAAAAAAGGACAGACCACATACACAATGAAGCTGGAACCAGGTGGGGTTCTCTAACTGATAGATACCTCTGCCTGTAGCCTCAGCATTGTTTGACCTTCAAATAGTAACTTTGTATCAGCAATGAGCAGATATCAGGTCATGCTATTACTTTAAATAAGATTTAGAAAATCTAAGTATTTGTTCAGTGGTTATAGATAGAAATATAAAAATATGTGCCAAAATACTTGTTTTTCAAACTTACAAAAGAACTAGGAAATTATTATGAACCCTTAATACCCACAGAATATTTATCAACATCTACTTATAATTTTAATACCCACAAACTAACTTTTATCGATATATATTTTTATTACATACATTCTGCCATTTTTAAAAAATTTTATTTATTTATTTGTTGGTTTTTCGAGACAGGGTTTCTCTGTAGCTTTTGGAACCTGTCCTGGAACTAGCTCTTGTAGACCAGGCTGGCCTCAAACTCACAGAGATCCGCCTGCCTCTGCCTCCTGAGTGCTGGGATTAAAGGCGTGCGTCACCACCACTGCCCGACCATTTTTACTTTCTTAAAATTTAATTTTAGCTGGAAGGCCCTAGGTTTATCAACACTGAAAAATAAATTTCTAAATCCTCAAAATTTACAGAAAATAACGCAATAGATGCCTAAGTTATTAGTAAAATATTAATACACATGTTGCCTTTTCTCAGTACTCAAGATCAAACTAAGGGCCTTGGCCGTGCATGCTCTACTACAACGTCCAACCCCAGTTTATCGATCCCCACTTATCCACCCCGCTCTTTTCTTTTGTTTCTTTCTTTTTTAAGATTTGTTTTCTGTGTATGAGTGTTTGGCGTGCATGTATGATTGTGAACAACGTGCGTGCCTGGGGTTAGAGAAGGTCTGAAGAGGGCATCGGATCCTCTGTAACTAAAATCACAGAAGGTTGTGAGCCACCATGTGGGTGCTGCGATCCGAACCCTCTGGAAGTGCAGCCAATGCTCTTAGCTGCAAACGGAAATGCTGGTCTTCGGGTCTCCACTTTCCGAACGCTGGGGTGACAGGCACGGGCAGCAGCCGGGTCTCGGTTAACTGAGGTCCCGTCACCCCTGGGCGGGGGCGGAGCACAGCGTGCGGCTGGGCAGAGCGTACGGTAGTGGGCGGGGCCTGGCGATCCGGGTCCCGCGGGCGCGCCGGCTTCACGGCGAGGCTGTTTGTCGTCATGGTGGGGCCGTGGGTGTACCTGGCAGCGGCGGTTTTGCTCATCGGCCTTATCCTCTTCCTGACTCGCAGCCGGGGTCGGGCGGCAGCAGGTAGGAGGTGCCGCCGTCCCAGGGCTGGAGAAGTCCGTTTCTCAGGGTTCCTGGGCTTTGGTAGGCCGTGGCGTCGCGACTCGTGCGCAGGCACTGACGTGTCTTGCCGTGCTTACGAGGAGCTAGTGCGCGGACGTGGGACAGCTCTGCGCACGCGCGTGTGGATGCACTCGGGACTAGTACGGAGCCTAGGGTTGGGGATGCAACCTGGGGACCAAGCCTGCGGTTCTGCTCTGCACCAATAGGAGAGGCTGCAGGTTTTCTAATCCTGCCCTGTGTCTTCCGCTTACTGGCAATTGGAGGGCGAGGCAGCCTCAGGAAATTCTGAAGGCATCTCCTTCCCCATCACTGCTCTGCCTCCCCTTCACCAGGCTCAGAAGGCAGTGTCATTGGCCTGGCACGAAACAGTCCTCCTTACTAACACTCCTTGTATGCTTAGGAGTTTCAGAATGTCTCTGAGGTAAAGGTGATAGCCAGCAAATCTTCCAGGCCTCCGAGGAGAGATTCAGCTCCTGACGGTGAAATGTGCTCCTGATTGGAGCACCCTCTAAATTATAGCATAGTGTTAAGAAATAAATGCCATCTTGCAGTGGACATCGAGTGCAATCTGTAAAGCTCAGGGTGAGAGCATCCTAGCGGGTCTCCCGCGAAGCGGAGGGGAGTGAGTTGAAAGGAGATGAAGGCATTAAAGCGGGTAGGAAATGAGGAATAAGCTTTCAGCATCAGACCAAGGCATGAATAATAAAGGCTTGACTGACCAAAGTTGGAACACTGGGCTGTGGGCAGGAAGGAGGTTGAGCAGGGGAGGCCGAGACTCCCACAATACTGTTCCTCCACACTATCAAGAGGATGGGCTGCTTGACAGTGTCATGGTTCCATCCTCCCCGAAGCTGGTGGTGAACCACTGCACAATGAGGAAGAGCGGGCTGCAGCAGGCCAGGTAGCCCAGCCTGGGCCGCGGGAGTCTGAGGAGCAGAGAACTGGAGGCCGGCCACGGCGGCGGAGGGACTTGGGCAGCCGTCTCCAGGCCCAGCGTCGAGCCCAGCGAGTGGCCTGGGCAGAGGTGGATGAGCATGAGGATGAAGCTGTTGTTCCAGGTGAGAGGGCCCAGCCTGGGGGAAGGGGGCTGAATTCTGGGGGTTACCCGGAGTAGGTAAGGGCAAGGAGTATGAAGCCACAGTATAGGAAGGACATTTAGTGGTGGGGCCAGAGTCTTGGGCCTGGACTTTGGTCCTCAAAGTCAACATTTGTTAGCCCAATCCGTACTCCATTGGGCAATCCCCCTCTCCCTTCATCTTGGTTCAGTGGGGTTACCTGTAACCCTAGAATAAGTGCTTGAGGATAGAGACATTCCTGGTGACATGCGTCTCCATATGTCAGCTACTTGGAGTCTCACGAAGTCCTCAGTATGAATGTCTCTTCTCTGGTACTTGAAGTCTGACTTCAGGGTGAAGAAAAGATTGCTAGACCTTACTCAGAATTTAGGCAAGTTTGGGACTTTTCCCTTGGTTTAACATTTGCCTTGGAATTATTAGCCCTTTTGGCTTAAAAAGAACCCATTAGTGGATGTGTGGTACATGCTTATAATTCCTACATCAGAAGACAGGCAGGAGCATGGCAAGTTTCAGGCCAATCTGGGTAATAGAGCTGTTTCAAGAGCAATACATACAACGGGGAAGAGGCCTCTCGTCGCCAGCCTTCCTGTCTCAGAGTTCGGGCATATTCTCTGAGGCTCAGACATCTACATATCATTCATTTTCAGCTGGCCCTGGAGTGGTCCTCAGGCTGGGGTTATTTTTTCAGTCTGTCTCTGTTAAGGTAAAGGGAGAGTCCTGGTTGAATTTACGGTTGGAATAGATTTATGCACAGTGCCATCCTTCCCTGGAGGTTTGGCACAGAGACTTCTGCAGGTACAGACACCTGTGAGCCACAAACGTTCAGGGGTTGACATCTTGCAGCTGCGCAGTATCTAAAGTCTCATTTGTCCCCGTGGCCTTCAAATCCGTCAAGTACACACGTGTATGTTCTCACACCCACACTCACATGTGCGTGCACATTTATGGTAGATGCTTCTGAAAGGCAGAGGGGGTGGAAACCCCACTCCACCCCCATCCACCCATCCCTTAAGGAAGGTGAACGGGGGAGGGGGAAGGAGTTCTGCCTAGGGCTTCAGTTGTTTTTGTCTGACCATATCCAGCCCAGGAGGAAGAAGGCATTGAGAAGCCAGCAGAAGCTCACCCAACAGGGAAAATTGGAGCCAAGAAACTACGGAAGCTAGAGGAAAAACAAGCTCGAAAAGCCCAGCGTGAGGCAAGCAAGAGGATGGGGCACGGCTCCCGAGGGACTGTCTTTGGGGTCCCTTTGATGTTAGGCTGGTATTCGCTGTCTGCCTGGCTTTGTCTCCTGCAGTCTTAGCCTATGTCCTGGCACAGGACTAGGCAGAGGAAGGGGAGATGTATATAAAAAAAACCTTTCTCCAGGCAGAGGAGGCTGAACGTGAGGAACGAAAACGCCTAGAATCCCAACGAGAAGCCGAATGGAAGAAGGAAGAGGAGCGGCTTCGCCTGCAGGAAGAGCAGAAGGTGAGATTGACTCCAGACACTGTCGTCTGGCCTGTTATAGCCTAGCCTTGCTCCTGGATAGCTCCCAGATGTCTCCATCCTACAAGATAGGCCACGGTACCGTACTGGCTGTGGTGGTGGCTTGTATCTCTAATCCCAGCACTTGAGAAGCTGAGGCAGGTCATCTTGGACTAACTAGCTACCTCCTGTCTACAAAACAGAAGATGGTCTGTGGATCCAGTGCAGGGGCCTGCTCTTGTTTATTCTTTCCCCTGGCCTTAAAATATTACCTGTGGAAGCACTATGGGTTTGAACTGAGGGTTGTTGTTGTTGTATTCAAGATAGTATTTTTCTATGATGTAGCCCTAGCTGTCCTAGAACTCACTCTGTAGACCAGGCTGACTTTATACTCAGAGATCCACCTGCCTCTGACTCCTGAGTGCTAGGACTAAAGGTATGTGCCGTTATGCCTGGCTCTTTTTTTTTTTTTTATTTGTATGGGGTTTAAAAAATAAAAAGTCAGACATGGTGGGTGCATACCCAGCATTTGGGAGTCAGAGGCAGGCAGATACCTGAGATTCAGGACAGCCAGAGCTATATAAAGAGACCCTGTGTCAGAAAAACAAACAAAACAAATTGTATGGGTGTTTTGCCTGCATGTCTGTGCACCCTGTCACTCTGTATGTGCCTGGTGCCCATGGAGGACAGAAGAGGACATCATAACTGGAGTTAGAAATGACTGTGAGCTACCATGTGGGTTCTGGGGTTGGGACCCAGGTCCTCTGGAAGAGTGACCAATGCTCTTAACTGCTGAGTAAACGCTCCAGCCCAGAGCTGGGGATGCTGTGACCATGAGCTGCGAAGGACAGAACATTTGCAGAACATTGAACTTGGTCAGAGCATCTGGACAGAGAAAGCACGGAGGAGAAAGGAGGAGGAGAAATAGGGTAGTTCTAGGTCCCAAGGACCTCAAGGTTCTCCACAGTCTGAAGAGATGGGTGAATCCGTCCAGGGCCTGGCATAGAAGTGATTCTTGGAGAATTGGAGCCACCACAGAAAGGTGGTTCATGGCTCCTTGTCTGCCAGATTATCCCAGATCTAGGTTTCCAGGAAAGGGGAAAATGCAAACATGTAGGGTACATAAACAAGAGGGCCTCTGGCAGGCCTTGTTCCAGAGCTCCGTGTCTGCAGGAACCGTGGAGGCGTGGCAGTGGGAGGCATGAGCAGAGGAAGTGATCATGCCTAATATACCTTCGGGGTTCTGACTTCCTCCCTGTTTCAGGTTTCTCAGCAGCTGTATATATATGCTACATTTCTCAAAGCAGTAGTAACACACCCTTAGATTAAGGGTCACACTTTTTCAATATTTTTTTTCTTTTTGGTTTTTGAGACAAGGCTGGCCTTGAACTTGCTGTGGAGCCAAGGATATTCTTTCCTCCTGTTTCTCCTTCCCAAGCCCTGATAGGAGGGGGTGCACCATTATGCCTTGTTTAGATGGGAATTAAACCCAGGGCTTCATGCTTGCTGGGCAAAGACCCCCACCAACTGAGCTGCACTCATCCCAGCCCTAGTAATTTTTTTTCTTTTTGCCAGTTATTTTATATGGGTGTTTTGCCTGTACATATGCTTGGGGGCCAGAAGAGGGCACCAGATTCCTCTGGACCTGTAGTTACAGACTGTTGTGAGCCACTGTGTAGGTGCTGGGAATCAAACCCAGGTCCTCTGGAAGAGCAGCCACTGCTCCTAACCACTGAGCCATCTCTCCAGCCCAAGTACTTTTCTTTTGCAGGATCATACCTAACGTACCATGTTGCATTTACTTGTCATTTCTGCTTAGGCCTCTGTGGGATTCAATTGTCAGGTTTTCCTTGTTTATTCTCTTGGTAGATTTGAAGAGTACTGGGAAGGTAGTTGTAGATTGTACCTTGGTTTGGAATTACTGGTTTTTATTTCATTGTATTTATTTTCTTTTTAGATTAAAAAAATAAGGGCCGCCCTGTGAGTGCTAACAACCAAACCTGAGTCCTCTGAAAGAACAGCCAATGCTCTTAACTGTTGAGCCATCTCTCCAGCCTTTTTTTTTAATTAATTCTTTTTAATTAATTAATTAATTAATTTTGAGACAGGGTCTTACACCTCAACAGGGTGTCCCCAGCTTGTACTCTGCTTACCTCTGCCTTCAGAATGCTGGAGTGACCGGTGTCTGTCTTGTGGTTAGAATGGGGTTGGGTTTGGTTTTGTTTCCCAATACTGAAAATTGAACACTGCCTGTGCCTTCCAGGGAAGTGCTCCACTGTTGAGCTATTACTGTTTGCTTTTATTGTTTTTTCCCGTCTTCACATACTTGTTGGAAGTCAGTCACTGTTCTGCTGCATTTAGAAAGTAGAGAGCTGGATCTAGAGTGACGGGTCACTGGGTAAGAGTGCTCACTCTTCTGTCAGAGGACCAGAGTTTGGATCAAGCGGCACACCAACACCAATATCCCCAGCTGAAGAGGGTCTGATGTCCACTTTTTGCCTCCATGGACAAGAGGGAGGGGAGCAAAGAGTCTGACTAAGAGGCAAGGTGATCTCCTCTGACATGCCCGTTTTGTCTGGGCTGCTCCTGGAAGGTGGGCCTTTCCACATGCATCAAGGTGGTCAGGACAGTTCTTCAGGTGAGGCTGTCTACGCAGGTGGTTCAGAAACCAGACTGTAGTGGGCTGGCTGCATACATGGGTAGGAGGAAGTAGAATCTGCTAGTTGTTTGTGTCTGGACGTGACCAGGGAAAGTTGTGACATTTTCAAGAATTTTCTTCCTATGCTATCTCCTGAGCATGGGGGCAGGGGAAGGTCTAAGCAGCATTGCCAGGGTGATGGCGAGGAGAGAGCCTCCGCCTGTTGTTTAGCTTGAGACCAAGGGGCAAGAGAAGCACCTGGAGAAGCACCATTTCTGGTGATTCGTGCTTGTGTCCTGCAGAGACAGCAGGGACAAGAGCAGATGTGAGTGGGCAGCTGCCCCAAATACCTACCTCTTCTTTCTCCACATCCACAGGAGGAGGAAGAGAGGAAGGCTCGGGAGGAGCAGGCCCGGCGGGAGCATGAGGAGTACCTGAAACTGAAGGAGGCCTTCGTGGTAGAGGAGGAAGGTGTCGGCGAAACCATGACCGAGGAGCAGGTGGGCCCATCACCCCTGGGAAATGTGTGCCACTGGGATAGTGTGTGTTAGGTCCAAGACCACTCACACCACCTTAGATCCTTCTGGCTGTGTGCCAAGAAGCAGGTTGGATGCCCATAAGTGTAGACCCCTTTGACTGTAGCCTTGGTCTCTACAGGGAGTGTTGTCCTGTCGTCCCTTAGTCTGGGAGGCGCTTCCCATCAGGAAAGCAGGTGGTGGGGTGGGAACACAAGACAGCCTGCAAGCAAGCAGCATGCAGGTGAGCCAGGAGTGTAGCTAGCTAGGGCCAGGCACACAACTCTGTGCCTCCAGCCAGGGCTGGTACTCACTGGTTTCTCTGCTCTCTAGTCTCACAGCTTCCTGACAGAATTCATCAATTACATTAAGGTAAGAGGCTCAGAGAACTCTGGTATCTTCTCCTGCCATGTGCATGTGCATAAGTATCTGTGCTATTTTGTGTAAGTTTTCAGGACCAAGTAAGGGCTGTCCCAGTCAGTCCTGGACTGGAATGGGCATGGGGTCCAGAAGGCTTGAGCTACTATTTCTTGGCCAGGAAAGTCCCTTCCCTTCAGACCCAGAAGGTAGAGAAGGGACAGTGGTCTGTGTGGGAGGCTCCAGCCTCTGATGGCGTCCTAATTCCTGGTTTGACAGTTCCTCTGCTCTTCAGACCCCACGCTCAATGAGTCATCGTATTTTGAAGTCAATTCACATGTGTTTTCTGTCAGTTCTGTCACACTGAGGTGCCACTGAATTGGAACAAGTGTCCTGTGCTCTGTGGTCCTGCCTGGGAACTTGGGCCTTCAAGAAGTAGTAGGATGGTGTTTCCATCGTAGGGCAGCCAGCAGTGTCCCTCTGTCCATCGCCACCTCACAGGCTGCCCTGATGCTGCTCTGGGTTGCATAAGCACATCCTGATCTGCTTTGCTGCTAAGCAACTTCTCTCCCACAAAGGATGCGAGAAGGGGAGAGGTTTTTAAGTGCAGCTCAGAGGTGCAGAGGCAGCTGAGGGAAGAAGTGCAGAGGGAGCGGGGGCGATGGTGGGGGTGGTATCAGGGGCTGCCAAGTAGCTGGGGCTTGCATAATCCTCCCCCACCTCTCCTAAAAGAGAGCAGAGTTTAGATGCCTCCCAACAGCAGTGAGGGGCTGGGCACATGTCTAGGGCCCAGGAAACCTAGAAAGGAGAAGCGATAGCTTCTTCCAGAAGGTCCTTTTCCCTTAGGTTGTGAGCATTTCCCTAATGAAGCCCACACTCCACCCTGGCACACTGCCCTGAGCAAAATTTTTCACACTGTGCCGCTGTTGTTGCGAGAACTTCCTGTCCCTGACTACATGCGGGAAACCATGCTTCCTCATGAGGCTTCCCAGGTGGGTTAGAGGTCAGCTGCAGGTTACCCTCTTTTCTGCAGAGGCCGGAAGAAAGTGTTCAGGTAGGTCTGGCTCTTGCTTTGGTGGTTCCCTGGAGATTCCTGTTTTGTTTTGGAGACTGTTTCTCTAAGTAGTTCTTGCTATCCTGGAACTCACTCTGTAGACCAGACTGGCCTTGAACTCAGAGATCGGCCTGCCTCTGCCTCCTGAGTGCTGGGATTAAAGGTTTGTGCCACCATCATCTTGATGTTCTACAAACTCCTGGAGCTTAGGAATTTGTTCAGCCTGTGCTAGTTTATTCTCTTGGAGCTACCGTCTTAAAGGAAGGAAGAGGACTCCTGAAATCCATTCCTTCCAGCTTCTTCCTCACTCCAAGGGACCAGACCCTTTAGACACAATTTCAGAGCTGGAGGAGGGTTTCTGCACACAGCTTGATTTCACTCGAATAGTAAGGATGTCTGTTCTACTTCTACCATGGCTAGATATATCTGTTAGCTCAAACCCACTTTTGACCCTCGTAGTATCCAGGCCCGATCCTCAGGGGCCAGCACCCCAAGAGGTGACTTCAGTCCTGCCCCAAGCTGCTACTGAGAGCTGAGTGCCTGGTCTGCTTTATAGGTAGAAGTTGCTGGCCAGATCACCTGTGCTTGCCCGATCCCTGGTCCAACTGTTTTATGATTGTATCCTCCCCAACTCTCCCACCCCCACTTTGCACCCCTGCTTGTACATACGGCTTAGCATTCTGACAAGTCACATGCCATACGTAGCTGGGGAGGCAATCACCATGTCATTACTCCCCCAGCTCATTTCCTGTGGAAGATTCAGAGAGATGCAAAGGACCGCCTTCTCTCAAAGATTATGCTATATGTGGCACAGGTGGGGGCAGATGCATGTATGGGCCCAGCTGTGGCTCCTTGACTGAACGGCTGGGAGCTAAAGTTTCTCCTGAGGATGTGAGAGCAGCACGTGAAACATGGCACAGAAAGCCCATTCTCCGCTGCTAGTATGGTTACTTTGTGTGTTTGTATGTCTGTGGGTGCTTCTGTGTACGGGACAGGACTGCATGCAGAGAGCACTTTCTCCGCTGCTAATATAGTTCCTTGGTGTGTTTGTGGGGGGGGGGGTGCGTGTGTGTGTTCGCGCACCTGTGTACGTGGATATGCACATATTCAGGAGGCTTCAGGTATTGTTGGTTCCTTGGGTATTGTCTGTCGTCCCCCCCCCCCCGCCCCCATTTTTTGTGGTTTTTCAAGACAAGTTTTCTCTGTGGCTTTGGAGCCTGTCCTGGACCTAGCTCTCAGACCAGGCTGGCCTCGAACTCACAGAGATCCACCTGCCTCTGCCTCCTGAGTGCTGGGATTAAAGGCGTGTGCCACCACCACCCGGTGCCCCCCTCTTTTTATCAAAGGAGAGGGGGTGATGTGCAGTCTTTCTCTGGCCTGGAACTACACCAAGTAGGCTACAATGGCCGGCCAGTGATCCCCAATAATCGCCTTGTCTTTGCCTTTCCAGCACTGAGGTTTCAAGTGCACAGTGTCAGCACACCCAGCTGTTTGTTTTTGAGGCAGGTTCTCACTGTGTATACTCGAACTCTCAGCGATCCCTCTGCCTCTGTCTCTGCCTCCTGAGTGTGTACATTGCCACTTCAGTCATGCCCAGAGTCTGTGTGTGAGTCTGGGGATTGGACAGCACTTGACCGGGTGCCATCTTTCTATCCCTAGTGATGATTGTGTGGCCATACCTCAGACAGTGTGAAGAGGATGACGGAAAAGAAAATGTCAGGGTTACGGAAATCTAGTCTGAAGGGGTGGGAAACAAATATAAAGGAGGAGTGGTCTCCATGGCCCCTCATGAAAGGCCTGTTGTCTTTCCTTTCCTTTTTTCTTTACTTCTGTTTGCCAGAGAGGCTTTTAGCTCAGGGGTAGGAATTGTGTTTCTTGTTTCCTATTCCTTCAAACCCCCCCCCTTTTTTTTTTAATGTGTGTGAATGTTTTTGCCTGCATGAATGTATTGCACATCATACATGCCTGTATTCCTGGAGTTCTGTGGAACTGGAGTTAGGGGTGGTTGTGAGTCACCACATGGATGCTGGGAACCAAACCCGAGTCCTCTGAAGAGTACAAGTTCTAAACCACTGAGCCACCTCTCCAGCTCAGCTCTGCACCTTCTTAATGACTTGGCTGGCAGGTCCTCAGCAAACACAAGTCTAGATGAGTTTGGTTTGGTTTTTTGTTTTTCAAGATGGAGTCTCGTAGCTCAGACAGGCTTTAAACTCAATACATGGCCAAAAATGGTCTTGAACTGACCTTACTTCCTCTAACTGTGAAGTACTAGGATTACAGGTTTGTACCACAACACCTTACTTAGGTGTTTTTTATTTTTTTTTAAGATTTATTTATTATCTATGCAGTGTTCTACCTACAGGCCAGAAGAGAGCACCAGATCTCATTATAGATGGTTGTGAGCCCCATGTGGTTGCTGGGAATTGAACTCAGGACCTCTGGAATAACAGCCACTGCTCTTAACCTCTGAGCCATCACTCCAGCCTCACAATTTTTTATTTTTAAAAGCTTAAAAACAAAAAGACCAACATTTGGGCTGGCAAGATGGCTCAGCAGGTAAAGGTGCGTACTATCAAACATCAAGATCTGGATCAGTCCTGGGAGTCACATGGTGAATGGGGAGAACCACTTCTGAGCATGTCCTCTAACCGCTCCTTGTGTGTTCTCCCTCTCTCTCTAAATAATTTTAAAATGTCCGTTTAAAATAATGGTGTGTAAACCAGGTGGTGGTGATACACACCTTTAATCCCAGAACTATAAGGCAAGTTATAAAGTTATAAAGGTTGGTAGATCTCTTGAGTTAGAGGCCAAACTGTCTACGAAGCAAGCCCAGACAGTCAGGGCTACATAGAGAAACTCTGTCTCAAAAAAAAAAAAAAAAAAAAAAAAAAACCCTGGAAAACCTTTCTTTAAAAACAGGGTCATCTCACTGGCTCAGAGCTGCCTAAGTGGTTTCAGCCTCTCTCCCTCTTCATTTTACCCGTAGCAATCCAAGGTTGTGCTTTTGGAAGACCTGGCTTTCCAGATGGGTCTGCGGACTCAGGTAAGCCCTGGGGCGTGGGTTAGAACGTGGAATGCAGCTAGAGGGTCTGTGTGGCAAGTGGGGCCGGCCTGAGCTTGGTAAACTGTGATGCCCCCAGGCTGACTCCAGCCAAGAGGGGAACAGGGTATAGGAATTTCTTGGCATTCCAGAAATCCTACATTTCTACAGAGATGAAAAGAACAGGAAAGAAAAAGGAAATTCAAATGCCATACTTTAGCCTTCCCTGTGACCAAAGCAGCCCAAATCCAGTTACCTCTTACAAGCTGGCAGATCCTAGGATCAGAGCCCCTCCACGTGAGAGTTCCCTCGGAAGGGAAGCCTGGTCACAGCCAGGGACAAGCTGTCTGTAGTGGTAGAGGGGTAATGGGTCTGTGGGCCTGGGAACCACAGGACAGGCTCTGAGACTTGTTTCCTCACAGGACACCATAAACCGCATCCAAGACCTACTCTCCGAGGGAACTCTAACAGGTGAGAGAACAAGTCAGTCCTGTATATACAGCCCTGGCCTAGGGGAGTGTGTGACCACAGAAGGCTACTGGGACTTGTTCCAAAGGCGGCTTGGCCTCTCCAGGGTGGGAGGGTTAAGCAATGAGGGACACTGAAGAATTGGACTTGGTCACAAGGAAGACGTAGAGGCCTCAGCCTGACTCATCTAGGTGGGATTTGATATACCAGGAAGGGCCAGGCTGACAGGAAAACCGAGAAGCTCTAAATCAGTTATAAAGGATAAACGGGCATTTTCAGGCTAGGTAGGGAAAGGGCTTCAATCCTACAACGTGCGTGTCCCCACAGGTGTGATTGACGACCGGGGCAAGTTCATCTACATAACCCCAGAGGAACTGGCTGCCGTGGCCAATTTCATCAGACAGCGGGGCCGGGTGTCCATCACTGAGCTTGCCCAGGCCAGCAACTCCCTCATCTCCTGGGGCCAGGACCTTCCTGCCCAGGCTTCAGTCTGACTCCAGCCTTGACTTGAATATCCTGTGGCCTCCATGCATCACTAAATTCCTGCCATCTTGGGGCAGGGATGCAATATGACCAGAAAGTTGTGAGTTAGAGGCCTCTGAGTGCTACTGAACTTCTGTGGCTTGGTGTAGACGGCCTGGCCTGGGATCTCAGAGAAGCCGATGAAATCTACATCTCGGGCTGTATCTTAGAGGTGAGAGGGTCCCTTATGAGGTGGCAGGAGTCCCATTTCATTAAAAACAAACTATTACACATTCATTGTATTCATTTGTGCCCTGCAAGCCCAGCTCCCTCGATGAGTTCCCTTCTGGGGCAGAGAAAAGTGCAGATAGGAGAGTCTCTGAGGCCATATCTCCTCCAGTTGGTGAAGTCTCACCGTCTTATTTACAGACCCAGGTGTTCCAAGTAGAGCCAGGAGCCCTGGGGAGAAGAGTTACTGAGAAATGCCAAGGATAGAGACCTGGAGAGCTAGGTCTCACTCTGTAGCTTCTGAAAGGGAGGTCTCTGGAAGAAGGACTTGTCAGCTGCTTCTGAGGCAGGAAGAGGAAGAAAGCCCGTTTGGACTGGGTGTCATTGTTCTGACCGCACAGCACATGGACTCAGCCCTGAATCCTCAACCAAAAAAGTTCTGAGTGGCGTGGGTGATTCCACCCGCAGGAGGATGAGGAACATATGCTCAGAAGTGGGTGTGGGATGAGATGTGTGTCTCTTGCAGGGTCGTTTGCTCTGGTTCCCGTGGGCTGTCATACTATACTGAGAATAAGACACATTTTTAAATTATTTTATTTTATGCGTATGGGTGTTTTTGCCTGTGTGGTTTGTATGCACTGTGTACATGCCTGCAGAGTCCAGAAGAGGGCATCAGATCCCTTGGCACTGGAGTTAGAAAGGGTTGTGAGCTGCCATGTAGATGCTGAATACTCTGGAAGAGTAGCTGGTGCTCCTAACCTTTGAGCCATCTCTTCTCTGGCCTCTTGTTTGTTACTTTGGTGAGTGAGTGTGTGTGTGTCTGTGTGCCTGTGTGTCTGTACAAGATCTCACTAGCTGACTTAGAGCCATTGTATAGACCAAGCTGTCCTTGAACTCACAGAAATCTGCCTGATTCTGCTTCCTAGGTACTAGAATTAAATTACACCACCATGTACAGTCTCTTTTGCTTGTTTTTTGAGACAGTAGGCATTTTTAGTCAGTAAAAAAAAAAAAAAGGGTGCATTCATTGTTGGTAAGGTGAAGTATACCTAAGTCTTAGTAGGAGAGGAAGAAATACAGATGACCATGGTAAGAGGTAGGGTAGGAGAGACTTAGTTGACAGTGGAGTCAGCTTATCAGTGGTTACCTTTCTTAGTTATACATTAGAACAATCTGTGGGGTTCTTAATACTTTCCCCCTAGACTTCCCCCAAGGCCAGTTAAGACAGAATCTTGATATCATCAGAGCCCATCAGCAGGACACAGCCAAGGGCAGCAAGGCTGAAAGCCTAGGAAGACATGGGCTACACAGTGGAGGCTTGGGAGGCGGCCCAACAGGTAAAAGCACTATCCATGCAAGCATGTTGACTCAGGTTCAGTCCCTGACATCACATATAAAGCTAGGTATGTTCCCATGCGTGGGTAATCTCAGGATTCCTTCAGGGAGATGGTAGCAGAGCCCAGAACTGGTGGACTGCTAGCCCGGAATAGGCAGACACAGGAGGGACCCTGCCTCAGCAAGTGGCAATGGAGACCTCCAGAAAGTTGTCCTCTGACCACCACACAGGCTCCGCGGCAGAACCACATTCACTCACACACACAAATAGCAAAAGAACCTCCAGCAAGAGAGGCTTCTCAGACCAAGACAGCAGCTCAAGTACCCTACCTCTACCTAACACATCCTTCCACATCTGTCTCTAGGTTGCGAGATGCAGCTCTGGCATTGCTAGGCCATTCTCAGGACCATGCACCAAGTTCTTTTTTGTTTTGGTTTTGTTTTGAGACAGGGTCTCTCTGTGCTGGAACTCACTCTGTAAATTAGGCCTTGACCTCACCGAGATCCACCTGCCTCTGCCTCCCAAGTACTGGGATTAAAGGCATGCGCCACCACTACCACCCAGATCTTTTTTGTTGTTTTGTTTTGTTTTGTTTTTCGAGACAGGGTTTCTCTGTAGCTTTGGAGCCTGTCTTGGAACTAGCTCTTGTGGACTAGGCTGGCCTCGAACTCAAAAAGATCCACCTGCCTCTCTGCCCACGAGTACTGGGATTAAAGGTGTGCACCACCACCACCCGGCGACCCAGCTGTTTGACATCTTCTAAAATTGATTTTTTTTTTGAGACAAAGTCTTATGTAGCCCAAGCTACATCACCTGACCCCAGCCTTTAATTCATGATGTTCCAAGGGCTTGGTGTAAAAGGAGACATCTATAACTCTGTGTGTGTGTGTGTGTGTTTTGTCTGTATACCACAGACATATAGTGCCCATGGAAAACGGAAAAGAGCATTGGATCCCCTGGAACTGGATTTATAAACAATTATGAGCTGCTATTTGGATGCTAGGAATCAAGCCCAGGCTGTTTGGAAGAGCAACCTGTATTCTTAACCACTAAGCCATCTCTCCAGCCTTTTTGTTCTTTTTTTTTA